>NC_047511.1:26026681-26349181 GCF_902827115.2 Pseudochaenichthys georgianus
TGGGATCGATTAACTAGTGGACAGTGATCCCTCGCTCTACGCCTCCTGTACCTGTTCGCTCTGCTATCGCGTGAAGGGTCTGCTAACAAGTGACTAACAGAAAGGGAGACCTTACGAGAAACAGAGAAGACGACCCCCCCCCCTCGTGCCCGGCTACCACAACAAGAAACACTGATAGATATATATATATATATATATATATATACACGTTTTTTTTACTGCCTCATTTTCACTTCTGTTTTGCATTGTTTTAGAACAGTTTTAAGACAATGGCTTAGGAAAGAATAAATACACCTTATTTCATAATGATGCATTTACTGCCCACAGGCAAAAATAACCCAATTACCGATTTGAGTTTTAGACCTACACATCGAAAACTGTAACATTGGCATTGGCTCTTCCACATTGTAAGTTGTTATTCCTCTTTTCTGTATGTGCTATCGTGAGATGTATGTGTGTGTAGATTTAGGCCTGGGGAGGAGGATGCGACCTTTGACCATTAGTGGAAGAGGGAATTATACACAGTCCCTGTCAGGGTCACTATAACAACTATGTTAGCCAGTTACTATCTATAAGATAGCCTCACTGCGGCTGAGACATCATTACATGTCTGCAGGAAGCTCTACCTTGATAATAATGAGAGGGAACATACTGTAGCAGGTAGAAATATAAGGATGGAAACAAACAGGAAAAGTAGGTTAAATAATCAGTTTTACTAAAGTAGGAGAGCCTTAAAAGGGGAATACAAAATACTTTTTAATACTTAGAATATGCGGTCCAACGATTCAGATTTCAGAAAACAAAACCATATCAGTTCATGAATATAAATATGAATAGAACAGGCACCATTCAGTGCCGTTAAAGTGAGTTTGAAAGGGATTTGCTTTGATGACACACTTACATGCAAGACAGGTTTCAGTTTTCCCTCGTGAGCCAGTGCTGGCTTTTTCATTTGTGATGATGAGCAGCGATAAAGAACTATGGTTCATTTAATTACTGCCTGCCACATCTGATGCCATTTGTAAAAAACCTGGAGTGGTGCTAAGATTTCAGCCTCAATCTACAGTTGTTGAGAAGTGGACTTGTTCCATTTTGCATTCACGAGGCCAGCAGCTTTCACCGCGGGCAGTGAGTCATCCAAAGCAAAGGCTCCGTAAATGTTAAAACTATAAAGAAAAATGTCACTGCTCAAAAGGAGGAGAACACAGTGCTTCTTAATTGCCTTGCTTGGTCGGGTTGACAATTATATAACAGTTCATATAACTGAAATTGTAATGAAATTATAGCTGTAGTGACCCCACATGGCCTGTGCTGGAAACGAGCCCTGAACAAACTGTGAAACATATCCAAACCTAGCAGGGTGTAACTGCCGTCCCATCACTGTGGGACCTCCAGCACCCGGTCAGGGACACACCAGTTTTAAATCAATGTAATTGTGTTCTGCATCCTTCTGATAATGTTCTCTTTTCAAGAACATATTTCTACACAAATGCTGCCATCTATTGGTCAAACACCTAAAGATAACTGTGCTTGACATTGGATTCTCCACCAGAAACAGTTTTAAGACTTTGAGGTTATGGTACATTTCTCGCTCATTAAAGAGCCTGTTAAGCATTGCTATCATATCTATTTGATAATCTAAGGCACTTTCTTCCATCTATTACTTGACTATGACAAATACATATAAGTACAAGGGTTAGTGACAGCTATAACGGAACATTTGAAATAAACAATCCTGTAGTATAAATGTAAACCCAAGGGCAGACTTTTCAATGCAATGACTGGAATAATCTGCATGCCTGAATAAATAATAATACAGTTTTTATGGTAACAAATATTCACATGGATTTTTCAAGTTTCTGTGTGGAACCAGGGTGGCCTGTGGTGCGCTTTGAAGACTCTGATGTGCGTAAATACGTTTTCCCCATTTTCCTCTATGGCTCAAATAGTGTGAAGGAAGGCTGCAATCAAGACTTTGAGAAAGTGATTGCTTAGTTGTTTTAAATATATATATGATGTAAATATGCATGTATACTGTTAGGAGATATAAATGATAACTAGGCCGCATTTCCAAATCTCCCCGCGTCCCTAAACAAGCTGTTATCTTACATGAAGGAAATCCAGAGCATACACTTAACCGTTAAACAATAATCCACTTTAATGGTAATATACAATGCAATACAATCAAATACATTACCATACACAACCATATCGTATCATATGTGTAATGTCAGGAGTTGGCCTACTCCTAGCTCCTGCCCACAGGCCGCCACGACCTCCCAGTCCAAGCGGCACGAGGAGAGAGCGAGAGAACAGCAAGCCGGATAGGCTTTCATACCAAATGATACAGGAGGGGGTGGAGTTTAAGGACAACTGGTCGTCTTTTCCAGTCATCTCAAACAAACACCTCTGACCCTCACTGTCTCCTATTTCTGCAGCCTCCACACATCCCCCCATCACATTCCAGAGACCACAGTGGGGTCTTGTTCCAGCTCCCCCACAGCAATAAAACCCTTAACAGCCCTTCACAGTTTGCATGAATACATACAAATATTTCCTTACAATACCTAGATACATACAGAGATATTTGCTCAAATCATCTATTTTACAAGTGCACAGAGATTTCGTAATAAAAACATTTATTTTAAAAATAAACCTTTTCAAACTTAGAATGGCAATCTGTACACCAGAGAGAATTTTATATATTTTCACAATTTGATTTCCCCAAATGCTGATGTTACTTATATTTGATGGTGTGAACTTAATCATGAGTACCAATCAGAAGTGATGGTTACTCTGGTCTGGGTGAAGACATAGGCCCAATTCCAATCCACCCCCTCCACCCTACCCCCCTCCGTTTGCGCGTTCGCCACATTAAGTGCTGTTCCAAACCAACGAGTGTGGAGGGGGAATGGGTTATCAAGCCCTCAAACAGCGAGTTTGCATCGGTGCTGCTGACTTCACCTGCTGCCCTACCTGACCGGACTCAATGCTGTGTGTGTCCGTCAGGAAACAAGCTGTTTACAAACAGTTCCTGCAAACATTCACTGATAGCTTAGTGCTGCGTACCGGTACGCCGAACCGATACTGGACTTGTAAAAAGTTTCTCCTTTTTGTTATAAACCATCTAAAACCTCCCTGAAGGCAGGAGAGACTGAAAAGAGTCAAGGGAAGCTTATAAAAGTTAACAGCATTTAATTACACAAAAGATGCGGTGGTGTACAAATGAAATTGCAAAAGGAGGCGCTCTCCTCATCTCCCGTCAGCCCAGGTTGGTGTCTGTGGTTATTTAAACATTCCCTGATAAACGTTATTCAGCGTCAATAAATGAGTGCTAATCCCAGTGTGCTCAGTGTACAACATCACATGTCATTTCACCTTCGATTCACGGTTTGAAAACGTAGCTTTTCGCCACATGCTAATGCTAACCGGAAGTGAAGAATTTTCAGAATAAAAGTATTAAGTCAGCGTGAACTTCCGTTTTTTTCAGAATAAAACTGATTTAAATTAAATAGTGTATTTAATTGAAATTACGCCATATCAACATTGATTTTAATTTCTAACAGTATGTATGTACATCACTATATATGTACTGTATAATGTACACATGTAGAGTTGTAGAAAATACATGGTGTACAGACAGTACAGTACACTCTGACTGTACAGTCAGTCACTACAGTGTATACTGTATAGTAGGTGTGTAACAGTGTAATGCGTATAGTCTACTCTACACTCTACCTTTCAGCAAAGTTTTAGGGATTTAGGCTCAGTCAGCTCAGGGACTGTTTGGTTACTTCAGTTTGGTAAATGAAATAAATGTTTTGAACTTTGTAGTAGTTCACTGTAGTTGCTGTCATAAGTCATTTGTAGACTAAGTGGCAAAAAGTGTTTTTTTTACATTTGTACTTTGTAGAGAAATGTAGACACAAGTTGGAAGGGAGCACAATAAACCTGACGAGTTTGAATTTGAGTTGATTATGAGTTTATTTTCAATTGATAATTAGCTCACAATAAGTTCACTTTAGTTACTCACACAACTTGACACAAGCCATGGGTTCAGGTCCGGACTTATAAGTCCTGACCTGAACCTGAACCTCTGGACTTGAGTCCGGACCTGAACCTGAATGTGAGTCCAGGTACACAGCACATACCTGTGTTTAGTCATACCTATACATTTTATTATAAAGTTGTGTATATTTACAGACTGTTGCAAAAACTAAGAAGCTTATAAACATCAGGTTTAAAACTAAAAGAACTTTACAAAAAAGTAACACAATTAAAGATGTTTGGAGTTTTATTTTAGTTAATCATTTTACATTTTTTGTCCAACAGATGCTGATTTTAAATCGTTGTTACATACAGTTACGGCATTTCCTGTTTCTGCCTGAGAGAGGGGAGTTTGTCCCAAAGCTTGCCGCTGTATTTATTCCCTCCATCTGACAGGAGGGAGCCTCGTTGAGCTGCGAGTGTGTGATTTGGAATTGGGCCATACTCACCACTGTGGTTCCTGGACCTGTCACTGAGTCTCTCAGTGGTGTAAGATGTCCACTTGAGGGAGGCAGAGCTTCAGTTCGGCTTTTGATGCATTTAGTCTGTTAGTAACACAATGGCTTGTAGACTCTGGTCTACATTGAATTGTAGAGAAACTGTCTTTTAATTCAACCTTTAAGTCACCCCTTTTGTTAGCTATTTAATGTCACCTATTACGCAACATTTACTTTTTCATGTATTTTATACATAAACATTTGTCCCCTCTGTGTAAAGACATTCTGAAAGTTTCAGGAAAAAAGATTCTCTCACGTTTTTTTGGCTTGTGTAACCATTAGCCAATAACCAATCAAGGTAACACCCCCCCCCCACCTTATCACCTGAATCTCCTCCTAGAGCACCATTGTGTTCTTTTTAACCAAATATCTCTCAGAGGGGCGTGGGGAGTGGCTCCTTATTTTCATCTGAAGTAACAGACAGAGAATCAGCACTTTGGAAACAGGGCTAAAACAGAGGGGATTATGGGTAATGCTGCAATGATCTCTTTGGTATTTGGAGCCAAACACAGAGACATGTTTTGTATATATCTGAGACCTATAATATATTGATGATAAACAGTATAATAGGGGACCTTTAAATGCTTGCCACCCCCTCTCCTTCCAATAAATACTATTCAAATATCAATCCAACACTATCCGCTCACAATTCAAAATGTCTGCTAGACAATTACATGTATTTAAGTGATAACTATAGCAATATGTACATGCTATAAAGGGTCCATCATCGTATGCATCTTAAAAAATAATCTCATGTAAATTTTACTGATTTAATAAATGAAATGTCACACAGGGAACCCTTAGCCAATAACATCCCAGACTCCAGACTGTGCTCTCTGAGGTGTCAGTAGCCAGTGTCCTGCCAAAGAAAAGGCAACCCATCTGTCAAGAGTAAACAATATTTTGGTAGGAGATCGGGACTATGAGCTCAGATTTACATACAGACTTGAGGTATGTTTTGAGCGGATAGTGTGCCCCTTTCATTCTTCACAAGGAGGTTTAGTTTTTCTAAAGAATACAAATGGAAAATGAAAGCAATTAGAAAGAAGATTTGTCAAAACTGAGTCGGAGTTTAATTTTGTGTAAAGGGGAATACACACACATGGATTATAAAAACTCTGCGGATGGTGTAGTTCAAAGACAGATCTGAAAATCAGGTCTGAATCATACACCTGTTAAACTTTTGTAAAGCATAGACTGTTGATTTTTTGCTGTTTATTTATATATATATTTTCATTTTTGAGGCCCTGGATGGTTTTTGTCAATACAAACTCTATGATATTGTATTAAGCTATTTTAGGAGTATTGAATTACATTTCAATGCTAGGTATTTTTCAAAATCTACAATTGTATACCTCTGTTTTTGAGAAGAGAATAAATCACAACTGCACTGTGAAGGAAGATACAGAATATATTTCTTTACCCAAAAACGTTGAAAAAAACCATTAGACCTTGTGTTGTGTTCGGCTGCAACTATGGATTATCGGTTGGTCTAAAAAATGTGAGATAAATGTCACTCCCAATATTTTACATGCCAAGATGATATGTTGACATTTCTTGTTTTGTCAGTTCAAACTCAAAGCTATTTATTTTAATAAGATGTACATCGTAAAACACTTTTTCTGCCAGTTTTATATGAAACATTTATTTATCGATTAATCAAATTTTCCGAATCCTTTTTTGTATGTTGAATGACTATGGCATAGTCATCTAATTGTTGCTGTTCTAGGCGTATGCCAGCTGCGCTTTGTGCATTAATTTGCAATCTCAGTGCATGTCCTTTTTTGTGTCTCTGTATGTTGTAGTGTTTGTGTGGTATGGCTCTTTTTACATTGTAAAATACAAATTCAAAGACTAGAAATAAACAAGAAAATAGAAAATATACATGTTGAATTTAACAAGGTATTATATATACATTACATACATATTAGTTGGTAGGAGAGACGTAAAAGGGAGGCAAGGATTAACAGTAATGATCTGTGTTCATCATGTGAGAGAGAGACAAATAAAACATTAGGTGAAAGAATGGCATTCTTCTCCTTTCACTATTTTTAGTTGTCACTGCTGTCAAATGAAGGCCAGCCGCTCTCTGTTGCTGTCATGGCTGTCTTTGACTGCCTGCCATAGCTTTGTAGCATGGGATCCTTCAGTAAATGAAACATTTAGAAATGACCATGACTGGAGAACAGAAAGGAGCCCAAACAGGAAGATTTGGTGAGAGGCGATAAGGACACACACACAGCTGACTCTCTACTCTCTCACAATTCTGCAGTGGTCGGCAAAGACTTTATGAGCTGTCATTGGGAGGTGGACCCTAATATTTATTAACTTTTTTTCCTTTCTATTTCTTTCAAGCTTTTTTCAGTTGAAGTTTGTTTTTCAAGCATACATTACAAGTTGTACACCCTACATCAGGGGTCGGCAAATAAGTTTGGCCTTTTTTTCTGAGCGACTAGATGGCGGGCCGGAACATAATCAAAGGCTTATTTAAGTAATAGATTGTTAAAACATGTGACACGTTCGAATGCTTGGGGGGGGGTTCTGTGATTTTACAGATGGCCAGTCCGCCACTGCTCACAAGCTTATTAAGATCCAAAGCTAGTGCGTTTTGAATCAATGCTGAGTACAGCCAAACTTGACAGTCTCTTCTCTGTCATTGTAGACCGAATGCTTCTCGTTTTGCGCCGTCCCGTTCCAATGACAATCACATTTCCATGCTCGCGCCAGGGCCGGGGGATTGGGGTTACAAGGCTTGCGTCTTGTGCTGCATTCACTTGCACTCGGACATTAGGGATTCTCTCTCATAAATGTCTGATGAGCCACAACTTTTCTTTCAAAACAAAGCTGCCAACTGGGGTGGCAGCATATGCACCATCACCCCTCGCCCTCCATGATCAAGCGGCTTCTCTGAACTGAACTTTGTTACTGTTCACATATAAGTAAACATGACGTTTGAATGATTTAGTGAGCTGTTGTTATTTCAAACCACAAACCGCATATTGGCTATTTCAGCACCACGCGCTGTCCACCTATGATGCACTATCAGCGTCAGTGCACCCTGCTGCCAGATTGCAGTGGCGAACCGTGTCTATCACAACTGGACATTCTGTAGACTCACACCCCCCCCCCCCCCCTCCCCGGCGTTATAATGTCCGTCTTTTCACTGAATTGTCGTCTTGAAAAGGGTACTGACAACAATTCCGCAACAACTTCATCTTCTCCTGTTGCACTTGCCATTTCAACGTTAAAAACAATAAAACGGCATGAATTGCTTCGTCGCATTCATCTAGATCAGGGGTTGGCAACAGGCGGACCGCGGTCCGGACCCAGACGCGGACCTATAATCAATACATTTCCATTTTGACGGGGCGATTCTATTTTAACCGCCGCCGACAGGGGGCGAAAGAGATGAGCGAGCGATACAGGGAGAGAAACACAGAAGAAGAGACGAGAGCGCGGCAGAGAGAAGCGGAGAGGAAAGTGAGTGAAGAGAATAATTAGCGATACAGGGAGAGAAGTGGAGAGGAAAGTGAGTGAAGAGAATAATTAGCGATACAGGGAGAGAAGTGGAGAGGAAAGTGAACAGGCGTGTTAGCGGCAGACAGTCCTGTCAGACACTCCTGACAGGACAAGCTCAAGCTCAATTCTCGCACTGAATAAAACAAAGTGAGTGAGGGACTGCAATATAAGAGGGAAAGAAAGAGAAACTTTAAAACTGTTCAATTGTTATGATGTGTAAAGACTGATATTGTTCTATAATCGTCTGAAACTGTTAAGTCATGATGTGAAACGGTTAACAAAGAAAAAGGGAAACTCAAGCTGCTGCTACACTTTATTTATTTATCTAAAATTAAGCACTTTTAAGATGCACACATTTTCAAAAGCAATTTTATGTATTTTCTCTTATTTATTTTGAAATGCAGTCCGAGAGGAACATTACACATATCCACAGTATTTGACTGTATATCTGTATAGTTCGATGTTAATTTACAATAAATATTGTTGTTTTTGAATTGTAATTTCTTTAATTGATAGGCAGTCAGTTGTTGATTACATGCAGACGTTGATAAAGCTACAGGCTACTTCAATATATATCACACTAATTCATAAAGCAACTTAGACATTTTGATGTTCCGGACCTTTGCATGGGGACATTTTCTCTAACTGGACCTCGTTGAATTTTAGTTGAATACCCCTGATCTAGATCTTCTGTCTCGAGCCAGTTAACTAGCGGGCCTTCTAGAGTACCCTGGGACCGAGGGAAACTCTGAAAGAATACGCCCATTGGCTACAAATCAATATATGATTGGTTGATCAAACTGTCAGTCCAAACGTACGCTCTCATTCAGTGCAACGGCCAGGGCATTCTATCAAGGATGTAGAATACCTTGGTTGAAGGATATTCTACCCAGAGACCCAGAACAAGATCTGATTGGTTGCAAACAAATCAACGTAACACTGTAATATTACAGATCAACAACACAGATACGATTCTCATTTTATCATTTTATATACATTTTATTACATTTTATTACATTTAATTTATATAATTAAATCGATTTTTTGTTTGTTTTATCTGAGTGTTCCAGGGTATTCTTTGAATACCTTGAAGGCCCTGACGGTTCACCACTGCCAGATTGTGCCTGTGCTGTGTGTCATTCACTCTCAACATGGATAAAAGTACAATAAGCATTCTTCAGGTGTAGGTAGATTCTCTATTCGGACATAATAGCCTACATGTACCGAGCCCCGGTATATTAATGGGCCCCGGGGCTGAATTATTAAAGACCGTGGTACCGTTAAGCTCTGACGTTAGCAGTCTTTTTATCGGTATTGGAGACATGTAAAAATATATGTCATATATATTATTGCTACACAAACATTATATTTCAGTTTTAGTTTCACCAACTCAGTTTCTAATACGCAAAAAGACTGCAAAATTCCACGTCAGGTGTTATGTATGCTAGCAGCAACACACAGAGTTAACTCAATTATACATGGGTTAATGATTAGAGGTAACTGAGTTATTTATTTTGTTAAAGTTTCAGCTATTCTGTCATCACATTATTCAATACGATTTGTTAAAATATTGTTGTTTCTTTTGATGTGAAATATTATGTATTTAATTCAGTTTTGTTCACAATTTGTTTAGTTAGTTTACCTTATTTTTTTCTCCAAAAGAACCAATAAGAGTACCGTTAAAAGACCGGATCGATAAGCGGTATCGATAAAAGTAGTAGTACCGTTAAAACCTTAACGATACCCATCCCTATGGGCGACTGTCGGTCCGATATTGTAAAAAATGTTTTACATTTTTATTCGACATTTTATATAATTTTCCGGGCCAAATATTATTGCTGGCGGGCCATCAATGGCCCGCGGGCCGCCTATTGCCGACCCATGATGCCCTACATGTACCTACTGAGGATTCAATTTTTTCTGAAGATACAAGTTACTGTACAGAAATAGGTGCAACAATGGATTTAAAATGGTTTTATTGGAGGGCAATTTATGTGACTGCTATACTATGCTATTGTTTGATATTTACCAAAGTGTTTGCATAGTTATACAAGATGGATCCAAGGTGATGCTTAATGGTGGGTCTTACTAGAAGATTGCGCTTGTGGATGGTTGGTGGTTGCTAGGGTTGTTACTTGGTGATTGCTGAGGGACGCAGTGAGGTAGTTGGTTTTGCAACATGATACTAAAAAGATGGTTTATAGTCAGGGGTACACATAACTTTTTTGCCCTGGTTCTCAAATGAGCACCTGGAGATGTTGCTTGGTGCTCATCCTTAAAATGAAATAAATCGTAACTTTTGAGGGGCCCTTTATCTGCCAGGCACACGGCACTGAAGACACATGCAGAGGTGAACACAGAACACACATGCAGAGGTGAACACAAGACAACATTAGCACGACCAGTAATCCTACAAGCTGTCATCACTACCCTCCTGACTGTTCTCCTGACTGATCTCCTCACGGCCCCTACACACGGCGGCGTGCGTTGACGCTTCAACGCTTCAGCCCATTCACTTTTAATGTGGTGACGTCACGCTTCACCGAACTGCATTGTGGGCGTAGCTTTTCTCGCGGTGCTCGCTGCAAAAGTAGAGCAATGTTCTACTTTTGAAGCTTCGACGGAAGCGTCAGCCAATCGAATCATATGCCAGTACAAGCTCTAGCCAATCAAACCGCTGCTTGTGTGTCCGGGGCGGGAGGTGCAGGTGATTGGTTGTTGGTCTAGCTTCAGACATGCCCGCCGGCAAGCGACAACGCACGCCGCCGTGTGTAGGGGCCGTCACTGTCTTCCTCTCTGTCAGACATGGTAGCTGATGATGTAGGCGTACTACTTTCTCTCTGGTTGAGTCTGTGATTAGCTGCTTGCATCCACAAGTCAACAGCTGGTTTTGGGTCGAAAGTCTCCGTTGTCATCTTAGACAAGTGGATGTAATCAAATAAGTATGTGAACATAACCAATAACCTACCATAGCCAATAACAATTGAATGTAACTTATTTTATTTTTGTTGTTCATTCATATCTTATTTTACCTAGTATTTATTTATGCATTTTTTTTTGAAAAAAATATATGTGTTATATATATAAATTGTGACCAAACCGTTTGAGACCCACTGAGATAACTTAGGGTGCGTTCACACCTGCCTTGTATAGTCCGGTTGAATCAAACCCTGGTGCGTTTAGCCGCTTGGTGCGGTTCATTTGGGTCGGTGTGAACGCAGTCCGAGACCTCTTAAGTGAACTAAACAACCGGACTCTGGTCCGCTAAAATAGGTGGTCTCGGAGCGCTTGCTTGCGAACTCTGGAGCGGTTCATTGCTGGTGTGAACGCAGTCCGCACCAAAACATAGGAAGCGCAGTATTTACGTGTCACAAGAACGCGGATATCTTCAAAAATCTTTAGCAAAAGAGTCTTTCAAGACATCCGCGGTTGTTTAGTTAACGAATAAAGCAGAATTAAGTGTTGAACAGTGTCGTGTAAAGTAAAAATTCTCCGTCAGCTACATAAAAGTAAGAACACCTGTCGTCGGTGAAACACCCCTACTCTGCAGAATGTCTCTCATGGATAAGCAGGAAAAGAACACCGACATGCTGATCAGGAGCCCGACGCGAAGCGAAGGTATCTAGATCGGCATGAAGGTGTTCTTTTCCCCATAATGACCGCACTGCTGCACATTATGCCGCTTATTACATGGCCACATTCTCAACAAAGTAACGACATGACTCCCAATATTAATTGAAATGCTTTTGTGGATTTAGAAAATTATTTTATTGATTTAAAAAATAGTTGTATGTATTTACATTTACATGCATCCGCTAAGAAAAATAGTCCGTTGTTACTGTTTGAACTAACGTAGCAACGGCAGGAACTGCTTCGATAGCGTTTTTGAGGAGCTTCATGATTACAGATTTGAAAAAATCGTTGCTTGCTTTAAAAGTAGCACAATTCATTATGTCAAACCTTGGGAAGTATCTAGATATCCCTGCCCTAATGCCAAAGTAACTGGCAACTGAATATGTCTCGCCTATGTCTGGACCGCTGCGTAAAAAGGAGGGTTTCTGCCCGTTACTTCTCCGCTGTTTTCTTGTCGCTCTTGTCTTGTCAGTTAGTTTCAGCCAAACTGTATACAGTCAACAAAGCCATGTAATAATGTTTTTTAACGGACGTTGTCTGATTATATAAGCATATGTCTGTTGATCTCCAGACTAACAGCAGCATGAGAATAACCTGCCGAAAGTGCCGATGCTCCATGGCGGAGGCTCCGCTAGAAATTGCCGGGATTTGCGTTTGTACCCCCTTAATGTCTGACCAATTGTTGAACAGCATTTCCGAGCACATGACTTGTGTTTAAAGTTTATAGTCCGTTTGAGTTTTGCCCGTGTGAACGCAAACCGAACCTTCTGAAAAATGAAACAATGTAACAAACTGTCGTCTGGTGCGCACCAGAGAGCGGACTATTAGGTGTGAACGCACCCTGAGACTAAAGTGAACTATCTAAACACTCAGTCCTTTACCTCACTGAGCTGTAGTTATCAGCCTCTCATGCCCCTTTCACACCAGCGCCTATTCAGCTCCGGCTCGGAGCTAGAGCCTGAAAAGCGCCGGGTTTTCCTGTTCACACCGCAGCGGCGCCGGCTCTTAGCTCCGGAATCTGCTTCATTTCCAGCTCCAAAAAATTGTCGGTCTAGAAGCAAGAGCTTTGGAGCTAAGAGGCGGCGTTGCTTACGTCTCTCTTACGTCGAGGCGTGCAGGAAACTAAACCCACCTCCCCTGAACATGGGTCGACTGTCATGCCTGCCTACAAGCAGTAGTGCCTATAAACACACTTTATAAAGTCAGGCAACACTAACCAGGCCTCGTGTGATTCTGTTTATTTGTACCTTACTTTGACCATCCGTTCACATATCGATCATTGTGGAGAGAGGCAGACGTGTTGTTTTGTATTATTACAGCTATCGGATGCAAGTAGTCAGTTTAGCTTCGGTTGCTATGCTAACATCACCCGTTTTATACCAGAGAAACTTTCATAACAGCGTTGTGATACCAAACAGCGTCAATTCAGACTGACACACATTCACTTAGGCTAAGGGGAACTGGGGAAATGCATCAGCTGCTTGTGTGAGTCGGACAGTGAATACTTTAGAGCGGCCGCTGCAGTGTGAGCTAACCGGGAGCTAACGGGAGAATAAACTCCCGTGGAAGAGCAGCACTGCAGCGGTCGGTAAATGCTGCAGAAACACATTAATAAACAATGAACCACGGCACTCTGGAGCATAAGGTTGGATAAGTCGTTATTCAATTTATTCTGGCTTCGTGTGATTAAAAGCAACACGATCATCGACCCGACGCAGTTGTTGTTGTGAGCGCCGTAATGGCTGCCATTTGGGAGCAAATCAGCGATGTAAACGGTGACGTCATGACGCAGCAGGGGCAGCTCTTGGGCGCCAGTGGGCGGTGTGCACAGAGCGGGAGCTGAAAAGGGAAACCGGAGCTGAACCAGAAAAGCTCCCGCTCGGAGCTAGAAACTGAAAAGCGCTGGTGTGAAAGCCGCATCAGTCTGACTGGAGAGGACTCTCCCTTCACATTATTGTAGAAACATCTTCTTCTTATACCCGTTAGAGCAGCTAGCACGGCACCAGATTCTAATAACAGCGCCGGTACCGGTGCACCCTCCCTCGCTCACTCGCATTTTGGCTGTGAGCTGCGGGTGCCAGATAAGCCAACATCCCCCATTTTCATCACTTACTGCGCCCATCGTACAGGACAAATGAAACGTGTAACCGGGGTGAAAAGGGTGTTACATCTACTTAATTATGAATGTTGTTACATCAAGGCCGAAAATTAGGATGAGCCCCAACGGTCAAACTATTTTTTTTCCCTCCCAGAACTGCCAGCGCAGCACCTCCCCAGATCTGGCGCCCTAGGCAAACATTTATAACGCCAGTGCTACGGGCCGGCCCTGAGTTCATACTCGCAAATATCTCTCTCTCTCTCTCTCTCTCTCTCTCTCTCTCTCTCTCTCTCTCTCTCTCTCTCTCTCTCTCTCTCTCTCTCTCTCTCGACCCGGTGCTGTTTATAGTGTATTTGTGAATGACTGCTAGGTTGTAACCATAGTCTGTGTAAAATAGGTGAACTGGCCTCTATTCATTTGTGCACTATTATTTTAAAGCGTCATAGCGGCAAGACAGACTACAGTATAAACAATCGTGCATGCATGAGGATAAACGGGGTGCCATTAAACTGTACATCCATGCAGCAAAGGACTTAGCCTTTGTACGGCAACACAATCCAGCTGATTACCCCTAAAAAATGTTAAACATTTTGATTTAGTGCCGCTAACACATTGACACTTTTTGTTGAATGTTAAAGGTGTCTCGACACCGGCAAAACATGCTACCTGCCAAACTAATGACATGCCTACAAGCCCCAGCTAAACTTTGTGACATTATGCCTCCCAAACAACAGCTTGTTAAGCCCCTGTCACACTGTCCCGAAATTGACACCCGATGGACACACGAATATGGAATTGTGAATTTCGCACGAAGATGGCCCCGAACCACACACGAAGGCAACATTTACATTACATTTAAGACATACAACTGCAATGAAAGTACCAAAAACAATTATGTTAAAGTACTATGATACTGTACTGATATCTTCAGACTTCGTTCTTTACTTTATCCGTCTTTATATGTAGAACATATTACGTTTTCTCCGTAATGTTGTTTCCATAACAACAACAACTTCCTGTCAACTGTCCTTCAAAATAATATATTATATCCTTTTCAGTTTCACAGGACACAAATTGGGTTATTTACATAATATGTTTACATGATTTTACATGATAAAACAACCCATGGCCACACGATAAAGGAAATGTTCAAATTCGGCTCTGATCGTAGCAACATCGGGCCATTCGTGAGAGCATCTTAAGCCATCGTATGATCGCTGGTGGAGTTTCTCAGGCTCCGGCAGCAACTTCGTGAGCGGTGGCAAAATCTTTGGCATGCCAAAAAATTGCCGAAGGACCTTGCGAAGGTTCATTTTCCTTTTCCCTTCGTAAGGCCATCGTGAGGGCATCATGTTATCATCGGTGCCATCGGGCATTCACTCCGATCAGAGTGAGGGTGAATGCACCGATGATAACACGAAGATGACACGATTTGACAAGATGCCCTCACGAGTGCCTTACGAAGTTGCCGCTCACGAAGTTGCTGCCGGAGCCTGAGAAACTCCCCCGGCGGTCATACGATGGCTTAGATGCCCTCACGAATGGCCCGATGTTGCTACGATCACAGCCGAATTTGAACATTTCCTTTATCGTGTGTCCATCGGGTGTCAATTTCGGGACAGTGTGACAGGGGCTTTAACAATGTCGCAGCATTAAGGTTACAACACTGCTGTGGTGCCACTGTGCAAAGCAGCTAGCGTGTTTCCCCTCAGGAATATTAACTGTAGTGAGAGAGATCCACAATTGTGTTTGATGTGCCATTTCACCGTTTTTTTGTTACTACAAATCTGAAGTGCCTTGATATGAGGAAGCTTACTGTTAAGATGCAGCTTAATAATTCCAACATACTAGTTTCTGTAAATGCACAACATGCAAAGATAGTCAATTCATTAAGTAATTAGTTGTTTTGCATTTATATTGAGATTATTCAGCAATGAATAGCCTTGATGAGAAATGCTTAAAATGTGACTCTTGAGGTTTGGTGTTGGGCCAGGTTAACATTACTCATAGAAATAATTAAATGATGTGTTGCTATGGGGCACTCGTATGAAGTGGATATATATAAAAATAGTACAGTAAAATTGTTGTTACAGAGAGGCAGCTTTTGGTTGAAAGTGGAACGACTTAAAGCTGGTTAGAGGCAGGTACTCTGCATTCCAGATAAGCTGCTGGTTGCTAGGCTGAGGAGGGAAAAGGCTAGGGAGTAGCAAATAAGATTCAGCGGATAATGCTTCCATATTTACCAGCATGTCTACCTTCATTTGGAAACCTAAGTGAAAGGGAGTGGCAGAAGACGGAGGATGGATGACGTTCGTTGCACGAAACCTTCCTATTTTTTCTTGCGTATGTGCAAATGCTAGTAAAATGAAAATGCAAATATGTGCACATGCGCACATACAGTGTACACCCATGGCATAATTTGCTGTTCCTTGGGATATCCTCTCAAGCTGAGAATGGAGTGTGGGTTACTCAATAACTAATGGGTGCTTTTAGTGCAGTCTGCTGCATTGACAAATGCACCCTCAAAGATTCATGTGCCTCTGCTCCCAAGTGCATGCATGCATACATCATTTTTGTACAGTGTTACTGAAGCTTACCATAGCTCTCCTCATACCTCCTTGTTTTCCTTCTACCCATTGTGTGAACACACACACACACACACACACACACACACACACACACACACACACACACACACACACACACACACACACACACACACACACACACACACACACACACACACACACACACACACACACACACACACACACACGCTCTGCTCCAAAGGATCAGTAGCTTATAAACTGGCTGCAGTCAGCAGTCAGTCTCTCTGTGGAGGGGGAGGAAGAAAGGATAAATTGCTTCGACTAGATGGAACGGAACTCAACACTGATTCGCTGCTGGGGTTTTTAATGGGTAACCATCCCATATTCCCTATTGGCTTCTATCAGATTGGGATGTTTTGGACTGGAGGAGACTGAATTAGTTCAGCTAAACTCTTGCTGAGCTGTATTCCACTGGACTGAGTTGAGTTTGCATGCAGACCTGGGGAGGCAGAGCTGGAATAGACGGAATTCCCTTTTTTTTGTTGCATCCTGCCCTCCTTCTTCAATCCTCCCCTCATCTTCTCTCTAGCACTTCCACAGCACACATCCAGTGTTAAAGGCAGCCATCCTCAGTGCTTCTGTTCATCTGCTGGCTCCTTAAACGACGGAGAAGAAGAAAGGGAATACGGATTTGTCTTTTCTTTTATATTCCCTGCATTTCTACCGAAGGATCTGCTGGTGTGAGGAATTACCATCAGATCTTTTTTCAATTTATCATCCAGAGGATTTTTGGATGTGTCTTTTTTTCCTATTTTATCATTTTTCCTACATTTTGTGGAAATTGTTGGACAGGAGAAGCATTTATTAGCGCCTGCATTTCTTTATTTCTCGTATATCTTGGCTGCCTTTACTGTCCATTCCTCTGGCTGGTGCTGGTGGTGCTGCTGGCGGTGAAGCCGGGGCAGGCATGGCCCAGGAGGCAGGCATGGGGGTGACCCTCCAGGACACCCTGGCAGTGCCCCCCATGCCCAAGCACTCCGGCCTGAATGAAGACCTGGTGAAAATTCTGCGGGAAAACCTGCTGCAGCCGGAGAGGCCAAGAGGACAACGGCGATCACCATCTTCCATCTCCCCCCGCCTCTCCCCCCGCAACTCGCCACGACTGCTTCGCCGCATGCTGCTCAACAACAACACCCACAAACAGAGGCGCTTCACTGTCGCACACACATGGTGAGACTTAGATGGACAGAGAGAGTAGACAATTGATGGCTATTGTCACTGTGCTGTTGGATGTGGAGCTGCATGCAAAGTGCATATTCATGTTTGTCTTTGTCAGACATGTGGTTTTAAACCGCACCCTGGCAAACTTTCAAGGTCGGGACTGTGTTTGCTGAACCATGTTTGTGAGGGAGGTGGCCGTGTGCTAAGGCGTTTCAGTAATTCAACTTTGTTTGCGGTTTAACTTTAATGCGTTCCTCTCACAGAGAAATGACAGGAGTGTGCATGAGCAAATCTATCGTAGGTTATTCACGTCCCATTTCCGAGGAGACACTCTTCTCACCTTAGATAATGAGTTTCTCTCTCTTCCTCTCTGTCCAGCTTAATCTCTGTTTTTATGTCCCCCCTTGTGTGTCCAATCCTCACACCTCTCACTCCACATATCCCCCCTGCCCCCCCCCCTTTCCCTTGCCGACTCTGCCTTTATCTCTATGTGATAAACAGTAGTGTAGTGTAGTGTGTGAAGCTGCCTGTGTTGTTACATAGGTAGAATAGGAAGCCATCCATCACTACATTTCTTCCCTCCAGCTGTGCTTCTCCCTCCACACCTGCCTGCCTGCAGTTTTTGACTATTAATTAGTCTTCTATTCCTGGCTGTCTATCAGCCTCTGCTGCACCCGCCCACGCCTCACCCCCTCCTTTCGTCTCATACCTCTTCCCCATTCACTCCCCGTCTCCCCCTGCACCCATTGTTTCCTCCCCACACGCATTTTTTTCTCCCTTTTTAAAATGTCAGTTGTTACCCTCCACCTCCTTCCATTTGCCCTAACCACCCATGATCTCTAATTTCTTATGATTTCTATATCTTTCTCTTCCATCTCTATTTTTCACAAGACCCCCCACTATTATTCTGTATGTCTTGTGTCCCTCTTCTTTTAGCCCACATCTCTCCAAGTAGCCCTGCCTTCTGGCATCTGGATCTGTTTTATGATGTAACCCAAAAATGCTGTTACTGTCCTCGCACATACATTCACATATCAGAAATACTTTTCATTTCTCTCCTTTATTCACCCTTCTGCTTTTACCTCAAGGTCTGTTTTATCTCAATTTTTTGATCTTAGACAGGTGCTTTGAGTTCCCTTTTATATTCTCCATTTACTCTTCTGTCTCAACCGCCGATTTTCCTTTTTTCTAGCATCCATCTTTCCTTGACTTTTTCATATTAACACATACATATTGTATCATCTCTCCTCCCTGCTTCTCTGCCCTGTTTGCTTCTTATAACTGATGGTGCTATTAACGTAGGGAGATACGCAGCATCTCATGGCTTCTACATTACTTGGCTAATTTAGAGGCACAGTTCTTCTTGTGTGTGTGTTTTTAAATGTTTGAATTAATTATCTGTGTGCACAATTATACCGTGTGTGTCTGTGTGTGTTTGTAGGTGCAAATGTGATGATTTATATGGGCTTGTTAATTCAGTTTATGTAATTTCACACACCACCACCATTGTTCTCCCATGTGCCCCTTTAAGCAGAAAGCTATTTCTCGCAGTTCCACATCGAGGAGCAAATACACTTGAGTACTTGGAATGGATTTTCCCTGTTCTGATATGATGCTTCAAGTTGTTAAATATCTGCAATGATGAAGACAGCAGGGGTGAAAAGAGCAAGTGGCACTTGTTGCATGACGTTTGCATTTATTATAGATAAGAGAAAAGACCAAATGTTGCCTTACATCATTTTGATGACATGTTGCTCAGCGTATTCTGTCATGATGTAACGCAGTACACACATGGAGGGAACCTTCTGGCCCTTTTTAAAATGTGTCTCTACTGAACCAATGATTAAGTGTCAACGATTCACACCTGCTCATGCTTTGAGATGCTTTCAAGCACGATGTTTGTAATAGCCGGTTGTCTCAAGGTTTCCAATAATCTTATGTTGTAAGTACCGTACTATGACTGAGGAGTTTTCCCTATCCCTTCATACACTGAACAAAAATATAAACGCAACACTTTTGTTTTTGCTCCCATTTTTCATGAGATGAACTCAAAGATCTAAAACATTGTCTATATACACAAAATAACAATTTATCTCAAATATTGTTCAAAAATCTGAAAAAATCTGTGATAGTGAGCACTTCTCCTTTGCCGAGATAATCCATCCCACCTCACAGGTGTGGCATATCAAGATACTGATTAGACAGCATGATCATTGCACAGGTGTGCCTTAGAATGGCCACAATAAAAGGCCACTCTGAAACATGCATTTTTGCTTTATTGGGGGGGTCTGGGGGGGTCCGAAAACCAGGCAGTATCTGGTGTGAGGGGTAGGGGTAGGGTTAGGGTAATGTTGTGAATCGAGTGGCCTGTGTTCGTCGTCCATTACATACGCCTGCCCATACCATAACCCCACCACCACCATGGGCCACTCGATTCACAACATTACCCTAACCCTACCCCTAACCCTACCCCTACCCCTCACACCAGATACTGCCTGGTTTTCGGACCCCCCCAGACCCCCCCAATAAAGCAAAAATGCACGTTTCAGAGTGGCCTTTTATTGTGGCCAGCCTAAGGCACACCTGTGCAATAATCATGCTGTCTAATCAGCATCTTGATATGCCACACCTGTGAGGTGGGATGGATTATCTCGGCAAAGGAGAAGTGCTCACTATCACAGATTTTTTCAGATTTGTGAACAATATTTGAGAGAAATGGTTATTTTGTGTTTATAGAAAATGTTTTAGATCTTTGAGTTCATCTCATTAAAAATGGGAGCAAAAACAAAAGTGTTGTTTATATTTTTGTTCAGTGTACATACATGCAAACCCATGCTGTAAACTTCAAGGTTTCCAGATTGCTGTGACCTAAAGTAGCTCATCAGAAAACTAATGCTATGAATCTGAAATCACAGAGCTATGCCAGAATAATAATTGGAAAAGAAAAAAATGCTCTTGTCTGTCATTGAGAATTGTGTGTTAAGCATTGCTGTACATAGATTACTTTAATGAAATACATTCATAAGATCAATGTTGGCATTTGTTTACTCTTTTGATTGTTATGAAAGATGGAAAGATAGCAAGACTTTATTCTGTGATCAATAATGATCTGTGTCTGTGCAGACAAAGCCTGATAGAGATGATGTCCCCAGGCCAAAGAATGCTACTGCAGACCAATACATATTTAAAACACATTAAATGGCAATACTCAAACTGTATCAGTAAGCATGTTCAGCAGCATCCTGTAAGAGGTCTACTTTAAGAGATTGATAGTGAAGTAGCAAATATTGCCAGCCATTCTTTAAAAAAAAGGTTTTTATTAGTTTTGGGGCACATAGCGATTGTGCATTAGAATGTGGCTTTACAGAATAAACGCATTTCTTGATAGGAATATTTAATTACAATAAGATTAGGGCACTATTTGAAATGTAGTCTTATGTTTGTTTTCATTGCTATCCCTCATTGTGGTGTTTTAGGGCTGCAACAAACGACTAATTTGATAATCGATTAATGAAACGATTAATCGACTATTCGGACTATTACTGTATGCCTTGCACAATTTCTCAAACGCTCTTATTTAGCCATCAACTTTTAGATTTAGCTTGAGGTTGTTTTAGGCATGTGGAAACTAACAATGAAGACAATAAAGATGAATACTTGATTCCAAAATACATATATTATTGAAATAACTTAAATTGTGAACAAAACTAACATTACTTTTTATTCAAATTAAATAAATAATATTTCACATCAAAAGAAACAACAGTGTTTTAACAAATCGTATTAAATAATCTGATGACAGAACTGTAAACAGAATAGCTGAAACTTTAACAAACTAAATAATAATAATAATAGCCTATATAATATTTTTATAGCGCCTTTCAGGAAACCCAAGGTCGCTTTACAAGTCGGGTAGGGGGGGGGAGTAGGGGAAAAAAGGCAGACAGGTTAAGGGGGTGGGGGAAGTAGCGGACAAATACACCTATTAAACTAACTATACAGTGGGGAAAGCCTTGGTAAAAAGGTGCGTTTTGAGGGCTTTTTTGAAAATGTCCAGGGTTGGGGCGCTGCGGATTTCGGGGGGGAGAGAGTTCCAGAGGGTGGGAGATGCCACACTGAAGGCTCTGTCACCAAAGACCGCAAATAACTCTGTTACCTCTAATCATTATGTTTGTATAATGTAGTTAGCTCCGTGTGTTGCTGCTAGCATACATAACACCTGACGTGAAAACGTTACTCGTGGACGGGGCTAGAGCTACTAGAAAGACAGTCGAACCCGGTGCATTCCTCCGTCTGGATGTGGAGCACTTTTGCTAAATGTTTAGACAAATAGCTCGTGTTACCGCCCTTACATGCTAAACTCGTATTCCACTTTTGGTAACGAGCATTCTCCACATCGAGACGGGTAAAGTTTAACCACCTCGGAGCGCGTTCTCTCCGCCATCTCCCACGTGTGTGTGTTGCTGCATGTTGCAGCTGCCTGTGTGTAAACTGCCCCGCCCCCTCGCAAGCAGGCGGGGGAGAGAAATATCGAAAATACATCATAGACGCATTTGTTTGTCTTTTTGCATATTAGAAACGAGTTGGCGACACTAAGACTGCGATATAATGTCTTTGTAGCAATAATACATGACATATATTTTTTAAATGTCTCCAGTACCGATAAAAAGACCAATACAGTTAGAGCTTAACGGGGCGTAAAACACACGTGATGACGTCACCAACGAATCGACGACTGAATTAGTTGGCAACTAATTTGGTAATCGATTTTAATCGATTAAGTCGATTAGTTGTTGCACCCCTCTGCAACATTTGAACAAAAGCCTTTTCTGGTTTCCACTCACACATTTGTCGCAGTCAGTATTTGATGCTGTTTAGCCTTCACTCGAGCCTGCTGCAGAAAGCATCTCCGTACAACAAATAGAAAAGAGTAACGTGTTGTTTCTGCATGTCTATGTGGATCGGAAAGTTACATGTATATTTTGTTAGACACTGCCATTTGCATCATGACTGTTGACAGCAGAGTGACCATTTAATCACTGAGTAACTAGTGGGTCGTGTACCTGTGTTGGCTCTTGACATTCGAAAAACTGGCAGACAGAGATAGAGAGAGTGGGGAAGGTTAGGAGGAAGTTTGCTGTGTGTGTGCAAGGGCACTGGAGAGACTATTTGTTTACGAGAGAGAGAGATAACATCAAATGGCTGTAAGCAGGAGGGAGGTTGACAACTGCAGTGCAATTTACTCTAATCATGTCCTCATTGTTTTACAGCTGCAGGGAATCACAGGGCCACTGTGCAGTGAATCTGGTGACATACATGGCCCTCAGCGGCTCCACTCCACACTTCATTAACAAGATAATCCTTCTCTATGGACAGATTGGCCTGATGTACTGTTCGCTGTCCTTATCAGCACAGCACCGTTAAAACCATACACAAATTGTTTAACAATTACTTAGAGAATACTTTCAAGAATGCATCCCATATGCTGTTTACTAAGTAATAAAGGATGTACATTTGGGGATTAATGTAATGTAATGATTTGTGGGTTCAGATCAAAATATTGAGTCTATGTTTTAACCCTAAACAGTTCCAATTGATGATGTGGTAATGGAATTTTGAAAGCTTAACATATTTGAGCATTGCTGGGAGGATTTCAAGTGTGGTATTACCATTATTTATACTAACAAAGCTGCACAGCAGTACCTCCAACAGCAGCATTAGTTTGGTTTTCTGTTTGGAAGTCAGTGTCTGTAAACCAGGTGTGTTTACAACATGCATAACACTGTGTAGGATCAAGCTGTTTCTGGCAACAAGCTGAACCACGTTAGCGCTGCAAGAGTTGGACATGTGAAATCATCAATTTGACAGGGACAGAAGTTGATATGTACACATTGGTTCTCTGCCAGAGACACTGCAGTCGATAACACTTTATTTTATATTTGATGTTTGTGACATTATATTTGTATAATCAACTGTCTTTCCGATGTAGTGACACATCACTAGCATCAGCCCCCTCTCTGCCATCCTTACATGTTTGTTCCTGTGAAACAGTATTACACAATGTTAATTGTTTTCAAGCGTCATGTTGTCTTAATGCTTCATAATAACTGTGTGTTGAGAGACCCTGATGGACATGAATAAATGCCCCTGCATGTGCGCACATCATTTAAAATCTCTTAGAAATATGATAATGGCTTGCTCTCAGCCTCACAAAGGCACGACACATAAAGCAGGAGTGAGAAGTCTGTGCGTTCACCTTCAAGCGACCGTCAATACTCACGACTCAGTTATTGTATTATCTCCACCAGAATAACTCTGTTGTTTTCCACTTTCTTTCTCACTGACCCCGAGGTATTTTTGATTCTGTTGCACAACAGCAACTGATGCTGCATTGTAACATCAAGTGTCTCTTTATGTAACATAAGAGGGGGCTCTCAGCAAGGGGAATACAGGTGGTTCTGACTGACAGTGCTTATGCCAGTCCTTCTCTGGCTGAGTGATCTGACTGAGGACATTTGGTGGGGACGTCTGGAGGGTGGGGGACATGATTGATGGATGGATAGCTGGGTGAAAGGTTTATGATAAATGAGGGAATGCATGCAGGCATGGTGGAATGGATGGAGGAAAGGAGGAAGGGAAGAAGAGAGTGTGGGAGTAAGCTGAACACAGAGAGGTGCTAATCCAGGCAGAGGATGACTCTCTGCTTCTCTCTGGGTTTATATCATCTCCCTCTCACTCTTGTATTTCTTTCTTCAAGGCAGCAAATTACGTTTTTTCATTAATTGTTCGTCATTATATTTGGAAATGTTTTCAGGTACGCTCTTAGTGCATCTGACTCATCATCTGATTTATTAGACAGGTTTAGAATCCAACAAAATGTGCATTTCTCAAACAAATATTAGTTTGATGGTGATTTGAAGAGGCCTCTGCTCCTGGCCAAGAACAAATCTGGTACATCGTCTCTTATCTAAACTTTTCCTTGTCACACATTGGTGTTTTGTATAGATTAACCAAACAAGATATAACATGCTAATTTGTGGCAGATTCTTACACGCTAGTTGTTGGTTGTACACAAATATTACATTAAGCACATTTCCCAAAACTATTCCACTACCTAAAGTTGTTAAATAAATGTGGTAGGATTATTATTTGGCTGGATGTTCCTAATTCCTAATTTACCACTCATTTTTGGCTACATATTATTTATAGATCTATCTTTTAGTTAACAGCAACACACCTAACTAAACCAAATCACTTGAGTGAGTGTTGGTCAGGTAAATTATCCTTACATAAGTCAACAAATATTAAGCTTGCAAGAGCAATGCAAATGTGTTTAGGGTAACCTTAGAGGTGATACCGCTCTGTAAAATAGTGCCTGAAATCCCAACTGCCCCAGTGGTCTAAATATAAGATGTACCCGCTGGTCCACTTTCCTGGTTAATACAAGGGAAATATGCGGTGGTTCAGATGGTTGAATTCAGTACTACTGAGTGTCAGAACAATGTTTTTGTTCCTCAGTACCTTGCTGTTGACATCGATTTGTCCATCGATGTCTACCCTTTACAACTGAAGCCCTCTTACTGCCTCCTCAGTGACCGCAGTGAGTTTTTCAGCCATTGTGAAGTAGCTGGTCCAGCTGAAATAAGGTTCCTGTTTGTTGCGTGAGATGACATTTCTATTAATATCCAGCGCCATTTTGCCTGTTGTTCTTTTTTTATTTCCAGCCTCCCAGTCCATTGTCCATACATTCCTATCATGCTTTGTTTTCAAGGTGTAGCTTTGCTCAAGTAATTACTTTCCATTCCTTTGAGGAGGCTTTGGATTGCAGCTGTCATCCTGCTGTGCAGCAAGGAGGATTTTCCAGGTTTTATCAGCCCAAACACTGCTCTCCACCCGGGAGAATAGAGCGTCTGTGATTTGCATACATATGCTACGGCTACTATGCTAACAGTGCTGGCTGCCTGACACACCAACACAGGACAGGCTTTTCATTTGCAAAAGCAGGCACATTTGGACTAATCAATGAGATCTCATGAACATCATTTTGCATACATGCACGCAAATGTACACTAATATGCACACACACTGTATGTTATCATCTCACTGTTGGAGATAAGGCAGGACCCTGGTTATGACTCAGCTTTGACTTTGTATTCTGAGCTGGTGTCCAAGTCTGTGTTGGCTGAGATGAATAAGAAAATTAAGATTATGTAACAGTGTTGCTTGAAAAGACTGTGAAGAGAGAACAAGGATAAGTAAGTGAGACGGGGATAGAAGAAGAGTTATTTTTCATGTTTTATATGCTGATAGTGTATTTTATTTCCCAGGAACTGTAATATATCGCAAACAGGAAGAAGACCCCTAGGGTTGATGTTCAAATTCAATTATCCTATTTATTATGGAGTTATTCAACATAGTGATTCACTCATCACCTGCCCATGTTATAAATCAGGGGTATTCAACTAAAATTCAACGAGGTCCAGTTAGAGAAAATGTCCCCATGCAAAGGTCCGGAACATCAAAATGTCTAACTTGCTTTATGAATTAGTGTGATATATATTGAAGTAGCCTGTAGCTTTATCAACGTCTGCATGTAATCAACAACTGACTGCCAATCAAATAAAGAAAGTACAATTCAAAAACAACTATTTATTGTCAATTAACATTGAACTATACATATAGTAAATACTGTGGATATGTGTAATGTTCCTCTCGGGCTGCATTTAAAAATAAAATAGAGAAAATAAATAAAATAGCTTTTGAAAATATGTGCATCTTAAAAGTGCTTAATTTTAGATAAATAAATAAAGTGTAGCAGCAGCTTGAGTTTCCCTTTTTCTTTGTTAACCGTTTCACATCATGACTTAACAGTTTCAGCCGATTATAGAACAATATCAGTCTTTACACATCATAACAATTGAACAGTTTTAAAGTTTCTCTTTCTTTCCCTCTTACTGTATATTGCAGTCCCTCACTCACTTTTAATTCAGTGCGATAATTGAGCTGGAGCTTGTCCTCCCAGGAGTTTGTAAATCTGGGCTGAAATGCACTCATACACATGCAGGTGCTCATTGGTTAGCCTCGGTTAGCCTGCCCTGGAACGATATTTAGTTTTATCATCATGGGCTGAGACTGCTTATTTGTTGTGACCTCAGTTCTGACTTGAGAGGGAATGTTTGGTCAAACACTTTGTGTTTTGTCTCATAGTGGCGTTGTGGCACTTTTAATGAGCGCCACGGTCTCTGAACAAATGAGACACACTGGTTCTGTGCTCCCAGTGGCAGGATGAACATGAACGAGTCTTCTTGGAGAGCGCCATGTGTAATTATTTGTCTCTCCCTGCCTGCCGCTAACACGCCTGTTCACTCTCCTCTCCGCTTCTCTCCCTGTATCGCTAATTATTCTCTTCACTCACTTTCCTCTCCGCTTCTCTCTGCCGCTCTCTCGTCTCTTCTTCTGTGTTTCTCTCCCTGTATCGCTCACCCGTCTCTTTCGCCCCCTGTCGGCGGCGGTTAAAATAGAATCGCCCCGTCAAAATTGAAATGCCCTATTAATGTATTGATTATAGGTCCGGGTCCGTATAGGTCGGCGTCTGGGTCCGGATCCGGACCGCCTGTTGCCGACCCCTGTTATAAATAGACCACATGGTCATCTACTCAACTCTGTGTTCTACCTTTAATTCGAGTGAAGTGGCCATTGACTGACCTTAAATGACTGCAGAGGGGAAATACATTATCATAAATACATTCAAGTTACAGGAAGGCTCCAAAGCTTACCTCAGAAACACCTTTAACTGCTGCAAAGCTTTTACAAAGGTTCCTTAAAACTCAGATATAACAAGAACCCTTTCATTTCTTTTGGGGATTTGGAAACAGATCCTTTCTCTGTATTTTTTAGCGCGTCTGTTTTTTCCTGGAATGTTTCAGTCATAAAACTTTACAAATTAAATCACCCAAACAAAATTAAAGGCACAAATGGAAGGACATTCTAAAGTAACGGACTACATTAATAATGTTGAATCTGGCATGGATAACTGGTTGCACAGAGCTGAACCAATACCACAGTTAAATAAGTGTAAGTAAAGTATCTTCTAATATATGAGCTTCTCCACTCCTCATTTTCTTTCTTTAGTTTTTGATTATCAAGCCCAGGGTAATGCCAGAAGTAGTCAGACTCACAACCAATACATGTCAAATGACATAACTCTTTTGAAAATTCAGCATGGAAACGAACAATACATCCAGTTCTGCTGGCAGATATTCTTTTCTGATATAAAACCACACTGAATGGAAGATTTTCCTTAAGCATATTGACAGGGTGTCCGCGGGGTCTTAACAAGTATTAAAAGTTGATAAATCAATTTAGCGAAATAAGGCTATTAAAAAGTATTAAACGGCATTTTCCAAGGTATTAAGAAGTTCCACAGCAACGACAACATGAAACACCCTTTAATTTACTGAAACAACATGTCGGGAAACCCCCTCAAGGTGGCCCCATGCATAGCGTGCCATAACATGCTGCTTCTTATTTTAAGTTTCGTTGCCTTGCTCCGCTCTGTGGGGGGGGAACACGCCGTCCACCGCGGAGAATAAACAGAAGGCAGGGTGTCCGCGGGGTCTTAAAAAGTATTAAAAGTTGATAAATCAATTTAGCGAAAATTAAGGCTATTAAAAAGTATTAAACGGCATTTTCCAAGGTATTAAGAAGTTCCACAGCAACGACAACATGAAACACCTTTAATTTACTGAAACAACATGTCGGGAAACCCCCTCAAGGTGGCCCCATGCATAGCGTGCCATAACATGCTGCTTCTTATTTTAAGTTTCGTTGCCTTTCTCCGCTCTGTGGGGGGGGGAACACACCGTCCACCGCGGAGAATAAACAGAAGGGCAACCATGACAACCATGCTCCGGGGTCTTCTTCTTCGCTGCTTTTGGTGTATTTTGTGGCGGCAGCAGCGCCACTTACAGGCCTGGCATATGTACTACAGCATTTCCAGCGGTCAAGTGTGAACGGACACGTTAATGAATCGAATGCGTGTGAACGGAAGACTTTTTTGCGTTTGCGTATGTGTTTTACTGTATGTGTCCTCGTGGGGCCGGGGTCTAAGCCAAACTATATCACAGAGATCTGCTATTTTAAAGTAAGGTCAACACTAGGGGTGTAACGGTTCACAAACATTTCGGTTCGGTACGTACCTCGGTTTTTAGGTCACGGTTCGGTTCGGTACGTTTTCGGTACAGTAGAAAAAATTATCACAAAACATAACATATTTTTTTTTTAATTATTATTAAACTGTGAATAATGTATTCACTCAAACAAATACAAAATATAATAAAATAAACATTAAGGTGCAACATTTTGATGAACTGAAATAATCTGTATTTGAACTGGACTGTACTAGTACTCACAAAACATAAACTATTAGTTTTGGGGTTTTAATTATTATTAAACTATGAATATTCACTCAAATAAATATAAAATATAATAAAATAAACATTAAGGTGCAGCTTTTCGATGAACTGAAATAATTTGTATTTGAACTGTACTAGTACCTAAGCAGCAGTTTGACATTATGACTTGCTTGTCATTGTATTTTCATGTTGTTTAAAGAAAAATGTACTTGTCCACATTGCTTGCTGAAAGGGCAGATCTGCTGGCACTAGCAATGTCTCCTGCTGTGGAGAACACACCCTCTCTAGGGACAGAGGTAGCAGATACAGCCAGGTAGCGCTTTGCTAACATGGCAACATAAGGATATTTGTCGTTTGTAATAGCTTTGGCTCGGTCTGAAGTTTTTGCGAGTGGTGGAGGCTTAAATGCTAGCGGGAGTTGGGTTTGCACTTCAGTCTTTTGGTACCGGTGATATTCACGTTCGGGTGATGCCTTTTCAAATGAGTGTGCAAGTTTGATGTGTTGCCAGCCGCGTAACCAATTTTAGTTGAACAATGCCGACAAACAGCTTTGGTTCGGTCCACCTGTCTTTGTCCGTCATCCTTGTGAAACTGCGAAACCAAAATGTTCCCAAACCGGAGACTTCAATGATGCTGGAGGATTTTCGAGCTCAACTTTATCTGCGTTCGCCATTTCGACAGTTCCTCAAATTACTGACTACATTTGAACGCATCCCTCTGACCAGCTCGTCCAATGAAATGACTTGCTCGCTCTATGACGCGTTGATCACAATGGGTGCAAATTACTCTGAATGCTGCGACGCAGCACCTGCGATTACTTCCAAGAAGTTGTTCACGTTCTTAATTTTTTACGTTTAACGTTATATGCGTTCGGTACACTTCGGTACACACGTGTACCGAACCGAAGGGCCCGTACCGAATAATTTCGGTACGGGTACGTGTACCGTTACACCCCTAAATAATATCGACCCTAAATATAGTCTATATTAAGAACGAGAAAAGTCTTAAAATATATATCGTTTTTTGTAAACATATGACAAATGTGTGAGGGTGATGACGTCAGATCATCGTCCTATGTGCCGGGCTTAGCCCCGGACAGCCCCAGCCCAATTTAACCCCTGGGTATTTGTGAGGGAGCTCCTATATGGCATTACCCCGCTGAAGCTCACCAAAGTTTAATATATTTCATAGTTCAAAGTTTTGTCAATTGTTTTGTTTATTGGTCAAATACTGGTTTCTACTGGTTTCTACTGGTTTCTGAGGAGTTGTACTGGAATGAAAGAGCACAGAGTACAGAAGCAACAAAGCAGCATACTGCATTAAACCTGACCTTCACAGGTTGAAATTCATGTGGAGAGGAGGCTTCAGTAGTCTGTCTGCACTCTGTTTAGTTGTGCTATCTTACAATCAATATAGTGAGGTAAAGTGTGTCGCCAATGTAACCGGTTAGAACTTAAGTTGCGATGAGGTCTTAAAATGTATGGAAAGGGTCTTAAAAAAGGTCTTAAAAGGTATTAAATTTGACTTCAGGATTCCTGCATATACCCTGATTGATCATTGTGACATTCAGCTCTGCACAGCTCAGTTCTACAGTGCACTAAAAAAGTGGGTTGTATTGTATGCATATTCATAATTATTTGCATCCAACAGGTCCAGACACATAAAAGTGTGTTAGCAGTGGTTACTGCACTACCTGATTTAATTAAAGGACAACCAGAATGAATGTGAGTTAAAGAGGCCGCAGCTGCAGGGCTTCATCAAAGGCCTTTTGATATGCTGATGGGTTTTTGATTCTACAAAATAACTGATACATTCTGTTAGTGCTTGCTCCAACATGTCAGTCATTCATGCATTTTTGTCTCTATTTATATATATATATATATGTCTATATATACAGGTATGTATGTATATACACACTGTCTTTTTTATTCTCTTCATTATCCTAAGCTGGGTTTCTTTCTGCTGATTTCACCACCAAACTTGATTGCTAATGGATATTCATTTACTGATTATGAGTCTGCTCTGAAGAACGCATCTGCACCAGAGCCTTCACAGAAGAGCCTGAGGATGGAGTAGAGAAGAGGACTGCTGATATGAGGAGATGTTTTTAAATAGGGATATCTTGGACTGCAGATTGCCATTGAGAATTTTCTGATATGGCCTCTGTGAAAGTGGATGGAACTCGCTACATATTTGTCCCTTTTTACAGCCCCAGACCCACTGTAGTGACTCAGTAATTAAGATTGTCCTTATCCCAGAGAGAAAAGAACATTTTTACCAATCTAAATGAGGGCTGGATGTGTCATTGGCTTCAATTTATTTGTCTGTGAGAGAGAGCCTTATTAGCCTGTGGTGAGATCCACTAATGGTGCATGGCTGTGGTAAATCCATTGGTCATGTCTTGATTATAGTATGCAGGGCAGGCTCAGCTAGTGCTGCTCAATTAATCGTATTTTAATCGCAATTACGATTATGGCTTGCAACGATTACGAAAACAACGTAATCGAAATAAAACGATTATTTTTTTATTATTGTTATTACTTTTTTTTTTTTCAAATTCAATTTTTTTTTGTATTGGTTTTCAGTTGAATTATACTTAAAGTTCAGGGTAATCAACTGTTCAAAACATACTGTTCACATTTTGTTTTTCAATAAATTGATGTTTTCAAAGTAAATGGATAATCGTTTTTAATAATCGTGATATCAATTATTGACCCAAATAATCGAGATTATGATTTTTGCCATACTCAAGCAGCCCTATGCTCAGTTTATTAAAGAACAATTTAAGTATAGCCCTAACAAGCAATAATGTCTATCTAGAACATTTTAGGTCCATGTTGATTTGTACATACAACAAACATGAAAATGTCTCTATTGGGTTCTCTACTGAAATTATTTCCCCATTGTTTCTATTTGGATAGCAGAAAGCTGACTTTAGAACATATGTTTTAAGGAGTTATTAGACAGTAGTTTCCTATAAGTTATCTCCAAATGAAAGAATGTCATTTCAATATTTAAGTTAGATATATTCCAAAGATGGCCACAGAGCCATACAGAAGACACAGGCTTGTTTTGAAAATGATAAATGTGTATGAGAGATATCTGGTTAAGGATTTACATTAGAATTCAGGAAATAATTTTCAACTAAAGGAACTATAAAATAAGAAAACATTGTCTGCCCTTGCAAAGAAAATTGATCTTTTAAATGTTTTCCATCTCTTTCTCTAAATCCGGCACTTGTTCTTTCTTTTATTTTCCTTCCGGCTTATACTGATCAAATACCTTTTCTGTCTGCATCTTATATCAGCTGTTCAAGGCTAAGTCTGATATTGAGTATATGCAAACAGAGTCATTGTATAGTGTATGGGTTCTCTGAGTTCAGGTCATTTTAACATGATCCCCAGGCCTGTTTCACCATTTAGAATTCACTTCACTCGAGATGTGTATGTGCATGTGCATGTGCATGTAATGACATGGCAATTTGAATTAAGTCATCCATGCAGAAGTTCCAAAGAAGATGTAGGACAGGAGTAGCACATAGGACTTGTAGACTCCAGAGGCTTAGTGGTCTAACCCTAACCCACTGTGACTGTCCTTTTCATTATTAGTGAAGAATGTGAAGTAAATGCTCAAACATGGTTCCACTTTGGGTCGCATGCATCACCTGTCAGAGAAATCCAAAGGGATTCTCTCCCAGTTTTGCAACCCCCCCCCCCCCCCCCTTTTTACATCCTCTGGCTGAATGGAGCCTCAGTGGAGAGAGTCCACCTCCAGCCCTTCTAATGAGATCATTTCCAATTAAGATGCAGCTGCCTCCTCTGTTGTGAGGGCCATCTTGTCATTGATGTCATCCCTTGATCATTTTTCACAGCTGCTTCCAATATCCTGTTCTTTATGAAGGTTTGTTTTCATCTTTTATGTGCTCTCATTTGTGTGCATATGTTTGTGCAAATATAGACAGTGCAAATACATCTGCACATTTGCGTGTGTGTTCTTGTTTATGTCAGTGCCTACCCTGATTACTAGTCTTCTGCTTACCGCCTGTCTGACCTCTGTCTCCTCTGATTGCATCCATTCAGCCCGAGGGTACATATCCTGCATTGAAACAGCAATGTAATATTTGTATTATGATTACATTCAATTCATTTACATAACCTTGTAGGTAAATTGTTAGAGTGACGTTATATTGTGACTTTCGTAAACATTTCCTCACAACATATAAGCCATACAAAATCAGATATTTAGCTTTGCAGCATCACATTGCTGTGCAGAGGCTTGAGTGGCAGGTTTATCTTTGAGCGAGCAGATGGTTTCGAGGGATGACCGTGGACCGAGATGGAAAATAAGAGTGGAGTCGGGATGGATGGTATAATTTTCTCGCACCATGAAAATTATGAGTGGCAGATTATATTTGTTGTAAGAGGAATCCCTAACAACCTGGCCACCTATGGTCTTAGGTATATCCCACTTCCATAGCACTCTTCATGCTTTGTCTAGACATGTTTCAACAATAGGAGTTCAACAATCTATGATACTTTTCAATGACTGTTCCAACACTGCAAGATTTATTATCATAGACTCGAATGCAGTAGGCAATTTTGAGGTGAGATGCTATTGTTGTTTTTAGCAAAATTACAAAAAATGCATCCCCTTGATAACCCCCAAATCCCCCAGTAGCAGAGAGTTTAGGGTCGGAGTGTTTGTTTAATTAAATGACCGTCTAGTGTGCCTGCCTACTTGATCCTCTCTCGTCCAGCTCTCTGAAATATCAGTATCTTAAAGGACTGCCCACACCAATAACTATAAATATATTATCATCAAAATCGTTCTCAATCAAGTGGATTGTGGTGTCCAAACCACAACTATGCCAGTGGTGAATGATATTGTTAGGATATCTTGCAGAGTTATTAGGCAATAATAACACTGACAGTTTTATTTTGGATCTTTATAAGAAGGCAGTACTAAAAGTTGTTCCTGGGGCAGGTGGCTTGTCACATGTGAGCAAGCCATCCATTAACACTTTGCCTGATGGGTGGGTGTGTGCTGGTACTGGTTGCATTAGCAAGGACTTTTGGTAGCATTCAAGGAATGTCTGGATCTTGACCTGGAGAGGAAGGATTACTGCAGGTTATAAAACAGATCAGCGCCTCTGACCACTTCTCAATGCCTAAAAAGGCTGTTCTGGCAAGAGCTAATGTCATGCCACAGGAGAGTGAAAAGATAGGGAATGGGTATTGGAGATGAGTGTGTGTAAGCCATGATCTGCTGCAGGTTTTACAACATCAATCAGATTGTTTCCCTCAAATTAATACAATTCGCCTGTATACACCAAATCTACCTAAAAGCACAACATTGGTTTAATCACTTCACTCACATAATGCTTTGTTTAACTAGCTGTGACTGTTAATAGACAATTAAAAGGTTCATATGGTGTCATTCTTAATGAATTGGCTTCAGTTGTTTCTTTTTGACATTACGCAGTGATTATAGGCAGCAATCTAAACAAAGCCTGCTCTTCAATCCCAAAGGCTCAGTAGCTTGGCAACATGCACTGCAGTAATGCCCACACCCTTACAATACTTTCAACATGTATTTGTCATCGAGACCAGTGGTTCCCAACCTTTTTTCCCAAGAGCCCCCCCAAATGACTCCTGTTGGAAGTTGCGCCCACACACACACACACACACACACACACACACACACACACACACACACACACACACACACACACACACACACACACACACACACACACACACACACACACACACACACACACACACACACACACACACACACACACACACACACACACACACATGCACACGCACAGCATGCACACACAAATCCACACTCGATATGTGAGATGAATAGCCAATAATACTTGTTGCTACTTGTTAAGGTTATTAAGAGGACATATATATATATATATATATATATATATATATACAGGGTTGGGTTGTAACGGAATACATGTAACGGCGTTACGTAATCAGAATACAAAAATCAAGTAACTGTATTCAGCTCGCGTTACATTTGAAAAACGAGTAATCTGATTACAGTTACTTTCGTAAACCTGAAGTGAATACATTTTGGAATACTTATTGGAATTATTGGTGGAAAGATTTCCTCTCAACATTTAATATTCAAGTCGTAACAGCCGAATCATCACAGCCCACAAAACCTATTACCGCCGCAGATGGACCAAAATAGCGTTTGAAAAAAAATCGCGGGTCCGCTCGCTCAGTGAAACAATAACAATGAAACATGGAGGAACAAAAGTCTGCGTTTAAATCGTGTGTGTATATATAGCTGTGTGTGTATAGGTGTATAGGTTAAAACCCATCAGCCTGCGGTCGCTCTTTAGTCTTTAGCCTTACTAATGATTATTTCTGAAGGTAAACACAGTGAAGGCGGTGCGTGAAAGGCGGTGCGTGAAAGGCGGTGCGTGAAAGGCGGTGCGTGAAAGGCACTGCGCGGCGCGCTCGTCTAGAGGCTGAGTTAACCCTCCCGCTGCCTCCTGGTGCTGCAGAGATGTCATGAAGTCAAGGAGGGGTTCCTTCTATAGAACAGCTGTGGGCAGCAGATACTGTGAGTGTCACGGACATGAATTCATAGATCAAGGCAGACTGGTGCACACACTCTCCTGTTTTGCCAATCCGGTGCTTAAACTATAGCTCTATACACCCCTGGCTGAAATGTCCTTAAAATGAAGTCCGAGTTCGACATTTTAATTCATGTCCTGCCAACACTGGCAGGACAGAAGGCGACACGCCCGTTCTAAGCCGTGTCCCTCACTCCTCACATCCCAAGCTGCATCCCCAACAAGTGTATTATGTTGTTACATCGTTTCAGATGTGATGTTTCAGTTGTGCTCTTGATAAGCCATTAAAACAGTAAAAACACGTTCAGTTTCCTTTTGCTTTTTGTGTCTCCTGTTCACCAAAACATACCATCTGTGATGGAAAAATAAAGTAATCCAAAAGTAATCTAAAAGTAATCTGATTACGTAACTGTAACTGTATTCAGATTACTTTCAGAGCCATGTAATCAGTAATCAGTAACTGATTACATTTACAAAGTAACCCTCCCAACCCTGTATATATATATATATATATATATATATATATATATACCTGTCTCTCGCTTATACTGGAAACATTTGTTATGTAATCTCGCCAAAGCTAACACATACAGTTTTGCTCTTTTATTTGTCCATTGTCATTTTCAACGGGTTTGGAAAGTTGATTCACTGCAGCAATGTTTGTAGTGTGAAAATGGCAACAACTATTTTGGAAGGAGATACATAACAAAATAATTACAGTTGTTCAAATGGCCAATGTCATTTCATACCGTTTGGTTGAGTTGTTGCTGTCTGACAAATGTTGATAAAACTCTGCTTTGAGTATTAGCTCAATCATTCTCAAATCTGAATTAAATAAATTCTGGACAAATCTGCAGTTAGCTTTATCTGTATACTCTACAGGGGTGGGGAACCTTTTTCCTCTCAAGGGCCATTTCAATTTTTTCAACATCCTCCGAGGGCCGTATACAATTTATTGACCTCTGGTTAAAAATACTAAAATCACAGATTCATTTGGCCTTTCTTTCATGCTGTGCAAAGAAAAAGCAACCTCTTAATCCAGATATTTTACCATGACTCGCGCATGCATGCACGTGCACGGTTGTGGCATGACCACCAAAACAGCAAGATATGGACACAAGATGTGTGCAAAAGTATTTAGTTTCCTATCCATGATGTGAACATGATTTAAGTGGGGAGGACCTAACCTCCTCTGGGGGGGTCTGGGGGGCATGCTCCCCCGGGAAGTTAAAAGCATCAATCTGGTGCACTGAAGAGATCTATGGATACATCTTTCAACACCCATATGAAACAGAACTGTTAGCAGATTTGATTTTTCTTTATGGATATTTTACAAATCACTCCCCTTTCAAACTGTATTCTTGTTTATTAATAACAGCTGTTATTTACTGTCATATAGTAATTTATACCTGTTTACTTTATTCTCTTGTTTTTTTATAATGATCATATAAAGATGTGCCTTTACCGCACTGGTTGTAGAAAAAGCTTCTTATATTCGTTAGCATAGCTAGCTAACCAGATGCTAAAAACAACAAAGTTATTGACTGTATGATCAGTATGACAGATGAACAGATCGCCACTGGGCTTTCAACTAAAGAGGCACTTGCTTGTTTAATTAGATTTCTTCTGTTTATAAATGACCTCGAAGGCCGTACCAAATGGTCCGTATACGGCCCGGGGGCCGGAGGTTCCCCACCCCTGCTCTAGAAGATAATTTAGATTCATTACTACATGCTTCTGCTACTTCATCAGTGGAACAGGAAAAACCTCCACCTCTGGGGTGAGCATTGTATTGTGTGGTTCTCACATTTTATGAAAAGCCTGATGGCAGCGTAATCCCTTATGATGCATTCTTTCAGCCTCCATTTACAGAAGCAGCACTGCACGTTTTCCCAGTGTGCAGTAACTGTTTTCTTTTTAAACTTCCATTACCTTTGTGTTGCCTCTGTAAAGGCTGCAGCTCATTCCGCAGACCCCCAAGGGGAAGGAGGGTATTTGGTCTGTAAAAAACAGCCTCCAGGAGTGGAGTGCACCAGCTGGGCATAAGCTGGGTGTAACTCTACGTCCGACGTAGAACCGAAGGTTAAGACCAAACTAAAGTTATGACTAGTGCACCACTTAGACTTAAAGGAATGGTCCACTCATTAGATAATTAATCAAAACTTCAGTATTTAGTGAAACGTTATGTTTAAACCATACCCTGAAGAAATCAGCGATATTCCCCGGTAAATAATGATTTTATAGCTCTTTTTTATCAAGACCTGTATATTCCGTCTGGCCGCCGCCATGTTTGCCATTTTCAGTAGTCACGTGATGGTCGTGACGTCATCCATGCGTTCACTTTGTCAACACACGGAAACATGGTGGAGTATTTCAGTTCGGACTCGTCAGCAGAGGAACAAGTTTTGACCAATGTGAAGAGATTGGATGGGGGAATTCAGCCATACATATCAGTATGACAATACGACACCCTCTGTCCTTAGACCCTCACATCGTACAAGGAAAAACTTCCGAAGAAAACACCCAGTTTAAAGGGAACATGGGAGAAACCTCAGGGAGAGCAGCAGAGGAGGGATCCCTCTCCCAGGACGGACAGACGTGCAATAGATGCCGTGTGTAAATTGAAAAGATAATACATTTGCAACATAGGTAGTCCAAATGTTTGGAAATGCATGTGTGTATAATGGGAAGATGATATAAGATACTATATGTATGCATGTAGTACCACCCTTGCTAGCGATTCCCTCTCTAGTTTAGCATACTCAGCTTCGTTGTCCCTGGCCATAGAATCACGATTTTATGGGGCCGGAAAAAACTGGGGTAAAATACACACTAGCCGGTACTACGCTATATGGAAAGGCCACCAAAAACTGTCCTGGCCTGGACGCTAAAGGACGTTAAAACGGGGCTAGCCGCTGCAATGGAAATGCGCTATAACATACCTTATTCTTACTCCGAGCACTACTTCTGCTCCTCCGTCGCTTCACACTTGCAGAGGGCGATTTCTCTACTGGCCGAACTGGTGTCCTGGTCGGTGATGACACCAGAAAGACCGATGGTACTGCATCTCCATTGAGTAATGGTTGTTCTTTAAATCCCATGTTATGTTTGATCATACTCTCAGAGTAGTCGTCCGGAAATGTGAAATGTTCGCTGCATACATGAGCCTGTAAATCTCTCGGTTCGGGCCGGCCACATTTCGCTAGCCACTGCCTCCGAATGTACTTCTTATGCTTACCTTTTGGCAACAGATGGAACCGAGCATTCCGTGGATTGTTCCTATCCGAATTATGGCAATATTTCGCGATACAGTGAGGCATATTTGAATAGAGAAACTACAGTAAATAACATGGAGATCAACGTGTCTTCGAAAACCAAACGCATGGATTACGTCACGTCCGGGAAATGGCGGCGCCCACAGTGTTGATGTTATTTCGGTATATAATCAGTTTAAAATCACTGATAATGTCATCGGATTAAAAAAAAAAAGAGAGAGACTGGCAGAGACTGGTCTGTTTTATCGGATGATAATTTTTAAAAAATGAGTGTCATGAGCATACCATTCCTTTAAGCCCTGTATGCGTTGCGCCCGGGTGGGGTGTAACTTTTACGCCTAGTATGGAGCAGGCGTAAATCGGAAAGACAGACTAGTATCCATAGTAACGTAAAACAGGCAAGAAGGATATTAACGATGGCAGGGCGTCTTGTTTACATGTTTAACAATGAAAGGGCATTAAGAAGAGAAAGAGTCGTCCGTGATCGGACAAACCCACTGGACATCTATTCAGACAGTGAACTGATAGAGAGGTTTCGTTTCGGCAGACAAGCCCTTTTTGATTTAATCGAGGAGATCTCCCCTCAACTCCAGCACGGATCAGACTGAAACGCTGCGCTCTCCCCAACCTTGCAGGTGTTGATTGCGCTCAGATTCTACGCGAACGGGGCCTTTCAAAATACTGTGGGAGACATGATTAATGTTCATCGCACAACTGCATGTCCGGCTATAAGACAAGTTTCATTGGCCCTCCAGCACCGCTTTAGGAACTATATTCACCTACCCACACAAGAAGAAGCAGCGAAATCCAGGCAAGATTTTTTTTTTAAATCAGGTATACCTGGTATTGTCGGATGCATCGACGGTACTCATGTTCGCATTCAGGCCCCCTCTGAACATGAGTATTTGTATGTTAATAGAAAGGGTTACCATTCTATAAATGTTCAAATTGTGTGCAACTCGGACATGGGCATTGTCGACCTCGTTGCAAGATGGCCTGGGTCGACCCATGATGCTCGCATCCTGAGAGAGAGCGCCCTTCAACGGGAATTTGAGGCAGGGAGAGTGAATGGTCTTCTTCTCGGAGACAGTGGATACCCTCTGAAGCGCTGGCTAATGACACCTGTCATCGCAGAGAGAACTGCACAAGAGCGCCGCTATAACGAGAAGCATACACAAACGAGGAACATTGTAGAGCGCTGCATTGGAGTGCTCAAACGTAGGTTAGTAAGTCATTTTTATAATATATAAAAGGCCAGCCTTTTAATGTAGCCTAGATATAGGCTAAATTGTTTTTTGCTTTTTTTTGTAGGTTTCACTGCCTCCACAGTGAAATGCGAATGCACCCTGAGCTCTGACAAATCCCTCTTTCTCTTTCGGGGTGCGGCCATTTGGGATTCCCCTTGAGTCATCGCTGACGCTGTGGGAATTCCCTCTTCTCTGCGGTCCTCTGAGTCTGTAAAATGGTAAAATGGCGTTGCTTGGCAACAATTACTGTTTCGCGTGTATTCACGTGGATGCACATCTTAAGACCAGGCGCAGCTACGCCCGAGACTAGTCAGGCTTGGTGCACTCGGTGTAAATTCGAATCACTAAGTCGGACGTAGCTAAGCCCGACTTTAGAGTTAAGCCCTACTTTTTTACGCCCAGCTGGTGCACTCCACTCCAGATGCTCACCTTGGCCGAGCCTAATTGCTAAGAGGGGGAATTAGCTGTTGTGCATAGCAGTGCACAAACGAGGCATCTGGGGTTGTCTCCTTAATCAAACTCTGCATTTCAGATGTGATAATAAGGCCTAGGCTGGTCTCCTCTACATGATGGTTTTATTTTTAAATACACTGTCACTTGAAGCAGCAATGTTTGCTGTTTCAAGCAAACAATGGCTTCGAACAATATCCTGTGGCTCCGAGGGAGTTTAATCTAGCTTTCGAAGGTAAACTTTCAAATGTGTTTTCCATGAGATACTCCTCTTTGTTTACAATGACTGATCCAGCTGTCTACATGTCAGACTGACCTAACTTCAGTAAACAGTGAGCGAGGACATATTTATTCTGCAGATTTTCAGTGAGCCCCTTGTAGCATCAAATTATTGATATCTGCTTTTGTTATTTATGCGAGAATAATAAAACAAATCAAGGTGGTTGCCACGCTGGTTCCTACTATTATCAGTCTTTATTGTATTGTAAGCTAACTGCTGGCTGCTGCTTTATAAGAAGTTCAGAGATGAGAGTGGTATTGATCTTCTCTTCTAACTCTGGGCTAGAAAGCAAATAAGCGGATTTTTGTTTGTGGATATAGCTCATCTCTCACTTTTTTTTGTGGAGCTACTTGCCATCTACCTGTCATATTAATGTGAAAAAACATAATTAGTGATTTATACGCACCTGTCAAAAAGATACTTTTCTTCAATACAGCTTTCCATGAACTATTACAGATTGTTTTGTCTGCTGTCACAACAAACTAATGTGACAATATTGTTAAAAAAATATATATATATGGGTCATCCTTTCCATCCTGCCAGTCTGTCCAGTGTTTTAACATTGCTCAAGGTCGAGAAAGATGCGAGTAACAGTGATGAACTCAGAAGGACCTGCTCATGCATTTAAAGTCTTTAAGACCTTTTACATCCACCACAGATGTATGGTTCTGATTCAGTGTTTTTCATTCAAGTCTATGACACACGATACACTGAGCCTCTCAATGAACAGAGCTGTGGATTTAAGGAAGCTGTAAAGGGATGTGTTGATTGATTTCTAAGAAAATGTGCTTTCACATATCAGCTTCTTTAAAAAATACTCTTTGCTGTCTGTGACAACAAGCAGCTAACTTTGATATGAACTCTTCAGCATTAATGGACTGCTGTGTGTCCAACAGGGGCGGACTGGGACTACAAATCAGCCCGGGACTCTCGACCGGCCCACTTCGGTACCGCCGGCCCACCGCGGTAGTACATTTTCGACCGGGGGGGGGGGGGGGGGGGGTAGACAATTTACTAGCGGTAGACATTAAGGGTAAATAATGTCTACCGGGCCCGAGCATTCGTCCACAAAAAAAAAATCGACTAATAATGAAGAAAATTAACACATTTGTTGCAATAGTAATGTATGCACTAACTACATTACTACTTGTACTACAACATTTTACTCATCAGTTCTTCCTCATTTTCCTCAATTGTTCATATTTGGTTTATTAAAATTATGATATTGTGGTCATTGTTAAAAAATGTCTGCTATTATTATTATTATTATTTGTATAATGCACTTTCTGCCTTCCTGTCATTAGGAGTTAGACATGTAATGGCTATGCAATTTATTTGATTAGAACCTGAACCTTCATTATCCTAAACTGCTGGGACATTTCGCCAATACCTTTATATTGTCTACTCTTTACTTACTTGTCAGCATAGGTCGGCATTGATGTACAGAGCCGACAGAAGACCTTGTTTATATTGGCACCATATTGAGAGGTGCAGCCAGTGACGCGTCCTGAAACCAGGAAGTAAGCTGCTGGTTCCCTCCACAAGGGTTTTGGAAAATAGCTGGAAATAAGGTCTGTGGAAAACAAACCTGTTTGATAAATGCACGTTTTGTTCAGCCGGATAATCTCCACATGTCTACCCTACTTTTATAATTTTCGAATCATAAATCTAATCAATAGATTATAAAAGGGTTTTAGGACGCGTCACTGCACCACTAGAAGCCAACTCCATCGATCAAGCTGGCTGAAACTTTCTCTCCCTCTTCTTCTCATACTCCCTGTCACTCTCCTTTAACTCCTCCGGTGACTTTCTTTTATTTGAAGATTGTTTTTTGCCCGGCGCTTGGCCGGTTACCGCTGGTATTAAAAACATTTGGCGAATGGTTAGGTGGCGCGATAGTCTGTCGTGAAGGAGCGCGATCCCGCTGCGCTCCGCAGCAAACAGCTGTTTGCTTTTCACCCAACAACAACAACAACGACAACCGACTCACGGAACGCTATGTTGTAGCGTTGATAAACGAAACTATTTAACTAATTTGCTAGTCAAAATACCAATACCACAGGACCATTTTTTTAAAGCAATATTTTTAGTGGCCCGAGCGGGCAAGTGGAAAGTACGTTATGCTGGCCCGGGGTGTCTAAATAGTGCTTCCGGGCCAGCGGGCCATTTAATGTCGAGCCCTGCCGGTTACCGGCCGGCCCACATCGTCCGACCGGCCCACTTCAGTACCGGCCCATCGGGATTCGTCCCGAACGTCCTGATGGCCAGTCCGCCCCTGGTGTCCAATCATGTTGGAAGACTGTCAGTTCAAACCCACTCTGCTTTGTTATCTCTTGTGGAGAGATGACCTTTCTGTATCGCTGTGTGCCTTGACTCTTCTTGGTTTGCTTCCGTGTCTTGTCAACAGTTTCTATTCTAAGGTGCTTAAATTACAGTGCTCACTCAGGGCCTTAAGAGTATCTGTTCTCTTAAGATGTTAGTTATTTGAGAGATTGCTTTGTTTTCTGACCTGCAGCTTGGATTTTACAATAATTGGGTTCATTTCCTTGTTTTACTTAGCTTAGAGAAACAGGAGTGCTGCTAGCTGTTGTAATATTGATAGCGAGAAAGAAATAAGAAGCTTATTTTAGAATCTAATTTTCCTTGATATTTGGCTAAGAAAATAATGGCTATCGTTCCTCAGCTTCTCCTAATTACCTCTGGTGTGTGTTTGATTAATGCGCTGCAATGCCATGTCTTCCGTGTGTGTACGACTGTGCGCTCAGGCTCTTGTGTGCTGGTGTGTATGCGTGTGCACTTCTCTTCATGTTGCGCTGGGGAGGTTAAAATGTATTTGAGAACCAGAACTGCTTAATCTTCTTTTAAAATTGGTATTCGACAGAAAGCTTATCTCTGAAGCCAGAGAGAAGATGGAGGAGGGAGAGAAAACTGTGGAGTGGAGGGAGGAAATGAAAGTGGGATCTGTGTCTTTTGCGTCATTCGCCCGATTCTGCATTGCTTCCTTTGTTTAGACTTAACTTGACCAGAGGATGGTAATCTGTATGTTTGGAGCAGAGATAACCAAGTAGCAAGTCTTTCACTATACTCACTGTTGAAAATGGGTTTAATACTCTCATTATTAAGGGAAATAGACATGGTTTTCTTCATCATAGTGAAAGAGTTATATAACTATATCTTGTGCTGACTAACCCTCATGGTATTAAACCACACACAAATAATTTGCCTGCACAGATGAAGAGACAGATAAAGTATTATCTTGTCTTTGACTCTTTAAAAGTTATAAAACATAATTCATATGTTTCTGTAAATGAAAATACAGCAAAGTAGAATGATGTCAAAGTGGACATTTTCTCACTGAACAATCCATCCATCCATCCATCTTCTCCCGCTTATCCGTGGTCGGGTCGCGGGGGTAGCAGTTCCAGCAGAGAGCCCCAAACTTTCTTTTCCCTGGCGACATCAACCAGCTCTGACTGGGGGATCCCAAGGCGCTCCCAGGCCAGCGAAGAGATATAATCCCTCCACCTGGTCCTAGGTCTACCCCTTGGTCTCTTCCCAGCTGGACGTGCCTGGAACACCTCCCTAGGGAGGCGCCCAGTTGGCGTCCTAACTAGGTGCCCGAACCACCTCAACTGGCTTCTTTCGACGCGAAGGAGGAGCGGCTCAACTCCGAGACCCTCCCTGATCACCGAACTTCTCACCTTATCCCTAAGGGAGACACCAGCCACCCGGCGGAGGAAACCCATCTCGGCCGCTTGTATCCGCGATCTCGTTCTTTCGGTCATGAACAATATGAATGCTAATTCAAAAGTAAAGGGAAAGTGATGGAATGTTCACTCTAGGTTGGAAGTTCCTTTCTTGAGTGAAGAACCTGAAGTATTTTGGGGTCTCGGATTCAAACAACTAAAACAATTCTTACTTCATATCTTGGGTTCGGGCTGGATAAATGTATCCGGAGTATGTGTACTATAGGAGGTCATTGGGGCGCATCCAACTAGGAGAAGACCCCAGGGCAGACCCAGAATTTTTTTGGGTGGGATAGCATATGCCAGCTGGCCTCAGAGTGCCCAAGGAAGAGCCAGTGGACATGAAATGATATATCTGAGCAACTCGACCAGCCGGCTGCCACCACAACCTGATAAACAAAAAATGAATGAATTTATGGATGAAAATAACCTAGACTCTTGTTCTCACACTCCAGTTTCTTAAAAACAAGCACATGATTGCTGGTACTTCTCTGGACTCTGTTCCCTAAAGAACTGAATCTGAAATCAATGAGGATAGCTTAGACCAGGGGTGGGGAACCTCCGGGCCGTATACGGTCCCGAGACCATTTGATACGGCCCCTCGAGGTAAACACACGCAACATTCTTTTTAAGAAATCTAGACCGCAAAAGAATTAAACAGGCGAGTGCCTGTTTTTCCTGGCCAAGGACAGGTTCTTTGAACACAACACAAGCCTAACGTGTCATCTTGTGGTGTAGTGCTGACGGAACGCACCGGAACACCGCTCCGGCCCTTAAAAACACTGCACACGGCACTGTACACATGCTGCATTTTTTGCATGGCTGTGTCTTTAGTTGAAAGCCCAGTGGCGATCTGTTCATCTGTCCCCAGAGGTGGAGGTTTTTCCTGTTCCACTGATGAAGTAGCAGAAGCATGTAGTAATGAATCTAAATTATCTTCTAGAGCAGGGGTGGGGAACCTCCGGCCCCCGGGCCGTATACGGACCATTTGGTACGGCCTTCGAGGTCATTTATAAACAGAAGAAATCTAATTAAACAAGCAAGTGCCTCTTTAGTTGAAAGCCCAGTGGCGATCTGTTCATCTGTCATACTGACAGTCATACAGTCAATAACGCCATCGAAAAGAATATGATGATTCCACATCTGTAAAACTGTAATTAAAATCTATAAGATGTGATCCATTAAACTGAAAGTGAACATGAGCTTTTTTAGAAAAGTCTGTTACAGATGATTTACATTAACATTTTGTAGGGACCTCATTTATCATTTTGGCATTCACAGACATGCCACATGAGGAAAGAGGGCCTGCATTATTCATGAAGGTGGAAAAAGGCTGTAACAAGCTGTGAGAGTAATCTGATGATGATCATACTGATGATGATGAATATGATATTATCTCTCCTGGAAGACATTCATTGTGTGACAGGTTGTCAGTTGACATGACAAAACAAACAATAAAGCAACACCTGTAAGTATACAGTCATCCATACAAGTCTTGAATGACTTGCATGGAGTCAGTATGCTGTGTTTTAACCTTATAAAACACAGCATACTGACAGGCACATAATCCTCCCATCATGCTTTATGAGGCTGACACACCCTGTGCAGCTCATATTTTCAGTTTAAAGAATGAGCTGGTTCATTGTCTTTGTATCTTCCTGTTGCAGAGTGAAGCCATGCAACAAGAAATGATGTGCTACAAATGAGAGGTTATATCTCTCTTAACTCTAAACCCTAACCCTCCCTCGATGTTCATTTCTGTCTTCCTCACAAATCCTGTCTCATCAGAATATTGAACTGAGAATATGTGATCTGTAGGGTTAGCTCACTCCTCATGAGTTGGTCCCTTAGTCTGTTTCAGGGGTGAATACAATTATGGAATTGAAAGGTAAGAAAGGGGCGACACAGCAGTATTTACTCTCAAATGTTCACCCCTCTTTCACTGAAGGACAAATGGTTTGGGAGATCAGCATGATTCAGAGTGTTTAACATACAGTAGTTTATGCAATCAGATATCTTCACTACTTCTCCCAATATTCAAACTGCGTGAACCATATATCATTTATGACATAGTATAACTAAGGATAACTGTCTCCAGATAATACAATAAATTGATAAGGCAAGATGACATCCTGATGTGGAACTACATCGTTTTTCTGACACATTTCCAATTGCACAGGAACATAATCAATTCTGATGACATTTGCTTTTTCAAGATATTCAATTTTTCTCTGGGCATTGCAGCTCTTTTCATTCAAAGCAGCCACCTGCAGGTTTGTTTGGCTAATCAGCGGTGGTGGGGGAGGGGGGGTAGCAATATGTGAAAGAGTGACGTCAATGCAAACGTTCCCGATAATCACTTCACCACCTCAGGCGTGTTATAATGTATCCACATAGTTCCTGCATTAGTTCTTCCGGGAGAAAGAAGGAGTAGGAGCTTGCTGACAAAAGTATAAATCATCAAAAACGTATTTGAGTATGTAGCAAGCCCTTTGTTGATGTTATGCAAGGCTTACATACAGAATGTGGTCATACAGGGCGACAGTATGCCAGGAGAGCGTGTGCTGACATGTTTTTGCAGGTTGACATAGATAGACAAAGGGTAATTGTCCATCTGTATATGAACATGTGCACGCGTGTTATTCTACATAAGCATGAGTGCAAATACCTGGCATTACCTGCATTTGTTTGTAAGCATATTCATGTATGTTTGCTAGTATTGTGTAAAAGCCTATGGTGTGCACTATGCCTGCCAGTGGTGGGAAAGCAGCTATTGGTGGGTTCCCAATTGTAGAACGAGTCATGGGGAATAAGCTGCTATAGCTCCGGTCTGGTATCTTTGTTTGTTGTGGAGCTTAAGTTCTTAAGCGAGTACTGCTTAGAGGTGAGGCCTCCGACTTGCATTCCTTCCTCTTCTTGCCTTTTTTTTCTTCCCTTTACGTCATCCTCCGCCTCCATCATTTTTGCTGTTTTCCTTCCTCTGATTCCCCTTAGAAAGGACAGTGAAAAGACACGATAAGAGGCGTCCATGCCAGACAATGTTTTATGTTGTGGTAAAGCAGGATGTGGTAAAAGACCTATTTGCGTCACTGCTGTATTTGGTGCATTCATTGTGGTATTGACGATAGAGAGGCTGCACGTACATTACGGACACTTAACTTGCTGTGCCCGGGAGCCACTTATGCTAAATGACATAATGCCAATGGCCAGTTAATACAGCTCTGGTCTTAGCCTGGACCTCTGCGGTGTGGCACTTTATTTTTTAAATAAACTAAATTTGTTTATTTGAGACATTTCACAGACACACACACACGCACGCACGCGCACACACACACACACACAGACACACACACACGCATGCACGCACGCACACACACACACACACACACACACACACACACACACACACACACACACACACACACACACACACACACACACACACACACACACACACACACACACACACACACACACAAATAGAAATACGCCTGAGATGCTGTATGCACGCAAATCCATCATGAAACGAGCAAAAATGCAGATACAACTATGCACCTGTCTTTTCATGTAACTCCACACTGTCTTTCTCTCTCACACACATGTGCACTCTCTCCTCTCCGGGACTAGTGATTAAAAGCCATCATTATCTCGCTATGGCCGTAATGAGAAGCAAACACCTGTTTCCCACAGCTGTTCTCCATCACACGCTGTCGTCATTCACTCTCAGACCAGACGCTTCGGAGGTGATGACTATGTGATGTCATAAATCACCAGCCGCGGAAACAGGACTTATTAGAATCAGCTAACCGAAGACAGTCGTCCTTTTCCCCTGTACGCAGAAGTCCAGGAGCAGAATGGGCTTTAGTCACTGTAACTTTATAAAAGTTAACTGCGCAATATATATTTTAGCTGCATTTTCTTTGAGTATGCCTTTCCTTCTGATTACATCTTCAAGCTTTGTCTGCCAGTGACTAACATCACACACAAGAGAGAACAGAGAAGGAAGATACAGGGAATATAGACGGGTAGGGGATGAAGTGGGGGTTAATGGATTGAAAGACTGAGAGGTTAACTGGGGTATTAATACAATTAGGACTTGATACCACTAGAGTTATATACTGTACCTGGAGGTGTAGGCACCAAGGATAAATCCTCTGACAGATTTTATATCACTCTATATATTTTTGATTCATACAATCTGTCTTCTAAATTGTCTGCCGGGTGTCCATTAACTCCTGATAATGGACACCTACTAAGTAGTTCAAGTGAAACGGTCCGTTCCCGATTCTAAATGATTGTGTTGGCTGTAGCTAATAAAAACACAATGTATTACAATTATTTCACGTTAACAGGCTATCTAGTTGCAACAAAGTGTGACTATAACATTTCCTTAACCCATTAAGATAATGTGAACATGGATGTCTGTTATGCAGGTAAAGATATAAATGGTAAAAAAGGGAGACGGCACAAGGAGTAAACACTTATTCAATCACATAACAGATTATAAATATGGAATCAAGACAAAGGGGACAACAACATGGACAATTAATACACCGAGAGGCTTCATTGCACACACATTAATGGACACAAGCTTTGCTTTGAGACCCTGCAGGGCTCTTACACTTCCCCTCTGAACTATCTTTGTATCACAAAGCAGTGATCTCACATTCTATTAACTATTCAACCTACTTCAGGCTGACAGTACGCATTTATTTGTAAAATACAAAATACATACACAATGTTATGGCCTTCCACAGCAGAGCCAAAGTATTCACTATGGAAGTCAATAACGTTCTTTTGAGTTCAGCGGACTAGATATCGTATCTACCGATATTTCGTATATGGCTGGTTCTATTTACTGGAGCAGTGAACAATGCTAGTTGGGACGTAATGGGACCAGTGTGATGGGTTAGCACAGACATCCTGTTTCCTCCACATCCTTAGCAAAACTCAAAGCCACCTGGGAGATGTAGTCCCCCCAGCATACATCCAAGTGTGTGTTGGTCACTTAAGTGATATGTGCTTTTAATCTGATATACAACCCCTTATTAGTTGTTGTTGTTGTTGTTGTTGTTGTTGTTGTTGACATCATCTGTGAGTCGTGATTCTACATTTAGTTAACAAAGGGAGAAGGGTTTGGGGAGAGATGAATATGAGAGGCTTGATTTGATCAATGGGCTTGCACTGGAATGGAAAGAGCAGTTTTCTCACCGCTTCTCACTGCAGTCAATAGATTGTCCTGATAACGTCTGTCTCTCTCCCCTTCTCTCTCTATGTTTCCTCCATATCTTTTCTCTTTCTAGGTAAGTTAAGCAAAAACAGCAGAGGTTTTATCTGAACATGAGATGGCTTGAAAGGTAACACAATATTTGTTTTTGTGTTTTATGGGCATGAAAAGTACATCTTTATGGTGGCTAAACTCAACTCCAGGAATTGTATTAAACAATATTTTGCATCAATTGACTATTTCAACAAGTACATCTTGCAAAACCGTACTGATCTTGTTGACACACTAGTGATGCATAATAATAAAATGCATACAGAATTATCAATTTGAATCAGGCACCAGCGACATAATAAAATGTCTTCTTATTTTTTATCACCTACTGTAAGGTTGCCAGTTTGTTTAATAGGCCTGGCATGATCAGTATGAGCCCGCACTGCTTTCACCTAATGGTGGTGTTGTGTTTTGCTGCTAATCTGTTTTTCTTATCAGATGCTGAGGTTAGGGGGTCTATCTCGTTAACTTGCAGGATATTGATTTCCTGTATTTAGTGCAAAGTGCTCTGCAGCAGCCTGCTTCTACATTCCCAGATGGGAGGAAGAATGCAGGTTGCTTCCCTTGTAGCGCATCAATCTACCCCGCCTCAGCCCAGGGTTGTTGTGCTGTGTGAGTTTGTGTACCTGCAGTCATGCCTGGGTGTAAAAATAGACGCGGATTGATTGTTAGAGAGATATGTTTAATGTCAACGTGTCGACACAGTTTGAGATAAAGACGGAAAGGTGGATGGCGTTGAAAAATATGTGGCGATGAGCATTGTCTTAACATTCTTCTTCATGGTATGATACACAAATCATTACATAATCACTGTGCTGAAGCATTTTTGACATATACAAAATAGTCCACACTGCTGGGGTCTTACAAAACATACATTATGTTAAGGAAGAGCCTCCCACACAAAATATTCGATGGTTGAAAAGGTTCCTAAATACATGTGTATTGGAGAGCCCTGCAAGCTTGGCGCCCCATGTTCATGTCATGGGTGTGTGTGCATCAGTAGATGGATCGTAAGCTTCATTTCTTTTTGACAGGGACATTTGCAACCAAAAAAGATCTAAGTTAGTTCCACTATTTCTGCAAAGTTCAAAATAAAGCACAAGACATCCAGCTGAGCACAACTTTCTTAATCTCACCTGTCAGAATCACACCAACAAGGAGAGGCATAAGACACTGTTCACATTTGTCTTTTTTTCACTTTTTCTGGTTTGGTAAGGAAAGGCCATTATTTTAGGACTCCGTGCCAAGAGCAAACAGATCTAAGGCTACCTGTTAATCTGACTGTATTGATTTAATATTTGATGGCCTTTAAAACTTCCACGGGTCAAATTGTACATGTTGCAGTTTTGCTCTTCTGCTGCCAGGCAGTGTTGTTATGAATGGATTGTTGCCCCTGCTGTCGTCTGCTAGATTATGCTACATTTGCTGGAGTGGCATCTATTTTATGGAGCACATTAATGTGAATGTGTGCCATTTACTGCAATGAGGGTGTGTGTATTTATGTATGTAGGTGTGTATGAGTGCATGTGAGAATGTGAGAGTATGAGTGTGTGTGTGTGTGTGTGTGTGTGTGTGTGTGTGTGTGTGTGTGTGTGTGTGTGTGTGTGTGTGTGTGTGTGTGTGTGTGTGTGTGTGTGTGTGTGTGTGTGTGTGTGTGTGTGTGTGTGTGTGTGTGTGTGTGTGTGTGTGTGTGTGAGGGCAATGCGTCATACTGCGACTTGCAGAAGCCCAGGAGCTCCCCTCTGGTAGCTCCCATGCTGCCTCTATCCGTTATGTAACTACACTGTTCTCACACTATTGCCCTTTTCTAACTCTAGCTCTCTATCTCTCTCTCGCCCCTTCCCTCCTCATCCCTCTCTACTTTTTTTTGTTTTTATGTGCAGACAGAGTGTTGCATTTTTCGAGCCTTGGAGATGTGATGGGTTGGGATTTGGGGAATCTTTTGTGCTGATGTGGAGCTTGAAAGTTTGTGCCACAATGCAGAGGACAGCAACTTGTAGAGGCCAATCAGCATTCAGTTTGTTCTCTCATTATGTCTCTGCTTCATTCCCTCCTGTATCTTTCCATCTGTGTCTTCCTTGTAGTATAAATGTATTCTCTCTGCCTGTGAATCCATCCCCACCCACTCATTCTCTGCAGCATACCTTCCTTTGATAGAGCTACAGTCGCAGCTAGAGAAAACAAGATGTATTATGAGTACTCACTTTTAACCAGTCAGTTTAAGAGAATTCAGTTCTGCACCAGGGATTCATTACTTCTCTTATAAAGAAAATTGACAGAGAAAGTGGTTTGGAGAGGAGGAACAGGGGAGAGGATTAATTGAAATCTTTAATATACAGGAAAGTTAGTGGCAATGATTCATTTACCCAAGTATAATCTACGTCTTACAGATATATTCAAACATGTTTTTCTGATATGAATGAAATTAGATGTTTTTATTGTACTCAGAAATGGTTAAATTACGACTTGATGACGTCTGCACCGCTCTAGATTCCCACTTCACATTACTCTGCCCTGGGAAGCAGCTGTTTTACAGTCAGTGGGAGCAGGTTTTTGTCAGCATGGCATACCCATTACCTTTATGGACAGTTTTATTAGCAGTAACATGATACTTTGTTGATCTCTGTGGTGAAGCTCACTTTTTGTTTGCAAAAGTAGAGGTCACTGTGTCCAGTCACATAGGCGCGTTCACACCGCAGTACTTTTCCCACTTTAGTTCCGATATAGTTCCGAAATGTTGCATTCACACCAAAAAGAGCCGGAACTAAAATGAGTTCATGAGAACCTTTTTACCCCCCTTTCCGTCCCTGTTAGAGAGCAGGGACTTTCGTGGGAGAAAAAGGTTCCTATGTCTGATTGGCTGGGCGGATTGCAAACCACGCCCCGTAAAACTCCCAAAAAGTTTTGTGAAGCCGCCATTTTATTATCCTCACATTGCATTATTAGCATTAGCTAGACCCTCCAGAAAAACGCGGACAAAAATCCTTGATTATGCGATCAAACATGCGGGGTTTTATGTGATTTTATGCGCTGAAATTGCGGGAAGTTGCGAAATATGTGGAAATATGCTAAATATGCAGAAAAAATAAATATTGGGCTGTCTTATTTATTTATTCTCTCTCACACACAACCTGCCACTAACGTTAAGAACAAGTTAAGACTAACATCTAGCTTCTAGCGGCTCATTTGCCTAATCCACCCCCAGGGACTTATTCCGGTGTGAACGCGATCTGTACTTAGTTCATCAGAACTAAAGAGTTCTGATGAACTAAAGTGGGAAAAGTACTGCGGTGTGAACGCGCCTAGAACAGCACACCTGAAGACATGTGTGACAATCCAGCCTAAAACCTTGACGAATGGCTGTTGGAGATGTACCTTGTACTTCTGCACAAGTCCTATTTGGTGAATAGATTATCTCTTGACAAGACATAGTAAATTCATGATGGTATGAAGATTTGGGAGGGGATTTGAGAATCGTGTTTTGATAAGAACCCAATTCTAGTTGTCCCTCTGTTACTACCAACTATCAAGTAATGCTATACACTCTGAATCATGTTTTAGTTTTTGTTACGATTATTGTGTTTTGTCACGTTTTGTATGTCTTGTTTTGGGTGTTTTCCTCCTTGTTTATTGTCTGGTCCTTCTCTCTGTGTTTTTCCTCCTGTCGTTAGTTTCCCTGGTGTGTCTAATTGTCTGATTGTGTTCACCTGTGGCCCTTGTGTTTCTCCTCCCCTGCCCGGCTGTTTCTCGTCTTGTGATTACCCCTCCCTGTATTTAGTCTTGTCCCTTCCTGTGTTCAGTGTTGGTTGGTCTTTTGTTTGTGAATGAGTTCACCGGTGAGTGTTCTGCTTTGTCCAAGCTATTTTTTTATCCTTGAAATAAAGGCAATATCAGTGTAATCTGCATTTGGGTCCTGCTTGCTTCACCCACCGTAACAGTTTTTTTGGGACTGGAGCCATGGCTGAGAGTAAAAAAAAAAACATTGAGTCGCAGATAAACCCGTATGTACCTGTTTTTGTACACAACACTTTATCTTGAGTTGATAAGGGAATATGAGTGTGACAAAAATCATGTATTTCTCCAGCAAACACTGGAGTGTAGTTTGGTGCTCATTTACTGGTAAGACTTCATCTCTCACAGTAAAACATGATCATGTTGTTAGAGAGTGGGTACACCACTTCATTATAGAATAATTCCTCTAGCGCTCTAAACAACAGGGAGCTTTATATAACCTATCCGAGGGTGAACTATTCCTCAGCTTCTCTTCAGGGGGCTGAATACCCAGTGATTTTTCTTAGTGCTTGTCCTCATTATGTTAGTTTCCACATTTCTGTCATTTTTACCAAAAATATCTACTAAAAGGCTATAGTTTCCAGTCAAGCAGTAGGATTTCTCTTTGATCTCATGTGACTAAAACGTAGATTTGCGGTTTCTGCCTCTCTGCAGTCGTCTGCCTGTTCGAGCCTGCAACTACATCAAACACACAGATGGTACAACGAGGCATATCCATATGCTTGTGCACACAGGCAAGCACGCAGCCTCTTACATAGTCATTCACATTTGAATGTTTTTAACCACAAGTTCACATACTGTATGCGAAAGTACAACACACACTTGAAAGTCAGCTTTATTGATGTCCTCAGGTCTCATCATCTGTTTTTGTGTGATGGCAAGTTTACTTTATTGTGATCCGTTTCGACATTTCATCAGCTACTATGACAACACTAGTCACAGTCTTTGCTTCCTCGACAGAGAGCAGAGTGAATGACACTGAATCAGTTGCTTTCAGTTCAGCGAAGCATGTCGTAATTTAATTTCTTCCTCCTGCCAACCTTCACCTGCACCATCCTCACACAGATTTCTCACAAATGTAACACAGGTCGCATCGCACGTCAATCCCCACACTGACTTTCACAGAATCTTAACAAGCCAAACTCCATTTCCCTCCCTTCTCATCTGCAGTTGTACAGTTAAAACACTGCATCTTATTCAACATTTACTCGAACCCTCTCCACTCTGGGGTTTTCCTTTTTCTCCTTCCTCTCTTGCTGAAGCCTCCTCCCTCCTGGGGGTTCTAGTGGGCTGACATATTTAATTTGGGGATGGTGAGGTGTGGAGGACATTGGGGTGAAAGTTTGACTTTTAAATTTAAAAAGCAGCCATCACAGCAGCTGACGAGACCGTCTCATTATTCTCCTCAGCTTTTCTTTCAAATTCAGTCAAGAAGCAAACACAGAATGCTATCATTGCCTTGATAGAGAGAGATGTTTTTCTACCATTGTAGTAACCTGAATACCAAAAAAAGAAGGTGATGTGTTCATAATCTAACTGAGCAGTCTGCTTTTTTAAAGTTATGAATGTTTGTGGCGACAAACTGCCATTAAGCATCTTGCCTAGACCTATTTAAGTCTCATGACTTCCCATTTGTTTTTGTCCTTAAAGAACAATTCAACACCCCCTTTTGGTTAAGCTAGGCCGATTCATAGCAGTCAGAACTACCGTATGATTTTCTCTGGAAAAGTAAGAAATCTCTTCTGTTGCATAAACTCCATAAAATGGGAAGAACTTTGATTCATTTCTTGAAATAAAAGGTTTGGAAGTTGCTCTTTAATATGCAGTAGTTTAAAGACAAAGACAATAGTGTTTCATAATGTCTTGGAGCAAAAAGACCATCACTTATTAGAAAGAAGGGATTTATCTTCCGTCTCACATGCACACTGGGAAATAAGGTCTCTCAGAAGTTGAGAATGTATTCATTTTGGTTTTAGCTTCAAAGTGGGAGTTTGAAGATCAGATATGCAGCTTTGTATCAGAAACTGATCAGGGAGTTCATTTGCCCAGTTACATTTCACAATAATGCATCATTCCATTCATTTTGCAGGCTCTTAAATCAATTACACGTTAGACTTAATTATTCTACAGGCTTCTTAATGGTTATCCATTTGGCTTAGGACAAATCTGTTTAGGTGGACTGCCCACATGCAATACTATGCTAATAGGTCTGTAAATCACACAAAATGTTCCATCATTTTTGCGTTTCAATGCTTGTCATTAATTCCATAGAAATGTGACACATTTGAAGTACAGTATAGTCCTCAATTAATTTCCATTCAAAGTGTTTTGCTTTATAATTCGAAAGCCCTGCACCCAGTGGTTTGTTTTATATGTGTTATGTATCTGCCCTTACATCAGTTACATACATTGAGTAATATGACATTTGTGTAAACTATTCCCCTTTAACAACCTTAGGCCTTAAACCGTGCATATAAAATGTATATTGTGTGTTTTCAACTAGTTTTGTGTTTTGCATCCACGCTGCCCATTTGATGTTGTTTTATATTCGTGCATATACTCTAAAATATGTGGCCAATATGCACGTATTTGGAAGGGCGTGTGCTGGTCTGTGTGACGGAGTTTGGTGGTTTCCTCTGCAGTGTGGAGACTGAATGTCACAGACTGAGCCATTTTCAGGGTAAGATCATTTTATAGCCTCCTAACCTGTCATTACTTTAACAATTTAATGTCACACAAGTCCCCCGCAATACTCTTTCCCACATCCTGCACCCTCTTCATAATTCATGCCCTTTAATGGAATGTAGGGCAGTCAGAGAAAATCATGAGACAGAAGAGCTGAGCAATGAATTTCAATCACACAACTTTCTTTCAAAATAGTCAGCCCCATTTCTTGTTCATTCAAAGAGTTTTAGGTTTATCTCAATAGCTTGAATGAATATTTTCTGTCTTTTTTTCTTCCTGGTTCTCTAAAAATCCACCACCACTTTGGTCCAGACTGAAATATCAGCTATTTGATGCTACATTATTTGGTACGGACAATAACATTAATTGTAATGTGACTCTTTATCTAGCCCCATCATCAGGGAAAATAAAATCCAATTCTAACCCAAAACCTGCGAACGACATTCCTATCAGCTTAGCTGCACTTTGTGTTTTTTTGCTTGTTAACCAATCTTAGCACTATAACATGGTAAACTATCAGTTAACATGGGTTAGGTTTTTCTTTAGACCCTTACACAGTTGTAAACATTCTGTATTTGTTACATTTTATTTCATATTATCAGTATGTGACTGAAGTTGTCATGGATCCAAGTTGTTGCCCAGCAATGCAATTTCGTTAAAATAGCCCAAGATAAGATGTACTTTATTACGATCATGGGTAAATTTCTACCACACTTCGTTCAACTTGAAAAAACTATATAGCCAAAGGCACAGTAATCAACTACATACAAAGACCATACAAACAGTATAGAAGAATGAATATGAAATATTGCACATGCCTTGTAAGATAAAAGCAATTACTACTTTACTTGTTTACTTTATTTGTTGTTCCTTTCTTTTCTTTTCTCTTCACTATATCTGTAAAGCGTCTTTGAGCACCTGTAAAAGCGCTAACAAATTAAATCTATTATTATTATTATTATTATTATTACTCAGGCATTAGCAATCTGATATACCCGGCCCACTAGCAGCTAACATGCTAGCACCGCAAATTATATTAATTATAGTAAAAGTGCTGACATTGTCAACCTGAAGGGAAACCAGAGGCAGGGCGCTTCACTTTCATAAATGCTGTATATGGAACCTTTGATATTAATCATAATTAGCATCAACTTGTTGTTGTTTTTTTCTGAGCTTCAAAGAGTCACCATTATAGCTTTGGACTATTAGTTTGGTTGAGTTATTATCAATAATCAAATGTTTGAATTGGCGACAACAATTTGATGTAAAGATTATAGATACCCTAAAAACCAAATACAATGATCAGGGATCAAAGTTAAATAATGTTTCAATCCTGCAGTGTGATAGCCAGCCTTGTTTGTCCCTTGAAGCTACAGTAATTAGTGTATCACCGTAGGTCATCATTAGGTCATATCATCCCCCTGAGGAATCACTAATCTCCATCAAATAGACACTCAGTCTATCCAGTGCTGTGATTAAGGCTCAGACTAGTCAGGCAGTGCAGGGGGAGCCAGTGGAGCGCCGCGGCTGCACCAGTGACACAACGTTGGTGCAATGCAGGAAAGTCTATTTTTGGAGGGGTTGAGCAACAGAGCTGACACCATGGCTGGGAATGGAGGTGCAGAGAGTATTGGATGGGATAGATACAGATATTTAGGGGGTAGAAAAGTGTAGATCTATACAACAGGGTTACAGAGGTTGAGAAACAGGTAGCTGCAGTACTGAAATTGTGTATGACATCAGTGTTCACAATAAGCTTGCATGTATTTTTGTCAAAACACCTGTAAACAAAAGGTATTTGGTCACTTGTTTACATTATTTACAACCTTAGCGTAGTGAAATGCCGTAGTTTATAGGTAAAACCACAACACACACAGTTGACATTTGAAGCCAATCCATTATTTAAACTAATTTCACTGTTGTTGAGTCATTGCAATTAATAGCCCAGTAAATTATATTAATTTGTATTTTGAATTTGAGCAAGGTACTTCTTTCACAAGTTTTCTTTAACAAAAAAATTACAATAATATAAAATATTAATAATTGTATTAGTTTTTTGTCAAATTCATGTTTTATTGATTCTTTATTGTATGTATGCATATAACGCAGCCATTATATGAGGGTGGGACAAGTCCCCCCCACCTTTTAAAACGATTAGTTTAGACCCCCCCACTTTTACTATGCGGAAAGTCCGTGAATCGGTTTATCCACTCGCCACTCTTTGTAGAGCGCTGTGTCAGTGCTTCATTATCAAATCCATTCCACTTGCTTATTGAGAGAATGCCCAAATCAATGAAACTCCGTACCATGTTTTCACTGCTACTTTGTACAAAGGCAGATTCTCAGAGCCATACACATGAGCCGTACACATGCTGCGTTTTTTGCGTAGCTGTGTCTTTAGTTGTAAAATTATGCATGTATGGGCATAGATATGTCTCATAATTATTTGTGTGAACATAAAAATAATTTGTGTGTAAATATGTGATTTGTAAATGTAAAACAGCATCCACAAATGCATTTAAAAGATTTGCAAACTCACCAATAGATGTGCAAGTGTAAAACGGATCTGCAAATACGCTAAATATTTTCACAAATAAAAAAAAGATCTGTGAATATCTCTTTAACATTTACAACTTTCGATCAGGCATTTGTGAATCCATTTTGTATTTGACGACCAAAAATGTGCTTGCAGATCTCAAATCTCTGCTCGTGGATCTCAAATCTCTGCTCGTGGATCTCACATTTCTGCTTGTGGATCGTCTTTTTACACACACGGAATTTTGAGACATATTTTCCGCCGGTCTCGGCTAAAATTATTTACTTACTTAAAGTTATTTTCGGAAACCACGTGATGGCCTGCTGATGACGACATTTCCGCATGATTTGAAAGTAAGAGCATGATGGTTTGTTTAATGCTCTGTTTTTTTATTATAATGAACAGCGGAACGTTAGATGCATTCTTTATCATCATCATCATCATCATCATCATCATCATCATCATCATCATCATCATCATCATGTTATAGTGATACAGTTAGTTTGTGTTAGTTTATTGGTTCAATATAGCATATATCGAGCACTTTCGATGATGTTGAAGTACAGGCTATACGCCACTTTCGGATCCCGGGGGAGCAGCTGGCAGCGAAGCAGCCCAGATACAACTCTTTCTTCATTGTTTGTTGTGTATTCAGTCAAGCGGGTCAAAGTACAATGTAAAGTCCTGTACTCTGCAGGTGCCGGTAAAGAGCAATACAATGACAAAACCTTTCCAAACAAAACAAGTAGGTAGGTAGGTTGGCAGGCAGGCAGGCAGGTATACTGTAGGTAGGTACAGTAGGTAGGTAGGCAGACAGGCAGACAGACAGACAGATAGACAGGTAGATAGATGGATAGGTAGATAGATGGATAGATAGACGGACAGATAGATAGATGGATATCATATATAGATGGATACTTCATTCATCCCAAATTGTGAAATGCGTGGAAACAAGTATAAACACAATAACATTAAATACAAATGAAAGCAATAGACAGGAATATATGCATATATAGTAGAAAGGACACGATGAATATTATAACATTTAATGTAGCCTTACTATGAAGGCTAACCTAAATACGGTGCTTTTCTACAGATTACTTTATTACTGCACTAGTAAAGTAAAATTAGGCCGATTAATAAGATGTGAAGTGCTTTGTAACTTTGACCCGCTTGAATGAATACACAACAAACAATGAAGAAAGAGTTGTATCTGGGCTGCTTCGCTGCCAGCTGCTCCCCCCGGGATCCGAAAGTGGCGTATAGCCTGTACTTCAACATCAATGCATGTGCTCGATATATGCTATATTGATCCAATAACACAAACTAACTGTATCACTATAACATGATGATGGTGATGGTGATAAAGAATGCATCTAACGTTCCGCTGTTCATTATAATAAAAAAACAGAGCATTAAACAAACCATCATGCTCTTACTTTGAATTCATGCGGAAATGTCGTCATCAGCAGGCCATCACGTGATTTCCGAAATTAACCGAGTGACAAGAGTAGATTTTAGCCGAGACCGGCGGAAAATATGCCTCAAAATTCCGTGTGTGTAAAAAGACGATCCACAAGCAGAAATGTGAGATCCACGAGCAGAGATTTGAGATCCACGAGCAGAGATTTGAGATCCACGAGCAGAGATTTGAGATCCGCAAGCACATTTTTGGTCGACAAATACAAAATGGATTCACAAATGCCTGATCGAAAGTTGTAAATGTTAAAGAGATATTCACAGATCTTTTTTTTATTTGTGAAAATATTTAGCGTATTTGCAGATCCGTTTTACACTTGCACATTTATTTGTGAGTTTGCAAATCTTTTAAATGCATTTGTGGATGCTGTTTTACATTTATAAATCACATATTTACACACAAATTATTTTTATGTTCACACAAATAATTATGAGACATATCTATGCCCATATGCATGCCACAGTTTCCCCGCTGCGAGGCTCCGGCGCTAACAGTTCACGAGCGTGCTCCACTAGCACCCGGATATAAGGTGCTGTTATTAAAGAGGTGGAGGGAGCGTCCTCTCCTGTCAGACTGAGAGGCTGATAACTACAGCTCAGTGAGGTGAAGGACTCTCTGAGGGTTTAGTTCACTTTAGTCTAAGTAGTGGGTCTCAAACGGTTTGGTAATTTATGTAAGTATTTCCAAGGCACACCTTTATAGGACCATTATACTGTAGTTATAAAAAACAAAAGAATAACAGGTATGAAATAATTCCAACTCATACTATAGGACAGTAGTACAAAAATACAGTTTAAAAGGGGAGTGATTTGTAAAATATGCATAAAGAAAAAGTCAATCTGTTTACAGTTCTGTTTCATATGGGTGTTGAGAGATGTATCCATAGATTTAGTCCCTAATGTTGCTCTCAACGTGCAGTAGATTGATGCATTTAACTTCAACATTTAAAAAAAAATCCTACGCCCATGATTGTATGTAATGGTCTTCATATTTCTTTTTTATCATCTCTGTAATGTGCAACAATTAGACAACTTTCAATTCTAGTTTTTCAGTTTAAGATGTTAAGGGGATTTAACCCACACTGCTCAGACATTTTATACAGTGCACACTTTTTACTTGTCATAGCGGAAAAATCACACGTAATTAATTCCATTTATGAAAAAACGTCAAGCTAAATAGATAGCGTTGTGTATTAATGTCAATAATTACACCTGTGCTTTACCTGCAGCGGCATGTTAAAGTATTTCACTCTTGTCAGTTGTCACCAAACTCTTCTATCAAACATCACTTGTGTTCACTTAAAACTGGCTACATCTATCACGATGTATTGTCTCTATGGTAACAGTGCAGAAGGGTGACTGGTGGTGACATTAATTAGATCCATAATGGATTTTAATGCACGCCCCTATTATTGAAATGTGCAATGCAGCATAACTGGTCCTATTTATTCCCTGATGGCTGCAGATAAAAAGTATAATGCTGTGTATTGATAGACCACTCGATAATAATTGCTTCAGCCTGCAAACTGGCATTCATATATCAGTTAGGGGAAGAGCAAACAGAGGAGGTCAGACACAGTGTGTGACCCTAATCAGTGCCCTTGTTTTTATAACATTAGATCAGCTCCAAAATAATTCAGACATTTTGAAAAATAGAAAAATAATCGTATCCAAAAAGCCATCAAAACGAAGAAAGAATTTAAATATATCGTCTAAAACTGAGAATTTGTAATAAGCCTGTGAACTAAGATTTTCATTGCCATAACTACACTGCAGCTATGCACACATGACAATAAAAGCCTTGAAACTTGAGAAGAGTTGTGTTTCCTCCATCTTTATCACTTGTGCGGTCACACCTATGCAGTTTGTGATGTCAAGTGGTAAATACCAAAACCTGCAATAAATCAATAGTAGTAAGGAAACTCTGTGCACGTACACCCTTGTTAGTACATTGTGTATTAGCCACTTGGTTTTTGATTTCAGTGTAGGCACTTTAACATAGTAAAAGTGATATTCTCTCTGTCCATGTAATGGGATAATGAAGGCATCAGGGGTAAGAGCAGAGTTGATTGCTTCCACTGTTAGTGGGTCCCATGCTCAACAGATGGCGTTGTAGTGAGATGGCCTCGGGTATGGACCATTGATGTTTATGAAGCTCCCATCTGTACCTGCTCTAGGACAACCTCGTCATATAGCACTCACAATAAATATCACCAATTAAATGGGTGGTTTTTAACCAGATATTCATGATGCTTTTAACCATGGGGTCTGGCTCGCCATCTGATTGAGCCCATTTTAAAATCAGGGCAGATTTAGTGCGCTTGCTGTTGCGCTTTGAGAAAGTGGAGCAGTACACGTTGTGACATACGCGCCCTTAAGCTTATGTTGGTGAAGGGTTTCGAGAAGACATCATTATCTTTGCCTTTTGCCTTTGCTGATTACAGCACAAGCGGTTCATTTTCTAATATAAATATTTGTAACTATTTGATAGTTCTATTACGCACAATATATGCCTAATAACCACTGTCAGATGGAGCCTAATCCTAGGATACTGTATGGAAAGGTAGGTGTTTTAAGACAGTTTTATTTGTAAAAACATTTAAGAGCTTAAAGTAAAAGATATTGTGCTCATGTAAAACAAAAATGTTTTTCTTATTTGGGAAATTCCACTTTTTTTACTGTTATATACTTAGTACATTTCTCACCTATATACAGTAGCAAATGAAGTCCCTCTGCCTGCCTTAAATCAAAGAGTCAGAAAGTCTCTCCACAAGTGAGCAATTTTTTTGAACACTTGAACACTCTTCACATTCTACAAATGGTCCTTGAAGCCTCTGTGTCCCCATTAGATGAGGGGATCTAATTACAAATATCTGATTTAGAAGGGGAATCAGTTAACCTTTGCTCAAATGCCACTGAATAACCATCTGTGAATGGCAAGTAGGAGGACCGGGCCCAAGGCGTTTCCACAGCGACACGCAGAGTGATGGACAGCTAGCCTACCTCAAAGGAACAAAACGTGAAAGAGGCCTGTTTTCCTGGCAGTCTCTAGAGGGATTTGCATGTGTATTAGAATATAAAGTCCATTATATTACTAGGCATCAATATGCAACACAGTTCATATATTGATTTTCATGTAGTAAGGCGTACCTTACATTCCTCCTCAGGTTTTGTGACCTGAAGAGTTTCATTATACCTCATATATACATCTGGCAGGCCGTGCTGTCGGAGCAGCTCTGTGATGTGACTGCAGATTTTGTTCAGCCTGTGTGCTTTGGACATCGATCTGCAGATAAATGAAGAAAAGTACTTTTCTAAATGGAAGTACATGTGAAATCGATATGTACTTATACTGCTGTGTAATCTTTCCCTCTGAGGCCCAGTTACAGAGATCTATTTCAGACCACTAATGTCATGGAAAAGGCCTGCTGATTCAAATATGATGTGATATTTTGTAAATGGAAAATCATTGTCCTGCTTACAAGCAGGGGTCACAGATGATGATGGGTTAACACTGTACTTAATGGCTGTAATGTGTCATTGTGTTAGCTTTCTGCCTGGCACATATCGCTGTTCCAAGATTGCTGTGTCCCTGCAGCATGGTTGCATTTGATTTTTAATTTAATCCTCATCAATCTTACCTTGATTTGTCGCTGCTACACTTTCACCCTCCTTCTTTTTTTCCCCTGGTCCCATCGTAAAATGAACGAGTAAAGCCTCATCATTGATCTTCTTGTTCTAAAGATGCTAGCATATGCTAATCCGTCGCAACTCTCCTCGCAGCTTTGCTTTTTGTCTGTACTCCTCTATTTCCCTCTCTCCTGTTTTCTATATTTATTTGACGATGCCTTTACACTCTCTCATCCTGGCTTTTTCTCTCAGGTTGAAGGATGAGTCATGAAGTCAGCTTTCCAGTGTTGAGTAGAGCAGGGGCAAACAGCCCCCAAAGCAGGGACTCCGTTTATGTAATAGCTTACACATGCGCAAACACACGCACAGGGTCATACAGTGTATATTATATTATTCCACTACTGGCCCCAGTTTCATCCGATGTGACTTGTGTGAAATGATATGATTGTTTAAAAGGATCTATCTAAGAGACAGCTGGAGTGTTGATTTGTTTTCACTGTGTATACATAATGAATAACAGGTGCTTCAGAGCTTTCTGCGTTCTTGCTTAACCTTTAAAGCCCATTTAATGAAAATGCTCTCCCTGGTGCTGCCTAAGCTGTCAACCCTGCCTCTTTACACACTTACCCACATCCCCCCAGAGAACTGCTTTTCTGTCTCTATGTTCCCGCAAGCAGATTCCTGAACATGCAGCTTCCCTCCGCCCTGTTCAACCCTGGCTGTTGTGGCTGAAGGTGCAGGCTTTCAGAGGCTGTGAGGTGGTTTGGCTTTTGGCAGGAGTTGGGAGGCTGCTGACGTGTTTTGGGCAGGATGTGTGTAAAACGCAGAGCTGGATCCTGTTTTTCAGACCGCAGCAACTGGAACCTATCCACAGCTATTGACTTTAATGCAAAACACACACAGACACAACTTTAGTGTGCTAACCCCAACCTCAACTCATAACTTCCTTCGCCAACACCACTTGATCACAAATGTGCAAATTGATGTGTGCATGCAAAGTCCCTTACAGTATACACATGCATGCAAACACAGAGTGGTACATAGACAGACATGCACTCTGAATAATATTAAATAGGATGAATTGCAGATTTGCTGTGCTTTATCTTATCTTCACAATTGATTACCGACTGGGGCCTGCAGCTGGTGCTAAGACAGAGGAATGCATTATTCTGCAACCAAGTAAGACATCCTGTATAACAAGTCATTTAAAACAAACATGCCTCGAGAGGCCCACTGCATGCTTTCACACTTACACACGCACAAACTATGGCACACACTCACATAAACACAGAGAAAAATAAGATGGCATTTGTTGTGCGTTTTGACATTTTATGGCATGCATGCAGACACTGGAGACAGACAGAGGGTGTGCTTGGAGTAGCAACAACACAAAACAAACTTACATGGCAACAGCAGCTTTAAGGGGGACTAAGATGGATCCAAACACACATCACTTAAGAAAAGAGAAGTACAGCGGAAGGTGAAATTAAAGGAAGGAAATGAGGGGAATTACTTCTGTCAACACTTTGCCCATATAACTTAACCTAATAGAGGCTCTAGGTGTGAATATGAGCACTCCTGCGTGTATGCAGATTGTACATGTGCAGACGTGTTCCTCTCTGAATGAAGTGCAGCTGCATGTGGTAAGAGGATCAATGGGTTTAGCTGACTGGATACTGAGAGTCAGGCACACCTCTTACACAGGGTCAGGACATCCCACTTATTCGAGCAGGGAGGGAGGGAGGGAGGGAGGGAGAGACGAGCGAGACAGAGACTGAGAAGGGGAGATACCGAAGAGACACTTCACTGTTTTTTTTTCTCTCCCTGTTTCCTCACTTCCCTTCCTGGAAGGTTGTTATAGGGCAAGCACAGAGAGGGGGACGCAGAGTAAGAGACAAAGAGGGCAAAGCTGAGAGGATGAAAGCGAATGTGAGCGTGTGAGTGACTCTGTGTGTAACATGCTCTGTCATGCTGGTGTGACTACCACTGCCTCCCCGACCGCCTGTCAGGAAAAGGAATGTTTTCCGGAGGACTGAGTCCCTGAACCAGTTCACCATGTGGATGTGGGACAGTAATTTCCAAACATTTGCCGGAAGAATTCCTCGGAAAAAGGAGCAGCGGCCGGAGAGCTTAGCTGGTCCTGCTGGGTGGCCGCCTGTGTGCTCGCACTGCTGAGACTCCCGCTGAAACACAGAGTTCACACTGGGCTCATCTCTGCTGCCAGTTTCACTTTTTAATTGTCACTTTTATTGGGATGTTTATTTCTTTTCACAAACTCAACGGATTTTATGGTGTTATGTAGTTTGACTTGTTATGATTGCCTTGTTGGATGTAAGCCGGCACTTTTGACAGTGATGCACTAGGACCAAACCAGTGAGGTTGGAAGTTAAGAAGGGGCTCCTTACTGAAATGGGTGTATCACAGCAGTGGACTGCAGTATGGGACACTACATGTTGTGCTGTGGCCTGCGGATACTCTGGGGCAGTGTCTGGAGATAGATAGCCAGATAGAAAGGTAAGGGGATCAGTCCTGACCCAGCTGCAGTATGAAGCCTGGACAATGTCCAGGTGTCCACAGTGACAGGTCCATGATGCACCTCAGCCATTTCCCTTTAAGAAGACACTCTTGGATATGGTGAGTAATGGAAGTGATGATGTTTTGAAAATAGGCCTACATGTGAAGTTGTTTACTTTTTCTATGTTTTTAAATGGTCTTTTAATGAATTAACTGCTCTTCCTTTATATATAGGAACATGTTTTGTGAGTTCAGTTTAAATACATACAATTGGCATGCAGATTAATTTGTGAGCGGGTGTGTTGTTTTTGTGGTGTGGTTAGAGCTCCCTTAAGGCTAGCCCAGCCCAGTGTTTTTTCCCAGCTCAGCTCAGATGTATTCAGGGACATTTATTGTTAAATGGGCCAAACATTTCCTGTCATTTTCTCCCACACTAAATCTACAAGTGGGTCAAATTGTGTGCTTATCCCAAATAGCAAGCACTCACAGGTATTGCAACTCTGAGATGCTTTCCATAGCAAAATGATATGAAAAACATCTGGACATAGTGCTGTATAGTTAGTTTTATAATATGTTGTTTTGATTAGTCATACTAAGGCTGGGTATCTAAGGGGAATAATTGTCTCAAAGCTATGTTATGAACTGGGAGGGACACAGAGGACTCAGTGATGACATCACGGTGGGCCATTGGGATTTGAGAAAAACAATGTTTTACAGTCATTTGAGTGCTTTGTGCTAATAATAATTTGATGTTACTCTTTCAACAAACGGTAGTAGGGTTAGTTATGTTGCTGTCCAACTGGTTTTCTTTGCCATTAGTGTCTGGTTTTAACCACTTTTTTTGTTTTCTTTCAGTCACAAACAGCCCTAGGCCTTTGGGTATTCTCTATGCTTTGTTTTAAAGCTAATCACAGACATGCACACCATATTTGATATATGTTTTCTCTTGTTTCTCTCTACACTGGTGAATAGTGATTGTACAGTAAAGGAGGGAGGATGTGGAAAGATGAGCTTTAAGGCGGATGTCTATGCAATCTACAGTATGTGGCACAACTTGTACTCATAAATAGCAGCGATATATTCAACTGATACCTCCGCTCATATTGCAGAGTATGAGATGTTCCTGATAATGCAATATAATAGGTTTAAGTGTTTTTTACATAACATAATACAGTTCAAATAAATTGACTTGAATATATGGAGGGTTATTTACTGACCTCTTCAGTCGAGACAATACAATCGAGTGTTAGATAACTAAATGAAACACAGAGGAATAGATGCAAACAAACAGGTGAACTTTATGAAAACATGCACATTCAAAAACCCTCTAAAGCATATTCACCCAGCCACTTAGACGTACACATGTAAGTAAACAAAAGAGGGCTGGGCTCAAATCAGGAAGCATTGTCAAATATTCCTTGGTAATCCATGAACACACTTTAAACGACAACACATCCAAACACCCTTATTCCTTTACTTCCACACACACACACACACACACACACACACACACACACACACACACACACACACACACACACACACACACACACACACACACACACACACACACACACACACACACACACACACACACACACACACACACACACACACACACACACAGGTCAGGCTGAATAAACATAATTTGAAAAGCACCTTGACTATAAAGTTTGGATGAGTGAGCTTTTAAAATGTCATTTCAAGACATCATCCTTCAACACTTACAAAGTATCTGTTTTAATGGTTCACTGTGAAATATTTCAGTATGACCCACACTCACTTTACTTACATCTCCTCTTGCTTTGATTTAAATGCATAAGTCTTGCACAATGCAATGTTTATCATAATATATGCTACATCATAGGTTATACTGTAGCGTTAACTGTTATGCGCCTGTTATCACAGCATGTGCATCGATACAGTTGTCCCTTGTGGCTGTAACTCCTTAAACTAATTTGAGAGAAATCTGTCTGAAATTAGGATGTAAATCACAGTCTGCTGGAACGTGTTGTGTTGCAGAATTGGATGTAGGAAATGTAGTGAGTGTTGCAATAACAATTCCGAGCTGTCATGGTTGTCAGAGTCGAGCATTAGTCTCTGAAAATGGGGGATGGGCCTGTCAGACTCCATTCAAGCGTCAGACAGGGTTTTATTTTTCTCATTCTCTACACAGCAGAGCTATGCTCTATCGTAGTGTATGGGGTGTGTCTATTTAGCTTAAGGGGGATCCTGATAATGGACCAGACCCTCTGTATGTGTCACACCTGAGGTACACCAGCAGACTGAGAGAATAGAGCAATACATACATCTGTCTAAAACGTGCACTCGCCTTTAGACATTAAAACACAATTGTATATGTTGTATTCATTTGGGCACGTGCATCTCACTCCAGAGTGCATTGAGGACAACGAAGAACATAATTGCCTCCTGTCCTCTCATCAGGCCATGCTGCATCATAGGGTTATTGTTACAGTCAGCATCTTTTATTGATCTTTAGTCTAGTGCGCATACACAATCCTTCCATGCAGAGTGAACGTCTGGACTGAAGCAATTATTGGCACGCTCATTTCATCCTACATTTGAAATGGACAGGGTTTTGCCTTCAGCAGCACACTGAATAAACTGAGATGTATGATTGTCGAAACAGCATCAAACACTGACCAGAACGGGAATGAAAAGTGTGTGTAGTAATCCAATTAAGTGAATCCAGTGCCTCAGAGACCAGGGTAGAGGATAGACGAGGCTATATTTAGCTAACAGAGATTGGAAATGCATTGAGGCATCACTTCCCCCTTCCTGAAATATTGGAGGGAGTGTAAGTAAGAGAATAAACAATTGTTGATATCTGTCATTTTGTTGTATTTTTTCAGTTTGTTTCTAAGTGTTAGAGGACACCCAGTTGTACTCTCCCTCTCACCTTCCCTCTTAGTGACTACCTCTCAGATAACAAGACACTAGGCATTGTTTATCACACTGCACATCCTCATTGATTCGACGGTCCTGGGTCAACCTCAGTCAAACTTTAGATTACTTTCTATCACTCAAACGTACTTAGTTTGGACCTTTTGAAATAGGCTTTTTTGAGACAGCAGAGAACTGCTGTCAGTTCTGAGAAGAATAAGTCATCACTCACTGTTGTCCCAGGACCATCAGTAGTGTGTGTGTGTGTGTGTGTGTGTGTGTGTGTGTGTGTGTGTGTGTGTGTGTGTGTGTGTGTGTGTGTGTGTGTGTGTGTGTGTGTGTGTGTGTGTGTGTGTGTGTGTGTGTGTGTGTGTGTGTGTGTGTGTGTGAGAGAGATACTGATGCATTTGTCACCTCCAGCATTAATCTCTGTCTGTTTACCATGCAAGGTTATGCAGATTGCCTCTTATTTAAGGTGCTCTCCTCTCACACAGTTAAACACTCTCTTCTTCACACTTTCTCTTCCACTGCATTCTCCCTCAGAGACCAGGCTGGTATGTGTGAACAAATGTGGGGATACAAATCATTTTCAGGACACAGTGTGCTCTCTCACCTCCTCCAGTTTAAGTGTATTTTGATACCAGACTGACTCAATTAATTTCTCTATATTTATTTGTAAAAACAAAAGTCACACATTTACAATCAGAAAGGTTTTTGATAATTGTTCCATTTTGTGCATTATTCACTAAATGCTAGAACACAATTTTGATAATGTTGTATTTGTCAAAAACAGTGTAAAAAATATTTGCTAAGCGGCTCCCTTGTCATTATTTAATATTATGTATTATGTGTTCATGTCTATATATTGCAATTTTATTAAGCAAATGTCTTATACATTCAAGCAGAGCGGTGTGAGAATAAACCAAACTAGTATTGGTGCGGGCCATTAAAACTAAATGAATTTTAAATGATTTAAATATTTCATAGTTGAGAAAACTTTTGAAGCGTGACACTAAACATAGCATTTGACCCTTTTACAAGTATTGATAATTGCTGTTTTAACAACCAATAGTGTTGTCTTTCCTGATTATTATTTTTAAATGATTGCAATAAGTACCTTAGATCAGTCTGTTAGAGAACTGGATGAACAACAACAGAATGACAAGGCAATGCTCACTGCTCTCAGTCATACACACATACACACAGCCTAGTCTGACTACATGAAATATGACTGATGATAACTAATCTTCTCCTGTTGAAGATCATGTTAACTCTGTTATGTTTCACTTAATATTACAGTCAGCTCAGTAAGGTGTGAGTAAGAGCTGTGATAGTCAGAATGAACTGGATGGAATGAACTTACTCCAGCTTTCCCACAAAGCAGTGCGGTGTTAAATTGATTATAAAGTTACTTGTAGCATGACAGACATGTTCTCACCGATATGTTTGAGGCTCTAATATTAATCTGCATAGAGAGTAGCATGCTGCACGATGCTCACAAAGACTCCTCTGTTTCACCTTCTTTCTGTTAGGGGACTTCAATTAGCCTCTCTTTGGAATTGATAAATGTTCAGTTTGTCATTTCACACTTCTTTAGGACCACATCTCGCTGTGTGTTTGTCTTAGCACACACACAGTCAGTTACTATTGACTATATTAAGATCTTCGTTCCATAATGAGTTCTATTTATCATCCGATATCTCTTTCACATATGCTTCTTTTGTTTTCTTATTGTGCTATTCTGCAACTTATTTACAGTTGATTCTAGTGTTGCACAAGAACAACATAAGAATACATAAACATACCCCTTAGGTCAGATGAAATGCAGTGGAGAATGAACATTATCTAGAGACAGTGTTGTCATCGCTTATTACTGCATCTAAATGTCGGTTTGTCAGACAGCAGTAGTAGTAGTAGTAGTAGTAGTAGTAGTAGTAGTAGTAGTTTGTCAGACAGCAGCAGTAGTAGTAGTAGTAGTAATTTGTCAGACAGCAGCAGACAGTTTGGACCTACTGGCATCATTACAAATAATATATTATATAAAATGAGTCAAACTGTGAGCATATCTACCCGTGTATATCTAGTTGATGATGGTCTGCTTTCGGCATAATAATATTAAACTAACTTGCCGCAATGCCAAATCGTGCAATAGCCCTTTCCCCACCCTACCCTCCGTCTTCCTGCGCCCGTGCGCAAAACACACCCATCTTTGAACTTCAAATTAATTTTCATCTAAACTATACTCTTCTAAAGTTTCTTGACTGCTTCTTGCACTGTTGCAGCAAACACAAATATAAACCCTCAACAAAGTAATTAAAACTGTGTCTGTGAAAAGTCGATCTACAGTGGGTCTCTTCAAGACCACATTTTGCCATGGTGACACACACAGACTCACAAGGTGATAACAAATATGTCTCATTTGTGCTTTTGAATGGATATTTTGGCTTATAGGCAAGGCAAGTTTATTTATATAGCACTTTTCAACACAAGGCAATTCAAAGTGCTTTACAAAAAACGAAAGACATTAAGAAAATGGCATTTAAAATCAGTCATTAAAAATAAAAGCCAATGAAATAAACATAAAAAGAAAAAATACATGGATAAAAGTTACAGTGCAGTCTAAGATATGAATAGTTCAATTAAAAGCAGCGACAAAAAGAAAAGTCTTCAGCCTGGATTTAAAAGTAGTAAGAGTTGCAGCGGACCTGCAGGTTTCTGGGAGTTTGTTCCAGATATTTGGAGCATAATAACTGAACGCTGCTTTACCATGTTTAGTTCTGACTCTGGGGACAGAAAGCTGACCAGTCCCTGAAGACCTGAGAGATCTGGATGGTTCATAATTTAGCAGGAGGTCAGAAATGTATTTTGGGCCTAAACCATTCAGTGCTTTATAAACCAGCAGCAGTATTTTGAAATCTATTCTTTGACACACAGGAAGCCAGTGTAAAGACTTCAGAACAGGAGTGATGTGATCCACTTTCTTAGTGTTTGTGAGGACTCGAGCAGCAGCGTTCTGAATTAGCTGCAGCTTTCTAATAGATTTTTTAGTGAGACCTGTGAAGACACCATTGCAGTAGTCCAGTCTACTGAAGATAAAAGCATGGACACGTTTTTCCAAATCCTGCTGTGACATTAGTCTTTTAATCCTAGATATGTTCTTTAGGTGATAGTAGGCTGATTTAGTAACTGTTTTAATGTGACTGTTGAAACTCAGGTCAGAGTCCATGACTACACCTAGATTTCTGGCTTTATCTGTTGTTTTGAACATTGCAGGCTGAAGCTCAGCGCTAACTTTTATACGTTCTGCCTTGGCTCCAAAAACCATTACCTCAGTTTTATCTTTGTTTAATTGGAGAAAGTTCTGACACATCCAGTCATTGATTTGTTCAATGCACTTACTCAGTGTTTGAATTGGAGCATAGTCTCCTGGTGAAATTGTTACGTACATTTGTGTGTCATCCGCATAGCTATGGTAACTTATTTTGTTGTTTTTCATTATCTGAGCCAGTGGTAGCATGTAGACGTTAAAGAGAAGAGGCCCCAAGATGGAGCCTTGAGGTACCCCACATGTCATATTTGTCAACTCAGATGTGTATTTACCTATAGAAACAAAGTTGTTTCTGTCCTTTAAGTAGGATTCAAACCAATTTAGAACTGTTTCCGAAAGTCCCACCCAGTTTTCCAGTCGGTCTAGTAATATGCTGTGGTCAACAGTGTCAAACGCAGTACTGAGATCTAATAATACTAACACTGAAGTTCTGCCACTGTCTGTGTTTAAGTGGATGTCATTAAAGACCTTTACAAGAGCAGTCTCAGTGCTGTGGTTCGGACGAAAGCCTGACTGGAACACATCGAAACAGTTATTTAAATGCAAGAAATTACTCAACTGTTGAAAAACAACTTTTTCAATGATTTTACCTAGAAATGGCAGGTTTGATATGGGCCTGTAATTGTTCATTACTGAAGCATCTAGATTATTCTTTTTTAAGAGCGGTTTAATGACTGCAGTTTTCAGGGCCTGTGGAAAAATACCTGAGTGAAGAGATTTGTTTACTATATGAAGTAGATCTGAGGCCATGCAAGGCAAAACATCTTTGAAAAATCCTGTTGGAATAATATCAAGGCAGCAGGAGGAGGATTTCAGAAGTTGTATAATGTCCTCTTAAGTTTTTATCATTAATCTGATGGAATTGTGTCATGGTGCTTGACTTGATGTTAAGTGGACACAGAGACAACACATTTGCTGTACCTGAGGCACTGACTGCTTGTCTGATTTTCTGAATTTTGTCAGTGAAAAAGGAGGCAAAATCATTGCAGAATCAGAATCGGTTTTATTTAAGTATGTTTACACCAAAGAGGAATTTGCTTCGGTATATGTTGTGCATACAAAGATACAGAAAGAAGAATACGTAACAAAACTAAATAAAATTAAAAAAGGACTGTTATGACAGCTATTTTTTAAAACGATTTCAATACTATTATAACAAATTAACAATATTTACATTTGACAAATACTATACACTGTATTTAAAGTAGAGAGCCATGCTGATTTAAAAGAGGTAGAGTGGAGAAGAAAATGTATGCAACATGTGCAGGATTTACACATTTAAAAAATGGCAAGATGTTGTTCGCATGATGAAATCACTGACTCTCTATTCAGTGAGATCTTTTGTGATGCTTTCAGCTATCAAATATAGCATGTGATGTAATAACATTTATTTTATTAAATGTACAAAAACAGGGCAACAAGGCCTTCTTGCTACTGGCTTCAACAGTTATGGCTATATTACTCCATAGTTACATAACTTGCTCCCTGGAGAACACAGCAACGCATGAGAAGCACAGTTCTGAAAGGCCTGGAGGCAGCTTTGACATCACATTCATTTAAAATATCTATTTCAATTGTATTCGTCAAGGCCGGTGCTGTCTCTCAGCCATGTCCACACAGCAGCTGCAAGATGGGGCATTCAATCATGTGTTCATCTACAGGACAGAAGCAGTAAGATGGACACATTAATAAGAATTCAAGAAGGCAGCCAGACTTATTGGAGGCAGGGGATAGCCGCAGGTGCTTATATGAGCTCAGCGTAAATCATAAATAGAAATCTTACAAGCTTAAGCTAGGAGCTAAGGGAGCAGGGACTGCCCCGGATTGGGATGTTAGATACATCTAGAATAAAAGCAGGTAAATCACAGTCTCATTTTAGCTTGGGGTCTGTGCAGTCAGAGGTTTCAAATAACTGTGATAGCTACATTTTATAATTGTACAGTGTACATCTTGATTGTATTAATAACTGAGGGGGTGTTTGTGTGCTAATAATTGTAATTCATGAACATGGTGTCTTAGGACCAGTATAAAAAAAATCAGTCCATTAATTAGACAAACAGTTTTCAGACTTTCAAATAGTAAGATTTGATTGATTATCTCTGTTATATATTTTTTTGTAAATTCAACATATTTATTTTAGACTGCTGGATGACTGAAACAATCTTAACATGTCCTCTTGAACTCGTTGTCACTATTAATGGAAATGTATAGAATTAGAAACATATTTAATCATTTGTTACCATTGAAAACAAATGTTAGTTGCATCCCTGACAGCAGCTACGATATGCACCTTGAAAGGTCATTATGTATTACAAAAAAAAGTTGGTACAAACCGGAATCAACTAATTTCCCTGATATTAAAATGTCATTGCTGATTCAGGGATAAAGTACAAAGAAAGTAGGAAATAGCATTACTCACCCTGTGGTACGCTGGAGTGTCGCTATGCAGCCGTGTACGTCACTATTTAACCCAAACAAAAGCTGCGGCTAGCCAAAAGATGTTATCATGCCAAGGCCCTTTCCTGCAGGAACAAAGCCGGGCTGCTTGTTACAAACTCCCACCACAGCTATAAAACAAACAGTTGTAATGAAACACAAAGATGTGGAGTTTTCAAGAAAAACAGTTCAGAGGCCTAGCCCTTGGGTTTTCTTTGAGATACACAAACATTGAAGGGTTAATGCGTCAATTCTCTGTCTCTGTTTGGAGGTAAAGAGTCATCTGGCTTTGGTTTCTTGGCTGCTGCTTTTAGTGAGAGGCCACAACCCCTTTTCTGATATCAAAAGGTGTCTTTATTTATCCAAGAAAATTGCACTCATTTTTAGAAAAACTGTCAGCTGTGTTTAGCTCAACCACCTCCCTTGTGGTCTGCGTTTTGGACATTAGACATGACAAACATTTTGAGAAAGAGCTCTGACAAGCAGGGAAGCAGGACGATGTTTATATCAGGAGGGAGTTGCTTGTGATAATGACGGTGATTAGGATTGCCATGATGACGTATATGAGGACGCATACAACAGATTAGAAAAGGCTTAGACTAGGAGGGGGAGTCCCCACAAGCACACACACACACACACACACACACACACACACACACACACACACACACACACACACACACACACACACACACACACACACACATACAGTATGCATATGCGTTCACACATACCTTGCTGGATTAAGGTTATTATGACTTTTACAATATCATTTGATCTAATGCTTGCTAGGAAACCTGTGAGAATACGGTAAAGTAAGGTGTATGTATTTGTCTTTATTGTAGTACTATATTTTGGCAAACTGTGAGTAAAGCTGAAGAGTATAGGATCAAACAAAACCCTGAACAGTTGAGTGTTTTCTTCTATAATTGTTGCTCCGCGTTTCTCATTTGTCCAGTTTTATGGTGCATTGTGTCAGACTTCCTTTCCAAACTGCATACCCAAGCTCGTTCATAAGCGATGTTTGGTCTACATATTTCACCTTCCTCTGTATTATCGCACTCGTAAATTATGAATGCAGTTGTACAGTGCTTCTTTAGAGGAAATACACTCCCACTTGCAAAACCCAACTGTTACACTTCTCATCCATCCGGACTGACAGACTCTCACATTGCAGGGTGTAGAATAACACTCTCTCAGCAGGACAGGAATGAACACAATGACAGATTATTTGTAACGGCAAGGAATATCTACAGTACACGTAATTTCAACTTTCCACCATCCACTTTATTTGGTACACTCCAGTACCGACCCCCTTTTCTCCACAGGGAGTTTGTTCTTTCCAGCAGCACATGTATGCTACAAATATCCTGTCTCATAAACCTCCCAGATGTGCTTTTATTGAGGTTAGGGTACGTTGTGGGTTGGTCTGCAGATAAGTAAGGGCACATGAGTACTGTAAGAACAAGTTGTTCTGCAACATCTTGAAAATATCAACAAATGGAGTATAGATCAGCCCAACAAGAATATTTGTGGCTATAAACTTGAATCAGCTTTTTAGAATCCAGATATTCTAGTTCAGCATTCTAAGGAGTGAAAGACAATATAATCAAACATTTGTTCAACATGGTTTTATTTTCTCATGAAATGAATACTAAGCAGTAAGAAAGCAGCTCAAAGCAGCTAAGCCTTCCAGAATAAAAGTCTCATTTGTGTTTTAATTTGTTTAGCCCTTAGATGTACCGATTTGATTTCAAGAGGTCCACTCCTTAGCAACCATTATACAATATAAGCTAAATTAGACAAAACACTCTCCGGGTTAAAGTTGTTTGATTGGAAAGGTGTTATAAATAAACTGCATATGACGACATGGGGCAATGATCCCCTGTGACGCTGGTGCTCCCTGAGTGTGATTTGAGGAACCTCTTAACCTGGATTACCTGGACTGGGGCGAGGACACCCTTGGCAATGACTGGCAGGGTATCCCTCACACACACACACACACACACACACACACACACACACACACACACACACACACACACACACACACACACACACACACACACACACACACACACACACACACACACACACACAGGACATTACCTGTCCTACGAACTTCTCCGTAAGCAAGGGCTGAGCTCTAACACTCTCACAGTGTAATGATGTCACCAGGGTTTTTAATGGGGGATTACTTTGACATCACTGGGACTGCTGCCAGTTCAACCTATAAGCTTCTCCACACAGTGTACTACACTGTGCTAGAACTGTGCATGTCTGTGTGTTATATCCAAGAGCCGATTGAGAAAATAGTGCCGTCCATTCATCTCTCCATTAAATTGTCCTTCAAAGAAATTTGAGTCCCAGTTAGTAGGCCAACAATGTGTCTGATGTCCATTACTGAGTGTGCACCGTGTGGTTTTGAGATAACAGCAGATCTTCAAAAAGCATTACATAAGTGATCTTCAGCCCTGATAATGAGAATCAATTAAACACACACACACACACACACACACACACACACACACACACACACACACACACACACACACACACACACACACACACTAAAACTACGTAATAAACACACATCATAAACATGAAACTGACCTCTTTATAGACAAACTATAACATACAGGCCTTTGAAGGCATACCCAACGAGGCATTTCATTTCAGGGTTTGTTGTGCTGATCTATTTCGTTTATTGTACAATCTTGCTTTGAGATTACAGTAATGGCCAACACTTTGGACAAGGTTGCTTTTGTGGCTTAGGGACTCTGTATGGGTACTACTGTTGACTGTTTTAAACAATCTGTCAGATATCAAACCCCGCTCACAAATTAACCACAGGTCCATGACTTTAAGCAGCACTTACTCTAAACAGCACTGCCTCTTTTACCCTTTTAGATCAAGCAAAGAGATAACTGTTGGGCAATTGTATAACAGAAGACGTAATTGATAGAAAAAAAAATAAAAAATCAGTCAATAGTGGTTTACTACACCCATTTATAAACTGGTAGGCTGTTTTCTAAGTTTCTGAGGTGGATGTGAGAGAAACAGCTGTGTTGACACAAGTATTTATTTGCCTTTAAGCCACATTTCTTCATGCTGGCCTCATCGTTCTTACATTCATACTGTCCAGCGTTAACACATCACGACACACTCATGTTGACAGTGTATGCAGCCAGATACACAAAGACTTGCAAAACACACATGCACAGCACAAGCAGGAGCTTTTGTTGGTCATATTATCAGTGCTTACACTTCAGACTTTCCGTTGTTGGGGGCGACTTTCTATTGTTCTTTGTGTCCTGGTGAGTCTGTGAGACAATAGTCCAGCCAGATGGTATGCTCTCTCCAGTCTGGGAGTCAGCTGAATTATCTAATGAAGCACAGGTATGTTAAGCACAGCTGCTATCGATAGTTCATTTATTGTTATGAACCACAGGCATATTTAACAGTGTTAGGGTTTATCATTTTAGCAACATTTATACAATTAAACCTCAAATACAACAATCAGTGTTGGTTGCTTCTCCCCATCTTTCTTTTCTTGACCCTGTAAGAAGCCCCCTGTCAGTCTCTTTTTCTCATTACACAATCTGCCGCTCTATCCTTAGCAACTGCAGGCTGATTGGTCGTCAGGACCTACCTGTCCCTTTTGAATTCTGCCGGGTCACCATGGCAACCACATCATAACACGAATCTAGCAGCGGCAAAGGAATTGCTCCTTGACACACATCATAACAGCTGTTTCGAAGAGGCAAGAGTGGCTGAGAATGGTTTTATTTATGCCTACACGGTGCCACACACATCTCTTAATCACATTGCCTTTGCTGATTTGCATTCTTTACAACAAATATCAAATCATTGTATAAGATTCCAATTATTTCTGCAGTGGAAGTGCAGTTGCCATGGCACTCCAACAGTAGCTTTAAGGCACAGTTATACCTTATTTGTCATCATGCTATATCACACTGTTGCCTTTAACCATTCAATGAGCTGGAAAGACGACGCTGAACCTGAATGATTGGAAGAAAGTTAATCCTACCCCATGTAATTGCTCTGTCTCTAACCAGGCTGCCATGGTCCTTCCTCACAGTCCAATTTAGTATTTCACTTTGGAGGAAAAATGTGTAAAACTGTCACTGCTATGGTTACATGGTTGTTATATACTTGAATAAGATGATCATAGTCAGTGAATCAGTGTCTTTATCCAAACTGCTGCCCCTATGTCATTCTCCTCTGTAGTCTTTCGGCAGCTGAAAGCACTTTTTACACTACATGTCAACATGTTAACCACAGACCCACGAGTGACAATGCGTCCAATTTGCAGTTCAGTATCTTGCCCAAGGACATTTTCCCGTCATTGTAATTATATTCACTGTTGTTTGCAACATCCGTGAAAGTGCAGTTGCCATGGCTCTTGAGACCAGGGGTGCACTGATGCAACTTTTTCTCAGTATTCATTGAAATGTCTCAGCTTTGAAATACATTCCAATGCTCTCTTTGTGCTGCATGAAACTCATGGGAATCATTTTAATTAGTAGTTAGTGGTAGAGTCAAACAAGGCCACTTATAGCTATGGTCCTTAAAAGGATCAATGCATATTATAATGACATTGACATAGGATCTGTTTTTGTATTTTCTTGGCCAATCCCAAGAGAGAGAAATATGTACTAATATATTAAAATTGTTCGTTTGAGTTTCAGTACCAAAACCCAGCATTTATATTCTAAGCACTAGAATAAAAAATGTAAATGTTACATCCAGTGCTGACAGGCCTTCTGTTTCTGTCTTCGCTCTCTCTTTTCTATCAGCTAGTCTCTTATATGTGTTCACCTAAAAAAAAACGTACACACCTGATTCTACCATCAATCCTAAGCCCCTAACAAGGTGGCTGACCCTGACAGTCCTGAGTGCTTCACAAAGCCGTCCCCGGCCATTAGCTGTTTATGTACTTCTGTACTTAACCTGCACAGTCTGCATCCCTGGGTGCTCATTTATATCACTCATTACTCTATCCCAGCAGTTCCCAACCTGTGGGCCACGGCCCCCTAGTGGTCCGCGAAGGCATTGCAAGTGGGCCGACACATTTTTTTTATTACGTTTTTTTAATTTTGTACTGGCTAAAGACACAAACATGGTCATAACAATAACATATAGGAGATGACATTCCCATCTCAGACAAAAACAAAAACAGAAGAAATAAAGATACAGTCAGTAGGATCACTTCAACATTTCACAAACAAAAATAGGTTGATAACCAAACACCACCAAAAACACAACATGGCAAGCATATTTATTGTTCCTTGTATCCCACTCTTCGTTAGAGCTAATTATTTCCCATTTCATGGAGTGTTGATTTTTTGTGGCAATAATTGTTTCTCTTGAAACACCGTAAATTAAGATTACTCCTTGATTGACTTTTAAAAATATGTATTTTAGCCAGAAGAATAGTTATATTTATGAGCTGTGTGCGGTCTTCATCTAAAAGCCCAAATCAAATATTAAAGGGTGTAAATGTAAATTCAATATTTGCCACCAAATAATTTGCAAAACATTATGATTTGTTTGGAAACATTTTCATTATTAAGATTTTTATTTTTATTTCAACCTCTTTTCCTTTCTCTTTCTCGATCCTCCTTAGCAACGGTCATTACAGTCCTTGAGAGCGGTCTGTTCTACTGGATTTACAACGTGTCATATGTTCGAATTGACCAATCAGAACTTTATGTAGCCTCCGTATTGTTTATGGTTGAATGTGGGCTGCGAAACATTTTTGGATTCTGAAGTGGGCATTGAGTTGAAAAAGGTTGGGAACCACTGCTCTATCCAGTTATTTTCATGTTTCATTCATCATTTATTTCTATGCAGCATTGAAATATACTTTCCTATTGTCTTCTTCCTTTCGCTACAACAATTTTCCTATTATCTACATTTTCAATTTGATTTATCATTTATCATTGCAATAAAACATTCACAGTTGCGCTGTACTGCCCACACCTAGTGTTCACAAAGATGTGGCTGCTTGTATGTACATGGTTCAGCATTCACATACAGTGGTTCTGCTGGTATGCATTTGAGCCTCAGGGAGACAGAGTGACGTCAGTGTCTCCGTCACTGTGCGCTCCGTCACAGCTCACCGCTGCCACTGACAGTGTGTGGCCGTGTCTGGCAGCCTGACACACGCTTATGATACAGGGTGTGTGATTGTCAGAGGGAGCAGTTGGTCTGTGAAGCCTTGTTGCATTGATCTATGTGTGCATTTCATCTGGCGGTACATATTGTAGTGTGCTTCAGTCAGCACCAGTGTGTCTTTGTGTGCTTGTGTTTGGATGTTCAGTGTGAGTGTTGCAGCCTTTTGTTTCTGCCGTTGTGTCTGGGACTTTGACAGCACAGGGCTGTTGTCACATGCTGGCTGCTTCTGTCAGAGCGGAGCAGGAGCCGTGACTCCGCAGAGAGTCTCGGCTCTGTGTGCTCGAGCTGCTGCTGATGTTTGAACAATGGTTCCTACTTTTTCTCGGCAGAGCACACTGCCCTCTGCTGACAGCTCGCAACGCTTCAGAGATTTATCAGTTGGAGTGATTGAGATTTTATCTTGATACAGTTTCAAGTGTCTGAAAAGATACAGTTTCAAGTGTCTGAAAAGATAGTACAGGATATAGGAAATGACAGTAATCGTATTTGAAAGATAAAGAAAAAACTCTCTCCCAGTTGATCCTGTTTCACTTGCAGCTCTTATTCCTAGGGCTGCTTGATTATGGCAAAAATCATAATCACGATTATGTTGGTCAATATCGATATCACGTTTATTAAATATGATTATTGATTGACTTTGGAATTATTATTTTTTATTATACGTTGTTTTCGTAGTCGTTGCAAGCCAAAATCATAATCGAGATTCAAATTAATAATAATAATTGCACAGCCCTAGTTATTCCTTTGCCGTACTATAAAAACACATCTGCTTTAAAAACATTTAAATTCATATACTACATTATCTGCTCTAAAAAAGAAAATCTGTATTCTGAAATTGCAGTTTTCATTTGAGATGCATTTCATACAGAGCTTGCTGACTGACTCAACTTTGTTTATCGTGGTGCTTTGCTTCCCTCTGGTGGTGGCTTTCAGGTAATACAATTGTTGGGGAATGAGAGAGGCTCAGTGATTTGGTCATATTATTCTTTTCTTTTTGACTCTATATTTGTATTCAACCTGCAAGTTGTTCACAGGTTACAAAATATAATAGGTATCATATTATATGTGCTGCAATGTTCACTATTGTGCAAATCAGCAGTTAGTTTGAAATTCAAATATTGTGATATTTGGCTTCATTGAGAAAATGTATTTATTATATAATAATGTTATTGTACACTGTGACCTAAACTACATTTGGATGACAGCTAATCATTTAGAGGGGCTCTCCACATTTCTTTAAATGGATGGAAAACAAAGATAAAAGCACATTTTAAAACGTAAAAGGAACAGTTAATTTGATATCCTGCAACAATACATCAACATGTTGTGTGTTAACATCAAAACAAATGAACACACCTAACCCACAGTCTATCCCAGTGTGCATGGAGAAGTAGGCAGTATTGAAGATGAGAACTCCAGCATTTAATGAAAGGAACTTCATGATTAAAACTGGTGTTTCATTTTACTTGTGGTAAAGAAAGAGAAGTCAAATGACAATTATTGTCTCACTGTTCCCATACTTCTTCTGTACGCTTTTCATCTTGCTCTTCGATCCACCATAACGCTTTACATGAGGGAAATTGGCATTGTGCATACAACATGATTATGAAAGTCTACAATATCATTATAACGATACGATGTCGCAGCCACTACTGACTCTTGAAGGTTGTCTGAGAGAAAAGACAAATTAGTTTGCTCTCCATCTGCACTTTGCTCCTCCCTCTCCCGCATATCTCTCTTTCGCTCCATCTTTTTCCTGACCAAGACACACCCATACTGAAACCCTCTCCCCTCAAACCCCTCCCTCCTTTCTGTGCAGTAAGCTTTATCAGGCTTTTCATTCTATCATTTCTTTCTCTACATCTGCTTTGACACCAGTGTGTGTGTGTGTGTGTGAGTGAGGGAGTCAGTGTGTGGCAGTGGTTAAGAGCCTCACAGAAATGAGTTTACCTGTGAACTCAGATTATCTCTCCTTGGAAAGGATAGCCCGTTACCGGCATGCCTGCTCCAACGGCTCACCCTTCGCAACAAACCAGCCAATCGACATCAAACCTCGTGGCAGGAGAGGGTAGGATTGTTTTTGGGACTGAAACTGTGTTTGAAAGCAGGGATGGTGATGTGACCTTAGCCTTCCTTGTTTAGTCTTGCAAGGATTTGTTTTCATGTGAACAATGTAGTTGTTATGCATTCAGTAAATAGTCAGATATGACTTATTCTAGCTTTGTTTGTGTTGCTCTTTCTCTACATGTAATATCCAACTGTTGCTTGCATGTAGAAAGTTGAGATGGAGAGTAAGAAGTGATCACAGGAGGGAAACTTGCTGAAACTGAAAGTCAGCTGAGCTTAACATCTGTAGTTGTTATTGCTCTTTTGGTTGTTATTGCTCTTTGGGTGTATGTGACTATGTTCTGTGTGTGGATTCATGTGTTTGTATGACTCGCATGAATGTACACAAAGTGTGTGTTCGCTCTTATCAGAACATTAGCTGATGAAAAGCTCCACCTGGACAACACAGAGCTGGAACAGTGTTCATAAGCAAGCTTTGTGTAAATGGTTGCTTGGTCGCTGGTTATGTTGTTAGAGCTCTGTAGCAGCTGTTTACTCTGATCAACCTATAGTGTCCACCTGAAGTGTGTGTGTGTGTGTGTGTGTGTGTGTGTGTGTGTGTGTGTGTGTGTGTGTGTGTGTGTGTGTGTGTGTGTGTGTGTGTGTGTGTGTGTGTGTGTGTGTGTGTGTGTGTGTGTGTGCGTGTGCGTGTGCGTGTGCGGTTGTTTGTGATTCCGTGTTCCATGAGAAGCAGCTACTCTGTTTTTGCCGAACACGGTTGAGAGCCAGGTAAATGATAAATAAGCATGTTCCATCCAGTCATCGCATAAAGCATCAAGGTGATGAAGAGGATAAGCGTAAGCTCATCATCAGAGCACTCTCTGTCCATTAACGCTCACACACAAAATGTTAAGACCTTGTTAGACCCATTTTCATGCTGCATTTCTCTGACTCACATGTACTCAGCGACCTCAGACACAACTTAGATGTGTTATCATCTGATGAACGTGTCTGTGCATTAACATAAAGTCACATTGTGTTTGTACCTCTAAGGCATTTGAATATGAACAACGGTAATGACTGGTGGTGTTTGTAGACATATAGATATGGATGGTGGACGTCAATACTGTGTAGCAGCCATCTGTGCTCACTGCCTGCTCCTCAGTTAAGTGCTATTTATATCAGCATTCACCGAGTGTGTTTATCTGCACCCTATACCCAACATGGTTCTTGGGAGAGGCCTTTTATTAAACAAAATCAATCATTTTGTCAATTGCTGTGGTCACTTAATCTATGCAACTGCTTTTTATGACAACAATTATACCAATGTTAGCACTAGGTGGCAGTGGTTCTCAGAATTGCATAAATCATACAGTATATATCAGAGAATTAAGTGTTGCAAATACATGGCGTATTATTATTATACATTATACCATTATACCATTTGTGTAATAGCAGTGACCTCCTCTTACATAAACTATGCCACTGTTTTACCAATTTAATAATTCACTAACTAACTAACTCATTCATTTATTAACTGACATGTTCTTTTTTATTCCAGAATATAAAACATGGAAATGCAGTGAGTAATCAGTGCAAAAGCAACAAAAAAAACACAATTCATAGAAGGATATTTGTTTTGTACTGCATACTGGGGATACATATATAAACAACATCATTGCATTGGGTTATTTCCTATATTTGGTATATCTAACCTTTTTGTTAGGGGTTAAAAAGTGTTCACCTCTAACAAATAAATATTGTGTTAATAAAATACATTGTCTCTTAAATTGAGGCTGATCGATCTGGAATACATGGAGTTACATAGTGTTGTAAGTAGTGTGAGTACGATTGAATTCATGCTGAAGCACATTCCTGCAGCCTCCAGCACGTTTGACTCCTGTTGAGCTGGTTTATTATTTGTGTGTGTGTTTTACCCCGCTGCTTCCTGGGGATGGCAGTAGTGTAGCCTAAAAGTAAATACTCATTATGTGTGAGTGTGTGTCTATGTGGACAGTGGCCTACATTAAAAGTGATAGTAGAAAGAGTACAAGCAGAAATGATAGTGTGAATCTAATTTAAAACGTGTTGTATACTGAAGAGAGAAAGTTAATCACTTGTTAAGACCCAGTTTATTGAATTAAAAATGTGGTCCAAATGTTTTCGGTTTCTCAAGTACTGAACTCAGAACGAGGACATGGGTAGAATAGAACTTACATGGGTTATGTCATCATGTTTTCTGTTTTCATCTTCATTTGCAATTCTCGTAGGCGAGGAACAACTTTCCCTAAGGCAACTTTTCCCTTTCCTTGTTATTTCTCAATGGAATGTGCAACCGTGGTAATAAGATTAGTTTCACCACTTTCACGAAGCTATAAACTCCATCATTCTTCCAAGCTGCACTCAGTGCTACTTACTTCTAGTGCTCATACACATGGTCATATTTTTATATTAATGTAAACAATCTGGCATCAACCATCAACTCCCCCAGAGGTGAAATGAAAAGCGTTAATTGTGTATTTGATTAATTAATGTTCATTCTTTTTCTGGCATGAAATTTAAAAATGATGGACGTATGTCGACATGAAAGGAAGCTTTCCTTTAAATCAATACATGGTTACACAGCGATCTGCTTTTGCAACCCAGTCTCACAAATCAAATTTGCAAGGCTTAGTTGTTGTGCACAAACAAGTATTTATTTGAATAAGTGGTGTTAGTATTTGCTAAGAGGTGTCTGCATATAAAGTGGCCATGCGTTTGTCCATGAGTCATTTGTGCAGGTTACCGCATGTGAACCTGTCTGCATGTGCGTAATCAAGAAATTAGCAAACATCATCCGTCTCGCTGTTTTCTAAGGTCTGCCTATTTTCTTCCGTGACAGGAAAGCACATCTACGTCATGTCCTCATCAAGTGGATGACCATAGTAGTAACAGTCTACGGGTGCAAGGAGCAATTTATTCTTCCTTTTTAAAAGAGCTGCAGATGGATGCAACTTCTTTTCTGCTGCTCTTTCTCTTGAAGCCGTCCCTCTCAAAGAGGAGCATCCTCTGACTGATGTCCATTTCTTGTTACTAACGCCTACGGCCAGTTGCAGTATTTTTTAAATCCTCAAGAGCAGAGAGAGGAGCTGTGGATTATTGTTATTGATTAGTGCATCTGTGTTTCTTAGGGTCAAAAACACTAAACTCACAACTTAAAATGAAAGTGTTTAGTTTATGTAATAAAAGAGCACATGTTCAATGTGAAAAGTGACAGTAGATATAGATTAGTTGCAATTTGGTTCCAAAAAAAAAAAAAAAAAGATTATTAAAAAAATTATTATTTAATTTTTTTTAAACACCTTGAATTTCAGGGGGGGGGGGCGCGGGGCTCCGTTGGCGGGGTTCCGTTGGCGGGGCTCCGTTGGCAGGGCTCCGTTGGCGGGGCTCCGTTGGCAGGGCTCCGTTGGCAGGGCTCCGTTGGCAGGGCTCCGTTGGCGGGGCGCAGCACCCCTACAAGACAATGGTAGGAGAAACACTGCATTCAGAGGATGAGTAGCATGCTTGGTTCTACCCCTTTATGTGTGATTGACATTAGGGCTGCACGATATTGAAAAAAACTGACATTGCGATATTTTTTTCCACTGCGATATACAGGGCCGCCCCTCCCTACAGGCCAATCGCAGACTGCATGGGGCCCCGCCTTGCGCAGGGGGCCCCGCCCAGAGGGCCTCAGCTGCTGTGCGCAGTTCTCCGCTCAGTTCTCCGCCCCCCCCCCGCGAGAGTGAGAGGTGACAAGGGGAGCACGTCTGTAAAGCGACACCGTTGCAATGAATCGACATCTGACCAATCACGGCTTTGATACGGCCACTAGTGCAGGTGAAGAGATGTCGGTGAATAGACAGTTTCAATCAATCAATCAATCAATCAATCAATGTTTATTTATATAGCCCAATATCACAAATGTTACATTTGTCTCAGTGGTCTTCACAGTGTGTACAGAATATCAGTATGACAATACGAGTTTCAGTCCGGCGCAAGCAAGAGGGGAAAAAAACAAAACATGAAGAAACTATAGAGCATCACTCGAAGGTGGGTTATTGTATGAGTCAAATTAACAACTTGCAAATGTTGTATAAGTCAAATTGCCATATTAAAACATCAGCTGCAATTCACGACATGAAGAAGGCAGTCTCTGCAGAGCATCAGGCTAATGGAGATGCAGTTATTTCCAGCATTCTTTATTTACCATTCATTCAAGTCTGTGATGCCTTTTATCTGCTAATGTACAGGAGGAAGAATGATACACTGTCTGTATAGTTGGCTTACATAACAGTTAAAGTTTACAGCTTAAAAAATATGGGCATTTGTTCCCCTCTTATTCATATTTATGTCAATTTGCACATTTCATGGTGACGCTCAGCCTCTCCCCTTAACTCCTAACATTCATCATCATGTCAACCACCACACAGAGAAATACTGATAGAAATGTGTGTGTAGTTGTTGATACATTGCTGACAGGGGGAACTAGAATACAGATTTAAGAAATATCAGTTTTTGAGCATTTCATAAGCATGTTTTGTCTTGACTATATTACAACTATATTATAATAAAAATAATATAGTATTTATATTATTGAATTGATTATGATTATTATTATTATTATTATTATTATTATTAGTAGAAGTAGTTTATTTGCATTAATTATATTTTAATGTTTTTGAGGCTAGTATTTGGCAGGAAATGCAAACGTATACACCTGTAATCTGAACGACATACATGCACATTTACCATTTACCTCACTGTATAAAAAAGTAACTGTGTTGATAATAATAATAAACAGGAATTATATTTGCATAGTAGCCTACTTTGTTTCCAAAAAAAATGTCGGTTGGGGGGGGGCCTCATATCACAATGTCGCTTGGGGCCCCAAGTTGGCCTGGGGCGGCCCTGGCGATATATATTGCGTTTTTTTAAACTATATTTAACCAGATGAAGGATTTTAGTCACGGACGTCTGGATCTTAACTGGTTGACTCATCATACCTTAAGTCATGATCTAACATGTCATGATAATGCATGTTGCTTACCATCAAATAAGGGGGTTCATCTGTGAATGAAGAAGAGAAGAACCTTTTTGTATCCAAAATAGTTCCAGATGGCAGATGTTGCTTTTCTTTTTGGAGGTAAACCTTCATTCTCGCCGATATTGTCCTCCTGTGCCTCGCTCATCTTTTACCGGTGTTTTGATGGTTTGCAAACTAGCGGGGCGGGGCCTGCTGTGATCTGATTAAGAATGATTGTGATTGGTGGTTTGCTGTGCATGTCACTCACTCAAGTACCCCTGACATGAGAGCCGTGCAAGTTTTCCTTTTGTAGCAAGCAGCAAAATAATTGTAACATGACGTGTTTGAGTTAATTTTTCCTACTTCCTAAACAAAAAAACAAAAATAATTTAAAAAAATCATTTTAAAACGCGATGTGAATATCGCGCATGCGCATATCGCGGTTATCGCCATGACACGATATATCGTTCAGCCCTAATTGACATGCAGACAGCTGACACCCCTGCCTGCTTGCTGGAGGATGCTAATGTTAGCTTGTTTTTCAGAAACTGTGACAGCAGATAGTGCCATCTGAGCTCCACACACTATTGTGTTGCCAACAGCACAAGGATGATGTTTATTATTTTTGTTAATAACCTCCTTTGTCTTTGGTATGATAAGACACAAAGTAAAGCCCTTCTGTTTAGGAGGAATATAATAATAAGTATTTGGAGAGAGTGCTGGAATACGTTTATTATAGGGCATACAAATCATGACTCCATGCAATACATGAAAGTTTGAATGCTGCTAAAGTAAAGATACACATAGTACCTGTATGCTGTGTGTTACTAGTCTCTCTCTTCTGTGGCTAGTGTAGAGTTAAGTGGCTTTAAAAAGGGTGTCAGACTTTGTGACACATTTAAGCCGTAGAGCCTTCCTTCAGAGTGCTAACACTACAGTAAACTTGTTTGCTCTTAAGTGCTTCTATTGGTGGGCTGAATTAAAAAAAAATTGAAACTTAAATATATATACATTCACACTATACAAATATTCCAATAGATTATTATACCTTACATAATAAAACGTTAAAACTCTTGGCAATTTGGAAATATGCTTTATATAATAAAGTTTCAAAACTTTGCAAGTTAGCTTCAAATTGCTTGCTACGATGAATAGGTAAATAATCTTCAAAAGTATTGCTTATTTCAAGTGTTTTTAGTGCTAACATGTACCAATACATTCTCAAGCATGTTTACTGTAGTTCTACCTCTTATTTGTGTACATCCCTTTTCTCAATATATTGCTTCTCTCTTTGGATCTGTTGAAAGTTAACCATTACTATCTTGGTACACGGTCTCCAGATCATTGACATGCTTTAGCTGTTAGTTTTAGGTTACTGTGGCAGCCGGGTGATTGGCATTTGAGACGATTGTTAGGATTGCTGGAGGATACAAGTCCCGCCCTTCAAGGAATTACTACTACCAAAACAACCCCTCCCACTCCAGACATAACCAAGCTGCAGCTCAGGAAGACAGATAGGCAGAGAGACAGCTCAGGAGAGGCGTGTAACTCAAAGACAGGGACACAGTCGTAAAAAGAAAAAAAAAGAGAGAGACAGAGGTAAGGAAGGAGGGGGAAAGAACGTCAGAGAGGGGGGGATCTTATTTCCTCCAGTCAGGAAAAAAGAAAACATAGGGGACGTGAAAGAGAGGAGCAGAGTGAGAAAGTTGAACAGAGTGTGAGCAAGGCTGCATTAGTGAAGGCAGATCACACGCTTACCTAACAAGAAAGATAAAGCAAGTGAGTGACAGAGAAAGAGAGGGGAGGAGGGAGGGAGGGAGAGAGGGGGAAAGAAACACCTACTGTCAAACAATCGCAGCTCAAGGAGAAGCAGCAGCCGTGTGGAATAATTTTGGCCGCAGGATTTGTTCTGCACTTCAATCGACTGACGCTAAGGAAAGGAAGCTCCCACTGGATCACCTCAGACTGTGAGGACTGAGGTCAGACCCCAGCAGAGGGGTCCGAGGGCTCTGTGTGGCCCCCAGGGTGTGTGTGTTTGCAGATGTAATGTGGAAGGAAAAGCAAGAACATGAGTATCATTCTTAAACCGCGGTCGCGCTCCACCAGCTCATTGAAGAACACTGAGGGAATATGGTAAAGAACTTTGTCCTGCTGGATACATTTCCATGTTGATCCTGTGTGTGTGTTTTTCTCTATTGTTCTCCATCCGCCTGTTTATGACCAGCAGAATGATTATTTTTCCGACTCCCCGGCTTTGCGACAACTCCTTTCTTATTAGTTGTTTGTCCCTGCTGGCTTGAATTGCTTTGTGTGTTTGTGGATCTTTAAACTATCGCCTGAAAGCCATCACTTTTCTTCTCAATCAAAACGTTCTGCCTCTCCTGTGGTTTGTTGCAGAAACCTGCTGAACCTTGTAGATGTGTGTTTGTGCACAACATGTTCTGTAGTCAGATTATGTTTGCTCTGTCCTGAACTCCAGTGTGTTTATTCTCATCAGACAGACTCAATAAGGACAAGGCACTTGCTGTAGTTGGCATGACCCTGGTGTGTGCTTTTATTAGAACTCACTGTCTATTCACTCAGTAGATCTATAACACAAGCAAATAGTGCATTGAGGAATGTGTTGTATCACTGTATGCATTCTCCTGTCTGCACATGGCTCCAGATAAATGCAGGATGCAGAGTGCAATGCCAGGGGCACGCATTGCCCTGCCCTCCCCCTCCTGTCTTAACTTGTCCTTTCCTGTCAGCACTCATTTCCAACTAAGAAACTGCCCTATAGCCTTAGCATTAGAAGGTAATATTCACAGTTTTCCCATTGTGGTACTCTGAGGCAGAGCTGTAAATGGATCAGAACAACCCTGGACAAATACGCAGTGTTTGTGGGGGGGGTTGGTTGCCCGGCAGCATGTGGGACCTCCCTGCAGGGTTCACAGTGTTCACACATTGTCAGTTTATTAATCTGCTCTACAACGTCCCCAGCAGGAAATGACGCTTGTGTGAAATGAAGACATACTAATTAGGTCTTTGAGGGCAGAAGTTCTCTGTGCAGGCGGTAGAAATCACAGACAGTACGTGTTGTTGTTTGAGGATGTATAACCCAGGGAATCTACACACAAATCACATACTAGTGTTAGGGCTTCCTGCAGAACTAAGCATTGTTCTCATGTTAAAAGCTGGGAATCTGGCAATGTTAGCTTTGTATGTGCCATCTTCTTGAATGATTACCAAAAGCAGTACTCAGCTGGACGAAGCATACCGCCTCCTCCATCTGGCCTGCCCTCCTCTCGGCTGTTATTTACTGTTGTACCAAGGCTTATTTCACTCATTCTCATCATCGCTCTGTCTTTCATAATGCTGTCGCTGAGCTTACAGGATTTATTGTAGATTTAGGGGATAGTTGGTGATTAGCTGTTTGTGTTGGGTATGAGTGTTTTGCATTGTGTAATGCAGACAGAGGTGAGTGTTATCTTCCTAAGTTGGATCAAGTCAATTAAACACAGCTTAAATGTTTATGTGTTTCCTGGCTCTATGTTTGTGACAGCGTATTCGTCTTTGTGTGATTGTGTACTCATGTATTGAAGACAGTGACGTGGTCCCGGTGTGTGACGTGCCCCCTGACGTGAACAAACTTAGACCCCGCTCCACCCAACCGTGTAAATGCAGGTTTGTGTACGGAGAGTTTTGAGTATCCACTTTTAAGGCAAGTTTATTTATATAGCACCTTTCAGCACCAGGCAATTCAAGGTGCTTTACAAAAATGAAAGACATTCAGACAAAGGCATTTAAAAACAGTAAAAGATAATAAAAGAAACATTAAAAGAAAAACAAAAAATGAAAGACATTAAGAAAATGGCATTTAAAATCAGTCATTAAAAAGAAAAGCTAATAAAATAAACATTAAAAGATAAAAGTTACAGTGCAGTCTAAGATATGAATAGTTCAATTATTTCGGTTCTTGATTTTTAATTTATTCACAGAACCTCCCTTTGGAAATCCGAACATTTCCGTCCCGATTGTTAATTTAGACTGATTGTTTTCACCATGTTATGCTCGCATGACATCCACAATCGGACCCTCAGGAGGGTGTACTAGCCCCCTACTCTGCTTTGCATCCATAACAAAGTCTTTAAGTGTTACCTGAACACCCCGTGTTACCAAAACACTATTTTTCACCCGTCGGTGCTGTGATACTTGTTCCTCAGTAGAACTCATCTAAAAACTGATCGTAAACCCTGGCTACGATGGATATCCCAAATATCCTACTTTCGAGCAGTCCCTCTCATAAATGTCATGGAGAAATTAATTACGTTTAAATTTAAAACATTAAAAGAAAAAATACATGGATAAAAGTTACAGTGCAGTCTAAGATATGAATAGTTCAATTAAAAGCAGCGAAAAAAAGAAAAGTCTTCACCCTGGATTTAAAAGTAGTCAGAGTTGCAGCGGACCGGCAGTTTTCTGGGAGTTTGTTCCAGATATTTGGAGCATAATAACTGAACGCTGCTTCTCCATGTTTAGTTCTGACTCTGGGGACAGAAAGCTGACCAGTCCCTGAAGACCTGAGAGATCTGGATGGTTCATAATTTAGACTTTGTTCTGTGAATAAATTAAAAATCAAGAACCGAAATAATTGAACTATTCATATCTTTTAAGTGAGCTTAAGTTTGGTAGAGGGTATGGATGAGGGAATTATGTTTATGAAATCCTCTTAGCTTCACACCTGTTGTAGCCCCCCTTTCCCACTTTAAAACCCCAGTGTGTTAGGGGCGCTGAGATAGAGCATGGTGAAGTGGGGAATTTGTGACTTTGAACTCAAGTGCTTGCATCTGGCCTTTGTGAGTCTGCAGTTGGGCATCCCTGGCGGATAAATGTTGAAGGTTACCTGTTATCTTTCCTCTCACAGAGCTGACAACATGCCAGTTATCTAACATATTTTCCAAATGTGACCTTAAGTGATTCAGATGATGAATAGGACTGAGAATAGGTTCATGGTTGAGTGAACGTTTATGTAGACAGAAGCACGACTGGTTTGCTTTGCTCCGAACCATGTGACCTGAGTTGATGCTGCATTGCCATAGTGACCTCTTTGTATGTCTGTCATGATTGACTGAGTTTCCTGTATGACAGCGAGCACTAAAGTTGTACCACGACTACAAAATAAAAGAAGATTTTTTTATTTGTACTTTACAGGGCAAGAAAAGGGAAGAAAAAAGAGAGAGCAAAAGCTTTAAGAGAAATACCCACCTTTTTCTCGAGATATAGAAAATGTGTCTCGTGGTCCCCAGAGTAGTCAGTCACGGATCTGCTTGGCCTGGCTGCTCTCTGCTCAATATGTTTTCTGTGTCTTATTTTCTATCGGTAAAGTTAGTTTGGACCACTTCCTTGTTGAGTTCCCTTTCAAAGATAACGAGGACAGTGCTGTGGATTAGAGGTTTATGAATCCTAACATGTAGCCCAATGGAGTCATTTGTTGGGCCTCTGTGTTTATGAATAAGCTGCTTTACTATATGTCCTGCAACATTAAGTTCACAATTGTATGTGCAGGGTAAGGAAAACAAAACATATCTGTACTTAAAGTCATTTGATATTTGACTTTACAGACACAATTTGGTGCGTAATTAAAAGATGCAGAGGTGACATACCTCCTCCAACTTTCAACAGTACATGACTCACATAAATACAGTCCCACATTGCTAATCCATTACAATGTTTTTGTCAGTAGTAAAACCAAAAAGTTTTAAACTGTGTATTTATTTTATGCTTTTTTGCACTTTGTAAAGAGACAGAAATATTACGTTAAATCGTACAGTCTTGAACTCTTGTATAGTTGGGTATTTTTCTGTTCCACCAATTCTGAAAGATCTTTGGAGAACAGAGCCTCACTATCTTCTGCCAATTACAGTTATGCCCTGACCTCTTCCTCCGTGCGTCTCCTCACAGAGCTATCACATCAACTCCTGTGGGGTTTATAATTGCTCCAGTGACCTAGGGCTGAAAATGAATGAGTCATTGATCTATGCCATTTGATGTGTGTGTGTGTGTGTGTGTGTGTGTGTGTGTGTGTGTGTGTGTGTGTGTGTGTGTGTGTGTGTGTGTGTGTGTGTGTGTGTGTGTGTGTGTGTGTGTGTGTGTGTGTGTGTGTGTGTGTGTGTGTGTGTGTGTGTGTGTGCATGTGCGTGTGTGTGTGTGTGTGTAAGACAGATTGAAAGACAGACCCAGAAGGACAGAGAAGATCAAGACAGAAGTGATAGTGAGACAGAGTGGATAAAAGTGATTTGCTTTGTCCTGAGGCCCGGCAGCATACTACAGAATAAAGTCAAAATAGGCACTACTAGCGATCTTAGTGCCACCATTTGTGTGTTTTAACATAGCAACACACACATAGTGCAGCTGAAGTTTTCTAGCAACAACACTCTACCCCTGTGGGAACACTGTCCCTACAGGCCATTTCTCCCTCTACTGACGTAGCTGCAGACTGTTGTAGCTCACCGGGTTACTGTAATACTAATCTTACTTGTGTTATAATTCGGAATTGAAATGTATCTTCCAAAAGTCCCAAGCCTTTCCAAGATAATGTTAATAATGATCAGGTAGCAACCAGCAACAAGATTGAAAGCAGTATCAAATGAACATGTGTCAACATTTTTGGCTAGGCTTCTAATACAGTAATGTTGAGCACTCGTTGAAATTCTTAATATGAGTGCAAATCAGTGCAGATTCGCCGTGAGTCTGTCTTTCATTTCGTTATTCTACAATATGAAGTTTGAAAAATAGATTGTAAGCTCTCCAATATCCCCTTAGTGTCTGCACATCAAATATTTCCTTCCTTGCTATTTATATCTGGGTTTTGTATAACTCCCTTGTTGGGTAAACTATGGCTTCTTGTTGTCTGCCTCCTAAGTGCCAAATGTACTCTCCATCTCCACAACAATCCCCTCTGAGTTGTACTTGTGCTTTTTGATGATTCTCACAACACAGTCATATGGGGTGTTGTCCTTTTTTCTTTTTTTCTTTCTTTCTTTCAAGCTCATGCTTGTTCATCAAAGCCTGCTGATTTATGTCAGAGCAGGGAAAAGGCCAGACATTCCCATTGTGATGTCAGTACTGGTGAAATACCTCACTAAAATAGTGACAAAGATTAAATAAAAAAGGTGTGGAGTCAAACTGTGGCTCTCTCACACACACTCACACACACACACACACACACACACACACACACACACACACACACTCAGAGGTTTGGCTGAGAATCATCGTAGGCTGTGACGTCATACTAAGTGTGAAAATGAATCAGTTGTGAAACATATGCTGCTGGGTCTTGTGTTCTGGCACTCTCACCATCTCTCTATCTGTGATCTTTATCTTTGTCTCATACGTAAACTTTATACACACAGCCATACACACTTGTAACACAGAACAACTGCCCTGTGTCTGGAACGAAAGTTTATACATCACTTTTGTTCATGTGGCTTCACACCTGCAGTGGAGAAAACAGATGGATCACTTGATGTGATGAGAGGGTGTGGATTGGATATTGGATTGCTTTTTGGATTTGGGGATTTTGTGTGTGTGTGTGTGTGTGTGTGTGTGTGTGTGTGTGTGTGTGTGTGTGTGTGTGTGTGTGTGTGTGTGTGTGTGTGTGTGTGTGTGTGTGTGTGTGTGTGTGTGTGTGTGTGTGTGTGTGTGTGTGTGTGTGTCTGTGTGAGTGTCTGTGTGAGTGTCTGTGTCTGTGTGAGTGAATGTGCATGCTTCTGATCTAACACTCGGGACAGAGATTACGCGTAAGATAAAACAAACTGTAGAAGTGTGTGTGACGTGTGTGTGTGTGACGTGTGTGTGTGTGTTAAAAACAAGAGCAGAAGGCCAAACTATCTCACAACTATAGCCTACAGACTTCACACTCACTTAGCTGCTGCCCCTCAGAGAGATCACAGAACAGATAGCAAGTGTTTAGCCTTTTCAATTGTCATGGAAATTATGCCTGGAATGTCCTGTTTGTCGTTTAGAGACCTCCAGTAAAACAATGTTTGTGAAAAGCATAATGACTTCTTCCTCTTAAAATCACTCTCCCAAAGCATGAGTAGGCCCTACAATCCCCCATATTCTCACAGCCTACAAACCAACTTTGCTAATCATGATTTCAAGTGATAATAACTTGCATCTGTTGGTCAGTGAATGATCTATTGAGGCAGTGAAATACCCTGCAGAAAACATACAAGCTCAAGAGGATTACTGATACAAATATTAGTCATGAATCATTGTTGACAACAAGGAATGTGTTAGTTAGCTGTTTAATAATGCTTTTTTACCGTGTGCAAAAACACGTAAATATCCCCTCACATAGTTCGCTCTGTTCTAAGAACATCCTCTGCTCTTCCACATGCGCAACTACCAACATTAACAGGGTGTCCTCACTTGGAAAATTTGTAAATGATATTGGATGTTGGTTGTTTTCCGTGGTGGTGAGGATGATGGTGGTGATGGCAAGGTGGGACGTTATCCCAACACGTATGTTTTGCACTTGGTGGAATCCCCCCTGACCTTAACATTCACACCAGATGGGATTATGGGATTTAGAGATGAGGCAGATATCCCTGGTGACTGGCGTTAGTCATGACCTGGGCGAACAATCACTGAGGGGAGTTACGAACTCATTGTGACGTCCCAGTGGGAAAAAGTGTCACAGGTTTAGAAACTCCTTTCAGAAGTGAGTCAGCATCATTTCAGAGCAGAGGTATTCCCTGTGGCGCAGTGCACAGTTTAAACTAAGCATATCAATTGTACTCTTATTAACGGGCGTTGAATATTGCTGCATTAGTTTGTGATGCTGCCAATTATTTTTCCGCCAATTATAATCACCCAATAATCTTCCAGATAATGAGTGACTGATTTATTATCATTTCAAATGGTAAAGCGTATTGACGTCATCCAGCAGTGCTTGAGTAGCTTAGTGCCGTCATGTGCATGTCAAAGCCTTTACTGCTGCAATGGAAACAATTGTCATGTCGGTTTTGCTGATATGCGAGTTTGCTCAAAAGTCATCCAGACCTCTATAAGTAATTAATGTTTGTATCATATATATTCAGATGTGAAAGGACGAGCCACATCACACAGCTATAAGTACAACCTATTGTAGACCTTATTAGAAGTTCATATACTTAGTAATGCCTTTGTACTCTCTTATACGAAGTTGTTTGTAAAAAGACCGGAGAAATAGCATAATTGCATGTAGAGGTCAGATTTGTCACTTCATTCATTGTTTGGCTGTTGAAAGAGCAACAGAGATTCAGCACCAGGAATCTTGGCTTGGAAAATATATCCTTTTTTTCCTGTATGACGTAACCAATAAGTATCAGCTATACCAAATCTGATTCTAATCTTTGTGTCTTTCTCCCTCTCTTTTTCCCACATATGTAGCTTCGATGTGGACAATGGCACATCATCAGGTCGCAGCCCCCTGGACCCCATGGCCAGCCCGGGCTCAGGCCTCATCCTGCAGGCCAATTTTGTCCACAGCCAACGGAGAGAGTCGTTCCTCTACCGCTCTGACAGTGACTACGACCTCTCGCCAAAGTCTATGTCCCGAAACTCCTCCATTGCCAGTGACATGTGAGTCTAATATTGTCCGATTCTCCTTATTGTGCTCAATGTGATACCTTCTTTCCTGCTTCTCTAAATATGTGTCATGGCTGGCTGTTGATTAGACCAGATCTCAAAGCCGCCTCGCAGCTAGCTTGCCCCAGTGGGATGTGTGCATGACCGAATCCTGATTGTGTGGTGTCACTTCTATTTTTAGCCATTTTCAGGGGCATAAACAAGGTGTTCAGTCACAAAGTGTCCACAATCAGAGTGTGTGTGACTCTGTAACTCATAAGAATAATGGGGTTGATTTGGGTTGTGAGTTGGTCTGTCCATTTGTCTTATACCTCATTCACACCAACGCAGACCCGGCGCCAGAACAAATCTAAAGGGAGGGCATATGATTTTCATGGGAGGGCACACAAAACCGTCATGTGCTGCGGGCCTGCGGCACAATCAAACAGCAAGGCCAACAGCATTGCGCAAAGACGCACACTTATCGCAAATACATACACAAATAAAGGGCAACATAGAAACCACTTTTGAAACATTGTGTGCGTGCGTGGCAGCACAAACACTGGTAAATCACGAGCAAGGCACACCGGTTAAGGATGGCAGCTTCCTCATCGTTGCACTCGGAGAAAAATAGTAGAGACGGAGACGATGAACTGCTGTTAGTTCTATTATTGTCATGTCTAGGAAACTAATAGTGAAAGTTTATTCTTTATGTTAGTTTTGTCATGTCCCTTTGCCCTGTGCTTTGTTTATTCCCTTAATTAATCATCCCTCTCATTTCAGGCCTCCACGCTCCCCGCCCCCTTCTGTCTCCTGCGTCCTTGATTATTTTCCCCGCCCTGATTGTTTCCACCTGTGTCCCCTTTACCTGTGTATATATTGTGGTAGCTTCCTCCTGTTCATTGTCAGTTCGTTGTCTTACTATGACCCACGTTCCTGATTACCTCACGGACTTCCCACGGATCTACCTCATTGATCACTTACTGGTTTTCCTCGAAAGAGTATATTTGTTTTCCTTGTTTTGATTACTGTGCTAAATTCCAGTAAAGTCTTTATTTTTGAAAACACTATCTGAGTCGTGCAATTGAGTTCATGCCTCAGAGTCTCTCCTTGACAATTATGGCATGTTGCATGTCGTGAGAGGTGTACGTTGCTGTGTGGGGAATGCTTTCCATTATTTTGGCCAACTCTTTGTACTGCAGCGTATACTCAAACAGCGATAGGAAGAGCCCCCTGCCTGACTCGGACATGTGGAGTGAATCGTGGTCACCTCTGAGAGGGAGTTGGTTGACAGCTAAAAAAGCTATCATATCAACGACAGCTGACACGTAATAACGGCTCCGTGCCAGCTGATCTGCACCAAAGTACTCATTTCCTTATTTGTTTCCTCGCGTATCTGTCTTTCTCTCCACAAACTCTCACATGAAATGTGTTCTTTTGATGCGGCATGCCTTAGCAGTCCTTTATCAGTCTGTAATGCGTGTTCACAGTGGCAAAAACCTTTGACAGTAAAAGCCGCATCAGATGAAGACGTATTTACTTTAAACTGTCTACAGGGGAAACAAAAGGCTGCGTCTGCTTTTAACGAATATTCAAGCCATGGTCTGTTGTACCATGCAGCGGCAAAAGTGCGCTTCTTTCCTGAAAACAATGTCCCTGGATAACGATCCAGTTTCACCTGCTGGGTTTATTAACCCCAAGATCATCTGGGGCTGTTGGTCTTTGAGCGGTTGCTGGCCCAATAGTACCTGTTGATGTGCTGCAAGGTGGTGTCTGTAGTGGAGGCGCCGGCACGGAGGAGGAGGAGGATGCTGGCAGGTGTGGTACAGGGTGTGGCAACACAGGTGCTGATGGTAGGGGCACACGGAGCTGTGCCTCGGAGGACAGCCTTGGTGGCGGCCGCCTTGATGAGTCAAGGCTTGGGCTCGCTAACTCAGCCCCGGGGTTTGCAGAGGTCAAGCTTGTGACATTAAGGTGTGCTGCTGCAACAGCAGGTGCAGGGTCGCCAGCAGCACCATGGGCTGCAGTTCTTTCATCGCTATTTCATTTTAATAAATCCTTTTAAGCCAATTTCTGAAATGGGAGTCTACACAATAAACAATAAACAAATCCAGAATAGGCGGCAGAGTGTGACGCTGTGATTGGTCTAAATGTGGACGAATCACAAATCACAACAGACACATGAATTTATTTGACGTAGCCTGCGATTTTTTTTAGTTACTTTCTGACATCACATACAGCATAAAAGTTCACCGTTTATTTATAATTAAAAAAAAAAAAAAAAAAGTTTTAAATGTTATAAATAATAAAAAACGTGTTTATTGGGGGAGGGCAGGAATATCAAATGGGAGGGCCCTCCCACGGCGCCGGGCATGCCCCAACGGTGTTTCAGGCCCGGTTCGGAGCTGGAGCTTGAAAAGCACCGGGTTTTCCTGTTCACACCGCAGCGGAGCAGCCTTAGCTCCGGAATTCGGTTTGTTTCAAGCACCAACATTTTTTCCAGCTAGAGCAAAAGCACCGCATACGTCACGCTTACGTCGAGGCGGAGACAGGGGGAATCGTCGTTGAAGTTGATGATTACGATTGTAAAGCAGTTTTGAATGTAGCATGTAACGACTGTAAAGTCGTCCCATTTCTTACATTTCGTTTCGACAGAGCAAAACCAAAACGAGTAGCGCTTCAACACAATCGGCCATTGTTGTTGTTGTCGGTGTCAGCTGTGAGGGGTTTCCGCGCGGTTTGGCTTTATGAAGCAGGCACGCAAACGGTTACGTTATGACGCAAACGATGACGCAATGACGCAGCACCAGTCGGACCATGGGCGGTGTGAAAAGAGCCTGAGCTAAACCGAAGAACCGGTTCTGAATCTGAGTAGCTCTAGCACGGAGCTTGAACCGGAGTTGCGTTGGTGTGAATGAGGTATTAGAGACTGCCTTACAACCATAGCAGACTGCAGACATGATGGTCAAACACACAAACCAGCTGGTATTTTCTGGCTCAGTGTATATCGATAGCACATTCCTCTCTTCCTACACAGTGGTGGCATCCAGTTACATGTACTGTTCACTACAGGAAATACAATATTGACTGAAAATATAGCATTTCAATTCAGCCTGAAGGAAAAGACAAATAGACTAAAGAAAGAAAAACAATGTCATGCAGTAACTTTATATTTCCTACTTAATGCCGCCTTTGCTAGAATCTAAAACCAATGGCCCTCTCTTGACCTACGACCACTATCAATTTACCATTGTAAAAACCTTTAAAGCCTTTGACCTTAAAAAAAAACACTTAATACTGTATGCCTCATTCTGTCATGTTTTATTCTGCTGAATTGCATAAATTAGGAAACTAGAGATGGCTAGCAGGAGGCAGCATGTCTTAAAAGCTCTCCTTGCGAAATAAATAATTCAACACTATACTAAGTTTAATGTGTATTGTTGATTGCATACTTCCTTAAACACTAAGAGACATCCTCAGAATCCTCTTACTTTGTCAGAGTAAATTCTCACAAAAAAAGATCAAAAAAGTGATAGCACAGCCTGTATGTGCCGCCAAAAGGCAAAGGTGAACAGCCATATCATATCTCATATTCTTGCCTCTCCTCTTATCTGTTCACAAACATTCTTTCTGTCACTCAAAGGGAACATGGCCCCTCATCTTTACTTTAAATACCTCCTATTTGTCTTGTGATAGGAGCACATGACAAGCCTGTGTCTCTTTTGACTTTCATGCCAGACGTGTCAGCTCACGTGCCGGTGGGTGTGTGCATGACGTGGCTGCGGCCTTGTAGAACAGAGCAGGAGGAGGAGCGCTCCGTGACATCATTACCCTGCTGTCACCTGAACAAATGTTGACAGTGTTCACAACCATAATGTAGCTCAGACGTTGGCAGGATTCTGACTCAAAGAGCACGGTTTAAGATTCCTTTAGTTGAATGAGTAATGCTATCAACACCTTTAACAATGCCACTGGGGTTCCATTTGGCAGGACTCTAACATGTGTGTCCAAGGGCTGAATAACAGAGACAAAGTCAGGAACATGCTCACCGTTATGTGTTCAGAAACATGTCCACCATCACATCCCTTATTAAACCTCCTTACGCACAGTGACGTAGGGCCTCAGCTGATGGTGATGAGTAAACATGTCACTGTGATCGAGTGACACTAATCTAATGTGATGACCCTACTCCTCCCCCCCCCCCCTCCCCTTTCAACACATGAAGAAACTCCTCTGTTGCTTAATATTAATATACTGTAGATCTGCAGCTGATGTCAAAGCCACTGTCTTTGTGTTTTTCAGTCATGGTGACGATATGATTGTAACGCCATTTGCACAGGTGAGCGCTGGAGCCCAATACACATATTTTTATTTTTTACATTTGTAAAAATGTGTCATTAATTGATGTATGATACATTTTCCCTACAGGTTCTGGCAAGCTTGAGAACAGTACGAAACAACTTTGGTGCATTAACTAATCTATCACAAGACAGAGCGGCCAATAAGTAAGTTGCTTGCTTAACAGTATTTTGTTTTTGTGTATCAAACAGAAATGAAATCTGTCATAGTGGGAGGAGTGACTGTATCACAGACAACTGTTGTCAACATGCCAGCAAATCACGCATGTTTGATGACAGTCCTTTATGAGTAAGAAGCTGCAGAGATGTTCAGGTATTCACATGCTGCACTGAGAGCTCACTCACAGTCTGGCCTTGCTCGCCCTCTGCTGATCGTATTGAGTACTACAACAACAGTTGTCTGTGAAGGTACCCTCTGCTGCAGTGTGCTGCCTACATGTGTAGAAATGATTTAAAGGAAATGGTTCTCCTTTATTGGTAAGAGTCGTATAGAGAGTTATAAAGGAACTATGTTCATGTAAACTGCTGATTCTATTGTTTTGGTTGGGAAATGTCTCAGTGTGTGTTTGCCTCCCCATCACAGGAGATCACCCATGTGTAACCAACCCCCCATCACCAAGACCACCTTCACGGGTAGGTAGACAGCTTAATGGCTTGTGTCCTCGATGAGTCTATGTGTGTGTGTGTGTGTGTGTGTGTGTGTGTGTGTGTGTGTGTGTGTGTGTGTGTGTGTGTGTGTGTGTGTGTGTGTGTGTGGTGTGTGTGTGTGTGTGTGTGTGTGTGTGTGTGTGTGTGTGTGTGTGTGTGTGTGTGTGTGTGTGTGTGTGTGTGTGTGTGTGTGTGGGTGTGTGTGTATGCGTGATAAGAAGTGACATCTGGAGATCAGGAATAGATAATGCTATAGAAAAAGTAAACATAATTAATATTGTTAGCATTAGATGTGATACTTTACTTAGAGTCCAATTGTTTGGCAATGTATGAACATAGAATATATGGTAAATAACATACTCTAATGTAGAATCAGGTATAACTGTCCATGTATTTCTCAATAACTATAATGTAATATGTCTTCTTAGGAGAGGTTATAATTGGTGACAAATACTGTAAATGAACACACACTTTGATTGTTATCAAACATGCCTATTTGTGTTTGTCCTAAACCATTTATTACATATTTATATACTTGTACAGTAAATGCTAAATAGGAGGACCAAAGGTAAAGTGATACAGCATTAAACATTTTAGTATTAGACATATTATTTTCTATTAGGAGTTTATTTATTCAAGCTGCTGTCAAATCTTCTGAAAAGGTAATAACAGTTACAGAGGTTTGTTCACTTTGGAATGAACGCTCAGTTTCTGCTTGTTGTTTGGGACTTTGCAAGTTGCCATATCACATCTTTTGCAAGACAATCACCCAGTGTATATGTTTCTAAAAGCAGCTTTATAGTGGATGTTAACTTTCAGTCCCTGAAGCAACAGATCTCCATGTTGTCAATCCACTTACCAACTTAGAGACAAGTTTAAGAAAGTATTTTACATTTGTTTTTATACAAAACAGATGTCAGTTCAGAGCTTTAGCCTGCCATGTTTTAGGATGTTGTCCATCACCATAAACTTTGATAATTGAATGAATGAATCTTAGAGTTCTTGTTGTGAAGAAGTCATGGCACAGACAGTGTTAGACGGCTAGAATAGACTTGTCCTTGACAGTCACTTTGCTTTTTATCAGTATCAATGATTGCGACCTAGCTAGTGATGCAGGAGAGGCCGTAAAACAGCCACCATTAATACATAGTTTCAGTTTTTTGTTTAGTAGCATTATTAAGGCGTTTCACACAAACAATCAAATACAAACACACATGCAGTATGTGCATATTTTACAGTGGGGTAAAAACAATTATTTGACCTATGTATGTTGTATAAAAATATGTTTTTGATCTTGGAATTCCTCACAAGGATCACATTCTATCCTAATACATCTCCTCTGCTTATATATTAGAACCTGGTGACATTGTGCTATATTTAGAACACAATCATACTGGTGTGCAGCCATTATGTGCCCTGCCATAAACTGGTGACAGCTTTGAGTCATGAGCATGATTGTTTGAGAGTATTGACTACTTGTAATGCAAAGGTTTGCTGAGGCGTTGACTGAGTCATCTTGCAGATAAAGACACTTACGGGAGAATAGGTAAAAGTCATTTAGTAAATCAGTCATTGATGGATTACTAGTGAATTAAAAAAGGATTACATGTACTGTAGGCGCCTTTACTCTTTTTCTACTTTCCTATATGTGCTCATCCCACTGCCATCCTCTCTGCTTCACATTTGTCTGTCATCTGTTATGGACTCACTGTTCATATGAAGAAGATCTTTTGGAGCCATTTTATATTTTTATTTACAACTTGAGGCATAATCATTGAGCATGTGACTAGCAAACAGGATGAAAACTCATGCTACAAAGTTTCAATTTATGTTTTAACATTGAACATCCCATACTCTCAATCCGAAATGTTATTGCAGTCTTTTAAACTGTTGGTTTATATTCTAGATATGACATTAATATGAGTGAGGCCACTACTCTGAATTACTCCTCTCTCTCTCTCTCTCTCTCTCTAGATATTGCATCTTGTACTTTATATGAAAAAACAGGGCTTATAATTGTAATAATTTAAGTTCCCAGAAAAATAGGATATTATATTTATTTATGTCCCAGGCCTCTTCAAATCTATTAGATGATTTAGGATGAACAGTTCTTTCTTTATCCATATGGGGCATAGTGCCAAGATTGTCCTTTCTCTTTCATCCTTATCATTTGAATCCCCACAACATAGGTTTAAAGAAATATTTAAAACATTTAAAAAAGCATTATCAAATTAACCATTGCATCAGGTTGGTAGGTATGTTATGGGTTTTTTATAATTTACACATGATATCTTAAACCATAACTAAAGCTGCAGAACATATACAAGTAAGCATAACAACTGATATCACATCAATGTGATTTCTTTATAGTCCAGCCTCCCCTCTCTGCATATTTCTCTCCTTCTCTCTCATGTCCTTCCTCTCACAGTCCGACTTCACTGCCGAGCTGCTCCGGTACATAGTTTGGCTGCAGCCCTGCGTCTGTGCAGCAGAGTGGCCTCTCCGAGCGCCGGTGTCTGATGTCGCACTAAGCATGAGAAGAATGTCATTGACGTCAGTGCAGTTGCTGTCAGAAAGAGTAGCACCCCAGCCACTGACACCACACCAGGGAGAGAGACAGAGAGAGAAAGGGAGACTGAGAGAAAGAAAGAGGAGAGAGACAGAAGGGATACAAAAGAGGGAGGATGAAGGTATTTCAGAGATCAGCGGAGGAAACAAGGAGTGTGAGGAGGAGGGGGGATTTGTCAAAGACAATAGGGGGGATATTGAAAAAGAGAGGTTAAGAGATGGTCATGCTTATACACTAAATAGTCATGCCTTGATATAAAAGTGGTGTGCATAGTTATAGGTGTCTTTGAGGGGGTCTAATGGACTGAAAATGTACATTTAGCTGAAATGACATCATGTGATTGTAATCTGCTTTCTCTATATGTCACATTAGCTGTAACTGAATTACAGTTAAAGGGACCCCCCTAGATCACAGATCACATAGCATTAAGAGCCTGTGCTTTCCCAAATTAGTCAAGGCATCAATATTAATTAGCTTCTGACAAGGTGACCTTTTCTTTCAACATAGGCTGACTTTGAGGGATGCATGTCTTACATTTATGATAAAAAGTAACCAAAGGATGCTTTGATGTAGGGCTAACGCTCTGCCATCTTTACCATATCGTCAGCAATCTACTTGTTTACCTCTGTTTTGGTGGATTTGTATGCTGAACACATATTAGCATGCGGGCACACATAGAGCTCCTAGCTCTGCCTCTACTCCTCTTTTATTCCAGTCCACAATTTCTCACTCTCCCTTCCCCATCCACAGTGCAGTCCTCTCAGGCTTTAGGTACAGCTTGGGGAGAGTAGCACGTTTGGCTACCAGGGACGCCGAAGCAACAGAAGCCCACCCCCTATACACAGAGCATCTATAGGAAACTATCCTAAAAACACACCGGATTATACCCTTTGCTTCCCGGACACCATGGATATTTTCATTAGCAGAGAGGCTAAGAGGACAAAATGATGATGTGTTTTGGTTAGCAATTTGTCTTGTGTCAGTGTGTGTATGCATGTGTGTGTCTGAATGCGTCCGTGTGTGTTTTGGATGTCTTTAAATTCGTTCACCATGTCAGGATGCTGTGAGCAATCTGGTGTGTGTTCCTCGCTGGACAGTATTGACGTGGATCTTGACTGGTTCTGATCCTCTTTTCCACCTCCCCTGTCTTCCCTCCATCCCGCCTATAGCAGACATGGGCCTGCTAAGCAGACTGCTGTTCATCCTGCTACATGACTGGAATTACATCTCTCTTATGAATAATAGTGAAAACCTTACACACCTAGATCACTGACTGTGATATATGTGCTCTGTATGGGATATGGTGAATATCTGAGAAATTGCTTGTTCTCCTTTTTCTCTGTGGGTTACCTCTGTATTCTCTGCTGTGACCCTCTTCCTGTTAACATTTATTTGGACACCCAGAACTGGCTCAGGGGCGGCTGTTTGCCATCTATCACCTTTACTGTCCTCCCTGGGATTGTATCTAACTCACTCTTAAAGGAAGAATCCAGGATTTGAACTGTAGGACTGCACAGGAGGTTTTTTTCTCCAAGGGAATCAGCAAGCTCTGCCCCCGCTGACCTGTGACTGCTCCTCTGTGGGTCAGGACACAGGACCCCCCCCCCCCCCCCCCAGGCCCGCAGCTGGCCCACCTGTCCAGTATGAAGAGTCACCCATGTGTCTACTCGGGGTATCCCAGCTTAGCTGTATGTGGGGTGGGAGACGCCGGGCCTGGACCGTCCCCTAGCCCTCTGAAGCGGGCCCATACTGACCCCTTGCCCTCCTGTCTTGCCCCTGCAGAGGAGGCCTACCAGAAACTGGCCACTGAGACCCTGGAGGAGCTGGACTGGTGTCTGGACCAGCTGGAGACGCTGCAGACAAGACACTCCGTCAGCGAGATGGCCTCCAACAAGGTAAGCATCACAACAAAAAGTTTATAACAACTCGTTAAGTTTCTTTCTGGTGGCAAGCATGTCGGCATCTGTAGGACTTTGTAGGATTTTCTTCGGCAAGACTTGAATTCCCCAATTGTGTGAATGCACTTCCAGTGTTATTTATTCAAACATTTTCCAAAACTTCTACCCAGGATTCACTGGGGTCTGTTTTGTTGCTGATGAAAACAGCACATATATGTTATCTATGTTTGTTACAGGTTTAAAAAGTATTTGTGGTTGTCATTAACATCTGGAACATGGCTGTAAACAGCATTGTTTCATTAAAGGATAACTTCAGGTCCTCTCATGAGGTTGAGTTCTTATAAGTAATAATACATTTGACTTTTTTTGTTAGTATCTACAAATACAGCCATTCATAAATGAAGAAATATAGAATGCAAATGATCTCTATGTAATATACTGTTTGGTCAGTCAGCAGCAGAGAAACAGTGTTAATTGTTAAATGACAGATAATGCTGATTAGCAGCTCAACTTTATAAACATTTCCCAGAGCAGAGAGATTTAACACATTAAAGATTGTTGATTTTATATATTTTATTGGCTGTATTACAATATTTAATAGACATTTCCTCCTCTGTGTGTGGTGTGGTCCATTGCCATAAAGCCCTTTTCCTTGTTCATTTGTCAGGTGTATATCAAACCGACCTGACTCGCTAATATCTCATGAATTCATTATTTGGTTGTTTATATTTATGTTTATTTATTTTGATGCCGTTTTCAGTCTTATACCATCAATAGGGACATAGGACTTTTTGTCGTCTATTTTTTGTGTGTTAGTGATCGTATCGTTGTGTGTGTGTGTGTGTGTGTGTGTGTGTGTGTGTGTGTGTGTGTGTGTGTGTGTGTGTGTGTGTGTGTGTGTGTGTGTGTGTGTGTGTGTGTGTGTGTGTGTGTGTGTGTGTGTGTGTGTGTGTGTGTGTGTGTGTGTGTGTGTGTGTGTGGAGAAAGAGGGAGGCTGCTATGCCACTCTGAATGCTGATCGGCTCTGGTGATGTCACATACTGTGATGTCACAGGATGGGGGATGGATGGAGAGCAGAGGCAGGGAGGACAGACAGACAAAGGAATATCACACAAACACACACACACACACATTGCTGATGTTACCATCACATGCATGACCCGGACATCTGCTTAATTTAAAAGGGATTTTTTTTTTTTTTAAATAAGTAAAAACCTGTAACACGCTCTGTCTCACTATTGCTTACCAGGACAGCTATCTCTGGTTGTCATGGCAACAGCTAAAGGCCCAACCAGCCTGCTCTCTCACTCCAGCAACATACACATCATTACATAGGACATACAGTGATTACATACTCCACACATAGTCTCTGTTTTGTGTCTGTATCCTGCACACTTTTATTTTACGTTGAACAATCAACACAAGCTATTCATCGTTAAAGGAAGAATTGAGATTAGAAAGAAACAATAACATGGAATACCCTTGATGTAAATTGAATTGAGTTACTAAAGAAAGTGCTCTCATTTCCACTGTTTCCTGTGAAAGTCACCACCTCTACCTTTGCTTGAGCAGTGTCGTTTAGCGGTCACATTTGTTGGTTGTTTACTCTGTGGAAGCTGTGCAGTTAGTTCTGCTTTTCATGTCCCCAAGTAATGACCCCAATCAGATTCTAACATTATCTAGAGAAATAGTGTATGTCATCTCTACTTTTCAGCGTCAGGGGCAGTTATAACAGTAGGTCAAACAAGGTGACATAACTGTTTGCCTAAAAGGAACTCAAACTATGGAGAGAATACATGTTTAGTATTACACAGCAGCTGATACACATACTCAACAAACAAGGGTTCATCCGTGTCAACATCTCCTTCCAAGGATACCTGTTTTTTACAGAGCCCAGTAATACAACTGTCAAATTATGATTTAGTTAACTTTTTGTGAGTTGATATTAATGAAACAGTCTCTATTGACCACATGCCCCTGAATTGATTTAAAATATAAACCCCATGTTGTCAGACTTTGTGATATAAACTGATATTGTATCACTGTCCAAAGAATATGTATCCTATCATATTATGATACAAACAAATGTTGACACCCTTCTTAGAAATGTAGTACAATTCATTATACCTCTCATATTTATTTTGAGATGAATGTATCTCTTTAGCCGAGCATTGCACTGGTGGTTTATCTGGTGGCTCTTGTTTAGGATGTTCTTGTTGTGTATGTGTCGGAGTTTCCAGAATCAGCGACTGGTCTTCCTCTTGCTCGGCCTCAGGAACAATGTAACCGGTCAAGTGTTCAGTCTCTTCATGGTCTAATCATTTAGGACAGTAAGAATAGGAAGATACTCTTGATTCACTGCTTGGACCCACTTAGGGTAGAAACAATAGTTTTAAGGCCTCAGCTCAAAAATACTTGGTGTCCACTTGATCACTGCTGTGTCCCTAAAGTTAGATTTATTTGTCTAAATTGTGTCATAAGTCTGTTTTAATTCTCAGTCTCATACATGCAAGTCAAAGTGATTCTTAAGTAGCTGATAGGTTTTATCGTTTTGATTTTTTTTACTGAGGGTTGGATTTCTTTTTCTTTAATCTATGTATCTTAATAGTTTAAGATACATACAATAATTTAGTTTTTTTTCTTCCTTACAATTACCATTTAACTTCTTACATACTCTATATTTCCTTCTCCATATTTTGTTAGGGTCATACTTGGAAAACAAATACACTTGTCAGTCAGTGGGACAGCAATTAAAGTCCCTGGTCTTCTGTAGGGAGGGGGGGGCGTCGCCACCATAATAAATGTGAACTGTTTAAAAAGAAAGAAATTCTACGGAGCTCTGGAGGTGTCGTGGGCTATTTACAGCAGGGAGTGGATATTTTTGGTCACTCGAAAAACGAATTACACACAAGTCACAGCTTAGCTTGGTGTGACACTTTCCAATTCCTATCCGATAGTTTGTGTTCACACCTCTGTGCTTAGCCATCAATATGTGTATGTGACAGAGAGGGAGCATGTGTGGAAAGGAAGGAAGGGTGTGTGTGTGTGTGTGTGTGTGTGTGTGTGTGTGTGTGTGTGTGTGTGTGTGTGTGTGTGTGTGTGTGTGTGTGTGTGTGTGTGTGTGTGTGTGTGTGTGTGTGTGTGTGTGTGTGTGTGTGTGTGTGTGTGTGTGTGTGTGTGTGTGTGTGTGTGTGTGTGTGTGTGTGTGTGTGTGTGTGTGTGTGTGTGTGTGTGTGTCTGGGCCTGGGCCTGGGCCTGGGCCTGGGCCTGTGGTGGCCTGCTTGGCTCAGAGTCAATCAAAGCTACTGGATGTCAGTCTCATCTGCTCCAGTGTAGCTGTAAATTACTCAAAGTACCAGGATGAGTGTGGAGGTGGGGTGAGAAGTAAGCTGAGACAGGTTTGGTCCCTTTTCAATCCATGTAGCTGCTGGACCATTACATGACACATGCATGTGCACAGATGCGCGCACACACACACTAAGAGAAATAAAGAAGAACTGTACATTCAAAATACATTTAGAATCAAAAACTGTCTTTTTTATTCTAAAATTATTATATTTTTTGATTTAAAGGCATAATGCCCCGCCATCATTACAGCGGCTATAATCAATATTTTTATAATATTGATTATATAATATACATATTTTCCGGCTTGGCTTTACTGAGCTTAATGTATGATTTGTACTTTAGTTTCTTTTATATTCTTGAAAAGGATCTTATAAAATGCAATCCCATGAAAATGGAAGATAGCCAAATGGCAGTAGAAATAGGTAAATATGATTTGTTTTTGCTCACGGTTTTTTTTTTCATAAGAGAACCATTCGTACTGTTACTGATGATACAGCTCCATTCAAACTTCTCTTTCAATCAGCGTCCATGATCATTGTTTGCAACTAAAGCAACAACCTCTTGAGCTCAGTGACACACAGCAGCCTGTGTGGAAACAGTGCTTTCAGATAACGGTGACGCTCGCTCTTTTTGCAGGATTAATTGTTTTTCATGAAGAACATCATTTCAATAGTGATGTTTCTGTGACTCATCTCGCATGAGCACTAAAAGCTGACCTCAGTGTTGTATCATGTTGGATGAGGTAACGTGTTCTTGTTCATCATACTACAAACAGGGTTAGGTCAGTCATTCAAAAGCATACACTCACAAACCATGCCATGTTATGTAAACACGTGTTGCCTACACACAACAAAAACATATACTGTGTGACGTACACACACATACAAATGCAAAGCCACTTCTTCCTGCACTACAGGAATGGAAGGAAAGTGAAGCAGTACATTTTCCACTGACTTTGGTCCAAGCCAATCACACAGCAGGTGACTAATGGCGCGTTTCCACTGCAGGCCTCACTCGGTTTGGTTAGGCCTTATTAGGCCCGGCTCACTTTAATGCTGCGCTTCCATTACAGTTTAGGAACTGGGGTAGTTACTATAGTAACGCAGTGTAGGCGGAGCCGTGACGTCATCTTCAATGAGCGCCCCAAAAAACAACACAGCTGTTAGCTCTTAAAGCTCACAGCTCTTCATATCTGTTCAGAAACTAGACAAAAGTTAAACATGTACAAACCACAGACTGCCTGTGTCATGGCGAATACAGTCGCTGGTTTATTTATGTCTGTATAGGCCGTTGTTGTGAGTGTGGACGATCGGAGCATATATAACGTTAGCTTAGCCAAGCTCCATTTAGAAAGCACGCATTTTAAAAGGATTTTTCGCCTGCCGTCTGTCTGCAGACTTGTCAAAGCATTAATTCATCGTTTTTACTAACCGGTATCAGTATGTTGTTACTTCGGCATCATTTTGAAACGTGTATTACAATTAAATCACGGTCAAATATGTTCATCTTGTTGTAGTTCAGTACTCGAGTTGAGGGGGGATGGCATCCCCCCTGAAATAAAAACGGTCAAAATCATCCCCATTCTAAAACTGCCATTCCCCCTTTCCATCCCTTATGTAATTTTATCAATGAACGTGGCACTGGTATTACTGCTATTTCAACATTAATTTAGCGCATTTTGAGTAAAATACTGTGGGCGAGGGAGCAATGACATTTTTACCAAGTCACTGACGCTATACTATGCGAGTGCCCTAGAGGGCGCCGTGATGCTCCTGTTTGATCGATGCCAGAAGCGCAGGTAACGGTCATCACAATGGCCAAGCGACCAGGAGGACATCGCGATCTGAGGGACTTCATATTTAAAAATACTAAAAATAACATTTCAGGTAAGTCAAGAGTCAGTAATCTTAGTCAGTACTCACTACTTTAGTCACCAAAGGTGGAATCTATGGACTTAAGCAGCAATAACAACTTAGTTTGGAGTTATACGTTTTTCTCGTGTTAGCTAGCTGGTAAGACTCAAAACTGTTGATGAAATGATACCACCAGCACCAGAAGAGCTGAAACCCATCCTTCAAGCAGTGAACACTCTGGTCATCTCCACAGCTGAGTGTGAACGTGGGTTTAATCAGATGAACATTTTAACCACAACTAGAAGCTCCCTAGAGGTGAAAAGCATGTCAGCCTTGCTTTTCATCAAGTGTGTTGGCCCTCCACTGAACAAGTTCAGACCAGAGGTATATGTCAAGACTTGGCTTCAAAGCCATTGCTTAGCTAACAATCCGAAAGCAAGAGCCAGAAAAATTGAGACCAAAAAGCATGATTATGAACATCTTTGGAAACTTCTATGAGATGGGGGAGAGTGGAGTAGGCAGCCATTGACAACATTGATCCTATTTTGTATAATCTTTTAATATTTTCATATTTTGTAAACAATTTCAATTTGCACTTAATGCCCTGTTAAAAAAAGTAACATTGGGAATGTTAACATAAAATATTTGTATTTGAACTGCAATAAAATGATGACGGATCAATATTTTTCCAATTTTTCCAAGTGTTTAATTTACATAATGATTTCATTAATTACGATACAAATGTAACCCTTTAGATACCAGTTTTGATCGTATACCAGTAACTGCTTTTTTGAAAAAATACACTATAATTCAATATTCTAAAAACTATTTTGACTTTATTATTAGTATAATCAGTTGATCCATCTGAATAATAAATGAGGGACTGTTAACCTACAGTACACGATTTGTACCATAGACTTCCATTATAACCACATTTTTGTATCCCCTCCCCCCCTTTAAATTAAAGTGAAAAAAAGATTTTGCACTAAATGCTCTGCATTTGACCCTAAATGTTAGTGGTGCCATGGCAGCCCGGGGACCGACTCTGATTCTGAGGTGCCTTGGTCAAGAGCAATGAAAGAAGTATCTGAACATCCATAACATGCATGTTGTTTTAGGAGTATAATAATTATCTTTATGCTGGTTGGTCTCCCACCCTCGGCGGGTTATCAGCACAAATTATGTCCCCATATGATAAAATCCACCATCCCCCCCTGATTTCTTTTTACAACTTGAGTACTTGCCAGCGATTCTCTCTCTAGTTTAGCATACTCAGCCCGACTCAGCCTGGTTGTTCCTGGCCCTAGAACCACGATTTAGTCGGGCCGGAAAAAAGGTGAAAAAGTAGCCCCGGGCTTGTCTAGTTTCTGAACAGATATGAAGAGCTGTGAGCTCTGAGTGCTAAGAGCTAACGGCTGTGTTGTTTTTTGGGGCGCTCATTGAAGATGACGTCACGGCTCCGCCTACACTGCGTTACTATAGTAACTACCCCAGTTCCTAAACTGTAATGGAAGCGCAGCATTAAAGTGAGCCGGGCCTAATAAGGCCTAACCAAACCGAGCGAGGCCGAGCGAGGCCTGCAGTGGAAACGCGCCATTAGAGGTGATGATGAGCTCACACTCTTCCATATCTGGGCCCTGATTTGCTGCTGTTGTGTGACAGAAGCCCAATTCCAAACCACCCCCCTACACCCTACCCCTACACACTACCCCTGCGTTTGCGTGTAGTGTCCGCCACATTAAGTGCTGTTCCAAACCAACGAGTGTGGAGGGGGAGTGGGTTATCAAGCCCTCAAACAGCGAGTCTGCATCGGTGCTGACTTCACCTGCTGCCCTACATGACCGGACTCAACGCTGGGTGTGTCCGCCATGAAACAAGCTGTGTACAAGTAGTTCCAGCAAACATCCACTGATAAATTGCGATGTTAATAACCTCATGATAACCTCATATTACAGACTGTTGCAAAAACTAAGAAGCTTATACAAATCAGGTTTAAAACTAAAAGAGCTTTACAAAAACACAATTAAAGATGTTTGGAGTTTTATTTTAGTTAATCATTTAAAATTGTTGTCCAACAGATGCTGATTTGAAACCGTTGTTACATACAGTTATGGCATTTCCTGTTTCTACCGGGCTTGCCGCTGTATTTACTCCCTCCATCTGACAGGAGGGAGCCTCGTTCAGCTGCGAGTATCACTCCACGGAGTTCACTCCGTCACGGAGTGGGTAGGGTGTAGGGTGCGGTTTGGAATTGGGCCAGAGTGAGAGAAGCAGCCTGTGCTCTTCACATGAGAGCTAGTGTCATACACACAGAGGCAGGAGCTGTTGACAGAATTTATTTTGCTGTCCTGGTGCTTTGGCATCTACCAAGCATCCGCACCATCATCAATTATTCACCACCTCAGCAGTGTGTCCTGTATATGTGTGTGTGTGTGTGTGTGTGTGTGTGTGTGTGTGTGTGTGTGTGTGTGTGTGTGTGTGTGTGTGTGTGTGTGTGTGTGTGTGTGTGTGTGTGTGTGTGTGTGTGTGTGTGTGTGTGTGTGTGTGTGCGCGTGCGCATGCACATGTCATGTGGATCTCAGTGTGTGTGGTCGCGATATGCTCTCATTGGATTTTTGGATTGCTGCATGTTTCCTCTCTCAGAAGCTTCTTCTCCTCTGCTTTCTGCAACATGGGCTCACTTCTGTGGATATTTGCAGCACAGGAATATGATGCTTCATTTATGGACATTAAACGTAGCTCTGAAGGCTCTTCAGGTTGAAGTCTTTTACTGGCCACAGCTGCGGACTGTTTTCGTTCGCTAGCGTTTTCATCATCCAAACTATATTCTTGGCTGTAAACCTGAACCTTTGTGGATCTATTTTGTTAATTTGTCAACATGCCTGAAGCTAATTATCTACGCTCTGTGTCCTGGGGATATATAAAGGTAAGAGGTTGTCTCCGATTGGTCAAATGTAATTAATTATTCAGGTATTTTTTACCACCCCCTATTTTAATATGATTGTTTTAATTATTTTCCAGGGAGTGGAAGTGTTTTTTTGTTACTGAGGTTAATCCTTGACACAGATTTGGAAGCAGGGTTATATGTTGGAGCTCCTCGCCCACTCGTTGAACAATGCTTTAAAGGTGTGACATTTCTGGATCCATCATCCATTTTAGAACGCCTAAACTTTAGAACGCCTAAACTGTTTGGAGCAAAGAAAATAAACATATGTAGTTCACTTTTTAAGTGAATTTGCATTTTAAAGCACAAACATTTGTACTACTTCCTGCTCATTTCATGTGTTTTTGTATGCCACAATTGCCCTGCTACTTGGAATAATACAGTCACTTTTAGACTTGTTTTAGATCCTCTGGGTTGTTGAGTTGCTCGCACATTTCTTTATGTTATGATGGCTGCAATTTGTAATTAAACAGAGATCTTTTTTTCTTAAATTTATAACAGTGATTGTATCTCACTGCCATTTAATTTACTTGTTTTAATAATTATGTGTCAAGTAAATACATCTGCACATGACGTGCATTTGTCGCTTTTCTACTCTATTGGCTCTTATTAGCTGAAAAAAGCACACTACAGATGGTGCTTTGCCTCTTGGGTGTCCATTTTAAAAAGCCACCTAATGAATGCCTGTGGGTGTTATTCAATAGAATGTCAATACTCAATTGCGCAGTAAGCATTCTGCAGTGTTGTAATGGCCTATTTTAAGTGATCAATATTGATATATATATATACTTAATCAATATACATAAATTATGCATTTGGTACAAAGCCAGAATGATTTACAAAATGCAGTGGCGTTGTTGTTGTTTTTTTGTCTTTTCGTTTCGTAACTCATCTTGGAAGATCCCGGATTTCAAGCATTCTCTCTTCAATCAATCAATCAATGTTTATTTATATAGCCCAATATCACAAATGTTACATTTGTCTCAGTGGTCTTCACAGTGTGTACAGAATATCAGTATGACAATACGACACCCTCTGTCCTTAGACCCTCACATCGTACAAGGAAAAACTTCTGAAGAAAACCCAGTTTAAAGGGAAAAATGGGAGAAACCTCGGGGAGAGCAGCAGAGGTCAATCAGTTTGACCCTCAAATCAAAACCCAGAGCTACATTTGTGTCTGCCACTTCAATTAGGCACACAGAAGAGAAAAGAGAGAATTGGGTGAGGGGGAGGCAGGGAGGAGCAGGCAGTGCTTCTGAAATTGGACAAACGAAAGTAGGAAAGTGGGTTCCCTGACCCCTAACCCTTTGAGCTGCTGTGTGTCAAGAAATAGTGACGTACCTGGGTCTGGCTCTTGCGATGTGATTGGAAATGTTTGCAAATCTCTTGCAGCTGCATCCAACAGGAGAGTTCATGCCGATTAAATCATTTGATTTCTTCACTGCCATCCTGAAAATGTGTTTCAAGGGTTTTCCGTTCATGGCCTCATGTTTTGCCTCAAATATATTTAGGGTACTGTTACAGTCAAATGATGAGCATAGTGTCTTTGGCTCTTGAATGGTGCTTGCCATGTCCTTGCATTATTTGGGAATCTTTATTTGAGTAAGTGTAGGTATGTGATGGCTCTACGGTACAATTAAAATTGTGTTTCTGTTTGTGTGCGTGTGTCCCTCTTTCAGTTCAAGAGGATGTTGAACAGGGAGCTGACTCACCTGTCAGAGATGAGCCGCTCTGGGAACCAGGTGTCTGAGTTCATCTCCAGCACCTTCCTCGGTGAGTTATGACACATGATAGACTCACCGGTTAAAAAACAAAACAAACAAATCTCTTTATGCTTGACGGATGAAAATAATGTGGTGCCAAGCGTCAGCGTCAGCCTGTGGTGTCATATTTTTTACTTGGCAAAACACATGCAGTATTCATTTTTTTGTCTGAAACCTTGTTTAACTTTCTGGTTGAACCTTAACAACATTAACCCAAAACAACAACAATTGTATTCACCATCCTCATATTTACTTGCCACTGTTGTTTCACTGCGTCACCCCAGACAAGCAACATGAAGTGGAGATGCCTACCCCTCAGACGCAGAAGGAGAAGGAGAAGAAGAACAAGCCCATGTCTCAGATCAGTGGGGTGAAAAAGCTGCAACACTCCTCCAGCCTCACAAACTCTAATATCGCTCGCTTTGGAGTCAAAACGGAAACTGAGGATGAACTTGCTACGGTGTGCAAACTACTGAAATAAGTTAGACACTCGCATAAATGCAGCCACTCTCTGAAATTGACTTTAGGGTAGTTCTGATAATAATGAAAGAACAGAAGGATATAACATGGGATGTTTTGTTTCTAATTGTGTCTATAATTCCTGTTTCAGGAGCTGGAGCATGTGAATAAATGGGGCCTTAATGTTTTTAAAGTCTCAGAGTTCTCTGGGAATCGGCCACTGACTGTCATGATGTACACAATATTCCAGGTAAGGGCCGTCTCTGCTTTCCTTTTTCTTAATCGTTTAATACAAAATGAATGCTTGTTGAATCTTGAAACAGTTTTGACCATGATCTCTATCTCCTGTTATTGTGTTTGTAGGAGAGGGACTTGTTAAAAACATTTAAAATTCCTCTTGACACCTTTATAACATACCTGATGACCTTAGAAGACCATTATCATGGTGATGTGGCCTACCATAACAACATGCATGCTGCTGACGTCACCCAGTCAACTCACGTGCTGCTATCCACCCCTGCCCTCGAGGTGAGACACACACACACACACACACACACACACACACACACACACACACACACACACACACACACACACACACACACACACACACACACAAAGTCAATGTACACTTGCACAGACATAAACACGAATGCCCAAGCAGAAGTCCACACAGTAGTCCACACTAAAATCAGCTTCCATCAAACTCCTGCTCAAAGTCCAATCGATGGCTCTTACTTGCATGGATATTTTTGTCCAACAATTTAATTCATGCCCTCCCTGCTCCCCTCTGTGCCTGCTTCTTTTGTTTCAGGCTGTATTCACAGACCTTGAGATCCTAGCTGCCATCTTTGCCAGTGCAATTCACGACGTGGACCATCCTGGTGTCTCCAACCAGTTCCTCATCAACACCAGTGAGTCTAAATATGGCACTGGCTTAGCAGCTACGTCAGCGCCTCAGCAGTGTCATTAGTGCGTACTCACAGACAGCAGCACACACTCACACTCTGATCCCCAGGTGGGAACATGCACACACACACACACACACACACACACACACACACACACACACACACACACACACACACACACACACACACACACACACACACACACTGTAGCCTGGCACACACACTGTAGCCTGGCACACACACACCCTAGCAGATGATGCATATTTACTGTACGTGAATGGAAAAAGCCATTTGTGTTGTTTTGTTGTCGTATGTGATGGCTTTGACAAGTGATTCCAAGAAAGAGGAGTACAAAGGTGTGATCATTGTCGTCCGCAAAAATACCCTTTCCTTGTAACACAACATAATTCAAACTAACATGATTTAATGAGAAAATAAATGTCCCCAATATATTGATGTAGTAGAACACACTGCATAGGAAATCTTTGTTTGACATGTGGTATGATGTTGTTGGGTTAACGAGGTCGTAGTCATTACAAAAAGACAGATAAAGACAAACAAAGAGAGACAAAGATATCGTAAAATTAAGAAATAAGCAGCTAAACTATCTGCATGAGTAGATACTACTGAGAGCAGTGATGTTAATGGGTGAACGGAGCCTGGTAGGCTTACAGAGTTCATGGAGTTGAGCTGGTATCTGGAGTGTCCTCGAGCCAGAGATTGAACCTCTGATGTCTCTGCTTTCACTGACTCACTCGCCCCCGGCCGGAGGGGCCACAAACAAGGCCTTGATTTGGACATTTAGAGGAAAGCACAAACAAACAGAGTTGATATGCACTGAGGATCGCCTTAAACTTTAAAATATGTATGTTGCATAAGCGTATTAGTAATACCATATGAGAACTGAAAAGCACTTCATAGTCCCACACGCTTAACACACACAATGTGTTGTGCTTCCCATAAGCCCAAATGGGGATTCCCTGAAGGAAAGGCAGTGTGAGTCATCCTAGTTAGGACTGATCTTCTGTCAGCCACAGAGCGACAGAGCAGGATCCCCTTTCTCCCTCTGCTCATCTGCTCCACTGAGGCCAAGACTAATGCATCTTAATGGAAAATCTAAATACAGCAAGAGGACCTTCAGATGACGCAGAGTGGGGAAGCCTCTGAGCAGAAAGCATGCTGGGGGTTTCTTATGTCTCTCACAGAGCAAGTGATGGACAATACAGGCGTCACCGCAGCACATATACATTTGGACAGGCCTTTTAGCAGATAGTTATCCCTTATTCTGTTGAAAAGTTTGACCTTGTTGAGTAGTATTTTCTTACAAAATAATCAAGGCAAAGAAATTACATGTTTCATGGTGGAAAAATTCTGATAATTTCATGTTATTTCAATTTTGAACAATCACATAAATGATCGATGGTGTCCTCCTTGCAGATTCGGAGTTGGCGCTGATGTACAATGACTCGTCGGTGTTGGAAAACCACCATCTAGCAGTCGGTTTCAAACTTCTACAAGAGGAGAACTGTGACATCTTCCAAAACTTGACCAAAAAACAAAGACAATCTCTGAGAAAGATGGTCATTGACATTGTAAGTGAAAAGAGAAGAAGAAGAAGCCAATGTCATTACATCACCTTTTTCTCGTATTGATAACTAATGATTTTCCCCAATAATTCCCAGGTGCTAGCAACAGACATGTCAAAGCACATGAATCTACTGGCTGATCTGAAAACTATGGTTGAAACCAAGAAGGTGACCAGCTCTGGTGTCCTGCTGCTGGACAACTACTCAGACAGGATACAGGTCAGGACAAAGTTCACCATCAGAAACAACAAGATGTGTGCCACTCTGTTAATGATGTGCATGTGCATTCAAAGAATACTGCGGTCTAGGGATGCTCCGATTGATCGGCCGCCGATCATTATCGGCCGATATTCACTCTCTCTATAAAGGCCGATCAGGAGAGCCGATCAGATGATGCAAAATACAAGAGACTTTTCTCTGTGCGCGGCAAAACAAGCTCGCCAAAATGGCTTCACCGGTCTGGTAGTTTTTCAAGGTGTCCTAAAAAGACAATAAAATAGCGGTATGCAACGTGTGTGAAGCAGAAAGAGAGAGAGAGAGGTCACGATCAGCTGACGGAGAACACGCAGCTCTACCTGATCACAGCCGCAGCTCGGCCCGCTGTGACGGACCGGTGAGCGGAGCAACACACACACTTCAAGTTAGAACACACTTAGCTATTTTATCTACCTCTGGAACAAGCTAATCTAGTTATAATATGTTTATTCTTCACTGTCAGGTCACTAGTTTGTTTGAATGTAATAAGTATGTTGTTTGCGCATCATTTATTGAAAAAATTAATCTGAACTTTTCGATCTGTTACGATTATAAACTGAAGCAATATAAAAATGAGCCCCATTAACTGAGTTTTAAACATCAGCATATATTACCGGTCATAGTCCGGTAATTACCGGCTAACAGAAACTCTGCTACACAAGTCACAATACAACACTTTAAATGGAAGATCCCCATAGCCCCCACCCACCCTGTGATCGGATCGGCGATCGGTATCGGCCGATTCTGATTCCAGTGATCGGCCCCAAAAACCCTGATCGGAGCATCCCTGCTGCGGTCCCCTTAAATATTCTGATAACTTGGGCTTCTAAACAAATGTCACCTCGGTATAAAAAGACATCATTAGTACCTCTTGGTTATTTTAGAAAGCTACACGGCTAAATGTGTTGATTACTTGCAACACAGCTTAAATGGAAGATCCCCATAGCCCCCACCCACCCTGTTTCATTTCAAACCTTTATTTAATCAGATTGGTCCCTTGAGATCATAGATCTCTTTTTCAAGGGAGACCTGCAGAATATAGGTTCCACATGAAACATAAAACAATAAAGGACATCATACATTATATTTACAGGATACATAGTTATAGACATTTACAAGTGCCCATTGTATCAGCAAGCATTTCATTTACCCTAGCTTTAAAAACATGCAGAGGAATGAGATTGCTCAGTTTCAATTCTTGCTGAAGATTGTTCCAAGCAAGCGGAGCTGCGCACATAAAAGCTGTCTTACCTAAGACAGTCCTTGCTCTTGGCACATCTAACAAGACTACATCATGTGATCTCAGACAATAGCTGCTTGCAACTCTCTGTGTTATCAGAGAGCAGATATAATACGGGAGTTTACCCAACAAAGCTTTAGAAATAAACGTGTACCAATGACTGAGCCTCCGTACAGAGAGGTGATGGTAAACCTGCCTTGGCATACAGTGTACAGTGATGTGTAAGTGCTTTACAATTTGTGACAAATCTCAGATTTGATCGGATCGGCGATCGGTATCGGCCGATTCTGATTCCGGTGATTTGCCCCAAAAACCCTGATCGGAGCATCCCTGCTGCGGTCCCCTTAAATATTCTGATAACTTGGGCTTCTAAACAAATGTCACCTCGGTATAAAAAGACATCATTAGTACCTCTTGGTTATTTTAGAAAGCTACACAGCTAAATGTGTTGATTACTTGCAACACAGCTTCCTCCATCCTCAAATTCCTCCATTTTGTGTCAGAACCACAAATGAGTTGCATCAAAGTTCACCAAGATGAACTCCATGTGTTAAAACCACACAACAGTTGTATTGTATTTCACCTCTTTAACCAATTATCTATTTACCAAACATGTCATTAAAATCACATGATTTAGGGTTTTTAGTTCAGAAATCCTTTATTAGTCCCACAACAGGGAAATGTACAGTTACTGCAAATGTTGATAGCAGATACAAAAAAAAGAGACATGAAATAATAAAAAAGTAAAGCACACAAAAATAAAGACAAATAGGTACACAACCATGGCTAAATGGAGTAGCAGTATTTTCAGTGAGGGACATACTGTAGATGGCATTGAAGTGTTGTTACCTTAAAAGAATATAGGTTAGGACATTTATAGGTTAGAGTATTTTCGACATTAAAGTGATTATAGCGCCGTACAAAATGCACATAGTGTTTATTTTGTACAGGTTTATTGTACAGGTTTGCAAGAGTCTCTATTGTTGATGCTTTGAACGAGCCCCTCTGCTCTAAATCATGCAACATGTGGCTGGCATGTTCCCCCTTTTTTTAACCTCTTATTTGTTATATCCAGGTTCTGCAGAACATGGTGCACTGTGCAGATCTGAGTAACCCCACTAAGCCTCTCCAGCTGTACCGGCAGTGGACGGACCGCATCATGGAGGAGTTCTTCACCCAGGGGGACCGAGAGAGGGAGAGAGGCATGGAGATCAGCCCCATGTGTGACAAACACAACGCCTCAGTAGAAAAGAGCCAGGTAACACACACACACACACACACACACACACACACACACACACACACACACACACACACACACACACATATGTGCTATACATGCATAATGTGCATAGATAAGATAAAGGTCACATATTATGCAAAATCCACTTGTTCATGTCTTCTATACATCAACACGTGTCCCCTCTGTGTAAAGAGATTCTGAAAGTTTCAGGAACAAAGATTCGCTCACTTTTTGTCCTGATCCATTTATATAAAAACCTGTCTGAAAATGAGCTGATCAGATGTTGGCCACTTTATGATGTCATAACGATTGTTTTGGCTTGTGTAACCCCCCCCCCCCCCCCCCTTATCACCTGAATCTCCTCCTAGAGCACCATTGTGTTCTTTTTAACCAAATCTCTCTCAGAGGGGCGTGGGGAGTGGCTCCTTATTTTCATCTAAAGTATCAGACAGAGAATCAGCTCTTTTGGAACAGGGCTGAAACAGAGGGGATTATGGGTAATGCTACAATGATCTCTTTGGTATTTGGAGCCAAACACTTCAGAGACATGTTTTGTATATATCTGACACCTATAATATATTGATGAAAAACAGTGTAATAGGGGGCCTTTAAGAAGTGCTTTATTGATCCCAATTGGGGGAATGTTTGCGCTGCAGCAGCATAAAAAGACAAGGCATTGTACATTAGAGAAATTAAAAGACTAAAAATAAACAATCCAAATTGTAAACATCTCAAATGGAAATAAAATAGCAATAAAAATGTAGAAAATATACATGTTGAAATACAAATTTACAGTAACAAAATATAAAGCAGGATATTATACATTAAGTGTGTAAGGAATGGAATATTAAACAGATAAAATAGACACACACTGGATGACCTATTTCCCCCCATTTCCCCCATGTAGGTGGGTTTTATAGACTATATCGTCCACCCTCTGTGGGAGACGTGGGCGGACCTGGTGCACCCAGACGCCCAGGACATCCTGGACACGCTGGAGGACAACAGGGAGTGGTATTCAAGCACCATCCCCGCAAGCCCCTCCCCCACCCTGGACGATCCCGAGGATGGAACGAGACCTCCAGGAGGGGACAAGTTCCAGTTTGAGCTCACGCTGGAGGAGGACGGGGAGTCGGACACTGAGAAAGACAGCGGCAGCCAGCCGGAGGAAGAGGAGGAGGAGGAGGAACTAGAAGATGAGGATGATGAGGATGATGATGATGATGAGTTGGAGGAGGAGGAGGAGGATGAAGACGAGGAAAACAGCTGCACTGACTCTAAAACACTCTGTACGCAGGACTCTGAATCTACAGAGGTTCCTTTGGACGAACCGTTGGGGGGACGGGACGAGGAGGAGGTAGTGGAAGAGGGGGAGACACCCTGCACACAAACCTGTGTGGTGGAGGGGGAGGTAGCAGAGGAGGGGGAGAAAGAGGAGCCCCCCCACACATAGCAGTGTCTGGACAGCAGCTGATTAACTGTTCTTCTTAGTAATGACAGATGATTATTTATAGAATATTTTTTGGGTTTCGTGGAGTTTGTGTTTTTTATACATCTTTGTGTATGGTTCCAAAGCGTGCGCTGCTCTTCACCTTGGCCACTCCTCCTGTCCGCTTCGTTCAGACACCGGTACTTCTTCAAGTTATTTTGCACTCAGGAAAACTCCTCTCCATTCCCCTTTGTACTAAAGTGGCGTGTCCTTATTTCTCTTTTAGGCCTCCCCTTTACAGGCTTAAGTTTAGAACATGGACTAACAGCTCTCAGTCTGCTCAGAGCTGTTCACACGATACATAATATCACATGTTCCTTCCCTCCGCTTCGGCTCAGCATTGCCTGAAAGTTTAGCAGTATTTCTGTGTTTTATCAAGTGCCCATACTTGTGGTTATCAGTGTGTTCAAGGAGAATCTCCCCCTCGGTTAGGTCAATCCCTCCCTCTGAGAATTAGGAGGCATTATATGCTGCCGTTCTGCTGAAAACCTGACGGGACAGAGATGAAAGCTGCAGCACACGGGGAGCTTTTCGAGACACACGTTTCTGATGTGGAAGTCTTCCTTGAAAACCTGACTGATACAAAGCTCAAATCTGAACAACTGAGATGCTGTCCTAGACCTCTTTAATGTTTGTATCGTACTGTATGTAAGATTCAGATATTTTCTAGAATTTACTTTTGCAATCCTAGGCTTTGTTTTGTTAGCAGAGAGGATTAGAGAACCAATGGGAAGACATGTGTAACAGATATTCAGTGTTTTGAAGGGGTATCTTCACCGCTGGATTACATTAGGAGTGTTTGCACTTGCTCCAATAGCATTTAAACTACTATTACCATGCCACTATACCCATATTCGGTTAGTCCTGTGAGTGAAACTTTGAAATTATTCATTACAACTATTCGTTTGGTGAGAGTTTTCACTGAGAAGGAGGCGGGACGTTACTGTATGCTTTACTTGCATTGAAATTTGGATGAAGCCTTTATATTTTATTATTATTGCCTGCAGTTCTTTTGAACACATCCTGAGACAATGCAATGCTTTGTAGTTGATACAAAAAGCACCTTTTTTTTAGAAGCTTGATTAGTGCTTGGAGTATACAGAAATACTGTAGTAATGGTGAGTGAAAACTACTGGGGTGATTTTATACCAAAGCTTTTACTCTCCTTTCTTTTATTTTGCTCATTAACAGTGATGTACGTATCACCATCAGCTGCTTGTTTTCAGCTTCACTTCATTTTCTATTCGGCGGCATGAATTTATTTTGCCAACACAATTAACCCAGTTGCTGTCTTTGTTTTCGACAAGACAATCAGCTCCGTTGCATAGTCTTCAGATAAGACTATCCTCTACGTAGATACTCTTGATGCACTGATATATTCATATATCACCACTTTAATATTTGTAATGTTTCAACTCGCCAACCCCTCACTCATGAATATTTAGGCTAGACCAGTGCTGTCTTACACCTCGTCCAAGACTTGCTTTTTTTTTTCATGTATTTTTTTTTTTTTCACTTAACACCTGATGCTATTATTTATTGGTATATTTTTTATTTATTTTTTGCAATATAAAGGTGGTACAGTAAATGTTTGACTGTAGCATAGACCACAGTGCAGGTTTGGCTGTTACAATACTCAAATATCCCTTTTATTTCTCTGTGTACATAAAATATAGAAAACCCACAAATGTAAAAAAAACAACTAAAAAACACTTTGAAATACTGCACACTGCTTTTTTAACAAGTGTTCGTCATTTCAAAAGTTAATTTTATCTTTCATTTTGTGCCAAGTTTTGTTTTTCCTCTTTTTTCATCCTCACCCAATGCCCTTACCTGTTATAAAATGTTCTGGTTTTATCGCTGTTTACAAAAATATATTTATTGTGCTGTATATAATATATAATTATTAATGTTATTACTATCATAATGCCGTTTGTTGTAAATGGTCGATTCTTATCATCCCTTTTGGTGATGGTGTGGCTGTATTACGTACCTCTTGTTGAGAGAATGTTTATAACAGATGAGCTTTGGTGTAAAAAAAGATCCACCGACATGTTGCTGACCTGAGAAGTAGCTCAGTGAAGAGAGGGGGAAGCCAAATTGTTTGTTTTTTTAAAGAAACTGTTCCTTGGCCCATGGGCTGTGCCTTAAATTCAAAGCATGTCATTTACTTTAGCCTTTTTTTCTATTTGATTTCCTAGTTCTCTTTTGCTGCATCAGTGGATCTTTTGGCTTGGGTTGGCCTGACCTCCTGCTGTGACTTTGAAAATGTTTCTTTTTTTTCTCACAGCCAAACACATATTTATCCATCAAAAATTTGTTCCTGGGTAAAATTGTGCAGATTCAGGTCAATCGCAAGCCATAGATGTACTCCCTGAGTGATGTGTGGCCGAAAGCCGGATGTCCAAGAGTCGTATTTGCTGTAGACCTGGTGTGAACAACTGGCACTTCCTTACGCCCTGACACTACACTCACTGTGACACACCCGCTGGGATGTAAACGATACGGGAGTGGCTTTGTCCGTGCAGAGGTACTGCAGTGTCGTCTCCATGCGTGTGGGAGTGTCACAGCTACAAACACTGAACGGGGTGCAACAGGAGTGTGTCCCGCTGCTCAACCACAGCCTACAAAGCACAGAGTCTTTGAGACACATCTGCATGTTCAGCCACTGCTGCATTAATTATGGCTGAAACACTGACGGTGTGTTGCTTATCTATGCTCGGCCCACACTTTCACTCACATGACTTGCAATATCCAAAACCACTGACATCTTTATGCCTGGACGGGAGAAGGGTTTAGTATATTTCTGTAGTGAGGGGTGGGCTTGGGGGGGTGGGCTCGGGTAGGGGTTTTGAGTGCATCTTTGTCCAAAAACAGGGACTCTTATTTTGACACACATACTGTAGATTCTAAACAGCCCTGGACCAATGGAAACAGTGGGTTCTTTTATCATTATGTGTTCTATTTTTTATGGTATGAAAGGAAAACACAAACTGTAACTTAAAAAAAGGTCTTCAGGACAATTATTTTTTTGGGTTATGTCTTTAGAATGCCAACTTGTCTGGAAGTTTCACAGGACAATTAAAATGTTATTTTAATGGATTCCTTGTTAATTGCAGTCTATTGGATAGCACTGTAGATCATACAACTTTATGTAAAAAACAAATGAAAATAATGAAAAAAAGGTTTTTATATGCAATGGATTAAATAAAAGCATGGGTTGATTCTGCCTACTCACTGGTTTCTTCATGTCATTGTTTCAGAGGGTCATACCATGCATACACCATGCATTTGTTTCACAGAGAAAACGTAATAAAGCCTGAAAGAACATTTTCAAAAACATTGTTTTGGGTTTTGGCATTTTTTCATACCCAAAGCCAATCTGTATGTTTTCTTGTTCTTCTTTATTATTGACATGATAGATCTATATTATTACAATTTTGGAAGATTGCTGTCACCTTGATACAAAAAAAAGAAAAGGCTGCGATTGGCATGTATTGTCACGTTTCATTTGTATATCTAAAGCAGTTGCATATTTATAATAGCTTTTTTTTTTGTATTCATCCCCAATCAAAGATATCGTACAAAGTGCGTTAAATATATACTAAAATATGTTGTATGTGATAATCAGTTGTGATCAATATGCCTCCTAATGACATATTAACATGTCACAAGAAAGCTGGTCAATTGTGTTGACACAAAAATAGAAATTCAGATTCTTAACTTGAAAAATCTCTCTGGTGACACCACTGCATTCAAATATATTAATATGTTTGTATAAGGACGGGGGAAATAAAAACAGAAATTACGAAATATTCCTCCACTGATCACAAAGGGGGGTGCCTGCCACAGCTCAGAGCTCACTCTACTACTGAAGGAGAAAGAAGTGGAATCTGATCCGGTTCATGCACCAAGTTGGGTTTTGGAGGACTTTTTCCGGTCAACCAGGCTGTTTTTGGAAGTTAACTGAAGCCAGGAGCTGGTGGGATGAAACAATTCAATCTTAAACATCATCTTTTGACCTGCATCTGATCTGTGATCTGGCCTGCTTGGACCTCAAGCTAAGTGTCTCTGCCTCTTTAGAGATTTCCATTTCCTCGACCTAAAACCCTACAAACCTGCAACCACTCACCTCACTCCGCCGGTTGGACTCTTCATTCATACACATATCTACCTGAACTGTACTGGAATTGAACTGGACTACTTTCACAGTGTAAAAGGACAATACTCATTCACTCTCTCGTCATGGTTTGGTCTGTTATTTAATTAATTAATTAATATATTTGGTTTTTGCATATTTTGCTTTGTGATGTATTAATTATAATTTTGGTCAAATACAGACATCTTATTTTGATAAAGACAAATTGATTGATGTGCTGATTTTGTACCTTCCGTTGCTCGGTCATCGGGCTACCCCTCCATCATTTATTTAAATTGACCTTTTCATTTTTGCAAATAAATATTTTAAATATTCTTCTGTCTGATGCCCAAATGTAATGTCATACTTTTGGGATAAAACCTACGCTGCATGTTACAACTGTAACATTAACATGGAGAGGAGTAATGATAACATGCGAGTGAATTGTTGGAAAGTCTACATAAAAATGAACTGAACATTTAAATACCAATCTTCAAAGTACTTTCTGTAAAGTGCTTTACTTGAGTAAATGTATTTACAACTCAGGTGTCATATTATTGAATATTAGATTATTATACTGAAGCATACATATGTAAATGCAATTGTTATGATGTTTAGGCTCAATATACCTATAGGCCTACTGTTGGGTAGTTTAATGCACAGACATTTATTTTTGGTAAACACTTAATTGTAGATTAACTAATTAAAATAGCTGTAAAATGTAAAATGTAGTGAAGTATATAAAGTGTAACATACAAATATGTATTTTAGTACACTATTTGAATGTACTTTCCATCACTGCATTTGAGGCCAGTGCAGTATAATGTCCAACACTAGGTGGCGGTCACTGCCCGTGAATGGAAGGAGGCGTCAGCGCTGCAGAGACAGCAACCCCGGGTCAGAAGGCAGCACGCGCACACACACGCACACACTGCCCTCCTTCATACTCCTGTAGCGTCAGCAGAGACACAGAGAGAGAACACGGACACCCACTGATAGAATCTGATTTATTTCCTATAATCTGAAAAACATACATCTTACTTTGCTTGCACTCTGAGAAACATATATATTCAGTTATATGTAAAGTCATAGAGTTCTAAAATGACATTTGACCAGAGTGACAGATCTATTCCTCTATTAAATGAATCTTGACCGGAGATCAATACAATAATTTATTTCATGGCTACTGGCTTAAAATGATAATATCACATACATACACAGATGCACACGCACGAAGCACACATATGCTTTGAACTTGTTTGTGTATCCCTTTTCTTAGAATTACAACAGAATGGCATATGGCATGGACTAAGATATCTCCCTGACTATCTTTCACAATAACACTGCATTTTGACATGATAATACAAGATCAATCAACACCCAACAGTTAGCAGGAACAGCATATAGTACGTGAATACATTTGTACAAAAGGTATACACAAACAATACACTATAATATGGAATTTGTCAGTTCAATATGGCAGGTACACACACACACACACACACACACACACACACACACACACACACACACACACACACACACACACACACACACACACACACACACACACACACACACACACACACACACACACACACACACACACACACACACACACACACACAACTGATGGTCCTGGGACAACAGTGAGTGATGACTTATTCTTCTCAGAACTGACAGCAGTTCTCTGCTGTCTCAAAAAAGCCTATTTCACACATTCAGAGGCTGCAATTACCATGAAGCACACACTCACTTTGTTTAAAGAGATTGTACATCAGTTTCAGAGCCTTTCTGACCAAACTCACTCACACACTGCAGATAGAGTCATTGTACTCGAGCACAGGAGAAACTATGTACAGGGTTTCATTCATAAAATATTGCACTTATTGGCCCATTGCATCTCACAGCACGTGCTATGATGATGCGTCTAAATCTGTAACACAGAGTGATATATACACTATCTTATTATATAAATCTACATAGATAACTGGTACATGCAATTTTTGGGAGTTTTTATTCAACTATGCAACAAACAACTGACGATGCTAAAAGGAACTGTATGTTTTGGCACAAATGTGTTTTTTTAATTATTGTAGAACTGAAAGGCGTTCTGCAATGTTTGGACTTAAGTTTAAGACCACTGCAGTGCTGTATATGCCTTCATCCATATTTTAGACTACTGTATATCGCTTACTCAGATTCAAACATGACATTTTAGCATGCTGAATTAAACAATATTTTGTTATTTATATGGCTGTTTATTCCATGCCAGAGCTGATCAGTTGTTGTATAGCATACACTGTGCGGTGCCTTGTCTGTGTGACATTGGTGTTAAATGAAAGGCTGATAATTGCTATTATATGAAGTCGAGGATGTTAGGGATCTATCTCTAGATAGAACAGCACATATGATTTTTTTGGCAGCATGCTCATTGCATCAAACTATAAAGGGTCATGTTAGAGGCTAAACACATACGAATAGTTGCTTTTACGATTTACAGCTATACTTATCAGGGAAATCACACATCTACAGACAGCAAAAACGTGGAATACTACTCACATCGACATTAAACGTACTGGATTCATTCAGAAAGTTAGCATGACAGAGGAACTTACAGAGGCCGTGTGGGAGATGCTAAAAGGACACTTCTTATCCAAGTAGATGATTTTTTTAGATGACAAAGTTGCACTCATTTGCGACTCAGAGATAACACTCACACTCATGCACACCCACACTCACTTACTGTACAGTCACACAACAGCCACACACTCATTACACAAAAGAAAGTGGCTACGTCCTATCGTGCACTAAATCATGGATTTGGCAGCTTTAGGAGACAAAATAATTCTAGAAAAAGGAAAATACATCATGTACAAAACATTTAAATTAAAGCATTCACTGACTCACTCCCTCATTTATAATTATTCTAGGTCTTAAATATGTTAAAGGTCTTTCCCTCATTATGAATCATACTTGGTTTATGACCATACTAACTAGTTGAAGAATGAGAATATTCTGTCTCTATATTCTAGATATCCTGTGATATTACACATTTTACAATAGCCATGTCTGGTTGTCTGGTTATTTGCTCTTGATATAAGGTGATAAAGTTAAGAGTTAATACGACGGCATTTTGTAATTCTACTACTAAACAGGGTTTGAGCTGTAGTCCAGAGGAAGCAGCACTAGCAGGAGTGATAAGGGAGGACAACACTGTGCACACTCTACCAGCTGACGGACCTGCGCTGCCCTGCCTCTGCTTCCTGACACCCGTCACTAACAGTTGCATCCGGACTGCTGCAGGGGCGGAGCGCTGTCTGTGAGTTTGGCAGTGGCAGCTCCTGTGGTGACGGCCGGATCCGAGTCCAAGCTGTCGGACATCTTGTCACAAATTAGGTCGACGAGGCGTTCAAAGGTCTGCTTGACGTTGACGTTGTCCTTGGCGCTGGTCTCGAAGAACTCAAAACCTTGGAGAAACGGAGAGCAAGTAACGTGAGAAAAGACAGGGCAGACTAAAAATATGTTTTAGGAAAAGCTATGATCTTTATTTGAAAGAAAGCTGCTTCTATGTACAATAGCAGTATTGTATGATACAATAATACTTTATTGTCAGATTAATTAATTACATGCATCCCTTTCACAGTATTTTGTATGATACCCAAAAGGCATTAGGGTTATATGTTGCTCCAAGGCTTACCCAATTGTTCTGCCAGCAGTCTGCCATTGTCCACTGACACAACCCTCTCCTCTTCCATATCACACTTATTTCCAGCCAGCACCACCTGCGCATTATCCCACGAGTACGTCTTGATCTGGGTTGACCTGAACGCAAAAAAGAAAAGAAAATGAATCACAGTCAAATAAATGCTGTTGCTGCGCTCTTAGACATCATCTCAGGATCGTTTTTGTGAAACGTTTTGTTGGACAGGATTCTAAAAGATACTAAAATGTGGCAAATCCTAAAAGATTGCAGACCTTCTTTCGTAATGAGAAATTCCTATTTGGAGCAGGCATGAACGATGATTCCATCACTTTGTGTTTGGCGTTGGGAAATGTAATATATGAGTCACGGATGGCGGCAGCGGAAAAGTAGGTCAATTCTGGTCTGTGCTGAAAACATGTCATTATTTCTCAGATATAGGTTCAAATGTGCTATTTTCTACAAATGTGTCATTGATATTTGTCATATACATTGCTTTTCCTCACTTTCCTTTAGATGCCATTCTTTGGCTCCTGCTAACTTCTGATTGGTAAGTCATTAACTGTATGTGTTGAAGGGATTAGTCATGGTCACTGACACGACATATGGGAAACGTTGGTTTATTACTGAGTGAATCAATATTTGAGGACTGTGTCTTTAGGCCAGGCCAAATTAGTTCATTATTTGCTAGATACAGTTAATGAAATGAGGCATAGCATTTTCCAGCATGATAACAACAATAATTAAATGAATCACTGGAGAGGTTCCACACTGTTCTAACTTCCAAACTCATTCTGAGAAAGCAAATATCTCCTGTGGTGTTGCAGTCTGACTACAAGTAGGGCAGCTAATGCACCACGGGCTGCAACCAGCAGAGAAAGAGCCAGTAAGAGAGAGAGCAAGACATGAGGAGTCAGGAAGAGAGCAGCATCATGTTTGCTCTCCTCCCTCTGTCCACTTCTCACTTGTTTTAGTGTTTCATAATGTTCTGTCAGAGAAACATTGTGTTTGCATATGCAGCCTATACAAGATAAGATTGACTCGTGCTTTTTGGAACAATGTAGTCTATGGAGAACAGAGGAAAAGAGCAAGATGGAAAGTAAATGCTTGGAGATTGTTGCCATAATAAAATGTCTTATGTGTAGCGTTTACATTTGATGTCAGCATTACAATATTTCCCTGTTTTGTCTCGGTCACAGACAGGAAATGAGCACGTCACAGGCTTAATTCAGCCACAGTCGGTCGGGGAACGAGACGTTGCCATGGCAACCTCTTTTTTTCTACAACCTTGTCACAAGGAACAAGGGAAAGAGAAAGTAGAATTGAAGCCCCGTGGCAAAGGCAAAAAAGGAGAATTGTGGCTACATGAAGGGTACAAAGGGCCTCTCTTGTACACAGCTGAATGATCTGCACACTGTCTGCTAGGTAAGCACACAGGTCATGCTCTCAGATCAATGAGACAATTGGCCAGATACCCACCACAGACAGTACACACTGACTATTCCATTAAAGTGTCGACGAGGCCATAAACGGTGAATAGGTGGGTCTGGCTTCAATCTCTCTTACAAAAAGACTCTTCTTAATCACTGGAAGTCTATATCAACACAAATCAGGCAGATGATGTAGATAATTCAAGCTAATAAAAGTGCAGCATCTCACTATTAACCCTGACCTTAAACAACGCAAACGAAAGAACACCAGGCTTTGAAAACAGTATGTGCTTACTATAAATGCAGCTGCTCTAACCGTGACAGGTGCAATCTGAAGCAGCTGTCGAGCGCTGCTAGTTCAGTGATGAGGGCCGAGTTGACACTGGCCTTAATACTGACTGTCAGAAATATGGAATGCAGGTCAAGTGTCAACGGCAATGAGGATTTGTTTTTTCTCCTATAGTCTCCTTCGGCTGAGATAGATACAGCAGCTGTAGGACCTCATGTTATAAACCACATTTCTTATCACAACATTATGTGTAGGGTCGAAGTGTAAACAAATCTAACCACATATATTTCTAATTGAAGTTCCTCTGTGTTTCACCTTCCTAGCTGTTGTGCTGTGCTTTTTTTGCTCGTTTCTAGAGCAGCAATCCTAACCCAGAAGCCTGGTTTTTGCAGCCATTTCAACGTGGCCTTCCAAGTCCTGTTATAGACACGGATGCATCATAATGAACAACATTTAGGCTTGGCTCAGAATTGCTCTTCAGCCTGCAGACTCTGTGTGTGACTCATGAATGGACGAGCGCCATGACCTTGACAAGTCTCCCTAAGATCTCCAAGCCTGACAAAGATGCATGCACGAAACATAACTACACTGTCACATAACAGGGAGAGAGGGAAGGACGGTATCTGATAGGGATCATTTCAGATGTGTCTTGGAAAAAAGGACAAACCATGTACAATATGAAGTCGGCATGATATCAACAAATTGCATTATAGCAACAAACAGGAAGTCCTTCTACTGTTAATCTGATTCTCATAATAGAACAATATTCCAAAGAATACAGATATTATAATTTACATTTAGAAGGAAATTGCCTTAAACAGCCCAACATGAACTCACCAGTCCTGCACAGCGCCGAAGGACTCCTCGTTGGTGATGTCGTACATGAGGATGAAGCCCATGGCCCCACGGTAGTAGGCGGTGGTGATGGTCCTGTAGCGCTCCTGGCCAGCTGTGTCCTACACACACACAACATGATTTAGCACCGCTGTTAGCCCACTGACTGTTATTCACACTGTCAGCCTCGGCAACATCCACATGACCCTGCAAAGCACATATATGCAAGTCCATAATGATAAATGAGAACCCACATACATAATTAATCTGCAGCTATTTATACATACAGCACTAAGAGATTCTTCAGGTCAAATCCGAGCACAATTTAGGATCCACACTTTAGATTTACTTATGGCTTTGTTTGTTGTGTTTGATATGCAAATAATCATTATGCTCACTGCCTCACTGGCTTTGCATTGATGAGATGCCAAAAACACCGAATCAGTTTTGGCTGATGTGATTGATTCTTTCCTCTCCTCGCTCAGCTGTTAATCACTCGATGGTGCAGTACTCACAGCTCAGCTCATGCATGGCATGCATTTCTTAGGGAAAGGGCTACAAATAGAGATGAAATTATTTCAACATTGGGAGAATGATTGCTGTTCATGATAAGGCTGAACTAATTGCTCCAAGGCAAAGCAAGCCTTGGTGAGTAGTACATTGTACACAGATTACCCTGGAAACAAGCTCCCACTGCAGCATTTGCTACTAGATGTCAATGAAAATGCTAATAGCTCCCAATCCAGAAAGATGAAGCCGTTCTGAAGTGAGTGTGTCCATGAGGAAGGAAGAGAAATGAGGCTGTGAACAGTACATTTCATGTTTTTTGATAAGGTATATAATAATGAATCCCAATGATGTCCTTCCTGTTCATACTGTGCTGTGGTTCCACCCACAACGAATGTGTCTGCAGGCTTCTGTGGATCATGATGGAGCACTTCTGGCTGCTCCACTTGGCTGATGTTAAACAGAAGCTGGACAGGCAGCTCTGGATTGTATTTAGCACAGTGGGTTTTATTTCAGTCAGTGGCTGCAACAGTGTGCCTGTTATAGCCAGAGGACAGCTCTGACCTTCACTTCACAGAGCTCACAGCCGGCCCAGCGTCGGCACACACACACAGCCAGGACCATAACACCTAAAGTGCACGTGAATGTTTGCATTTTTAATGGCTGCTTCTAATGTGTGTGTGTTGTATAAATAGCATTGTTTGTGGAGTTGCATAAAAGGTGTGATTAATCCATTTTATTTGTATTGTTACTATGGATGGATGGATAGTATATCCAAGTTATCTGAATGCTGTTTTAACCTCAGCATGGGATTTTTCAGTAGGTTATTGATTCAATGACCTTTGCATTTCCAGGCTATTTATGTGAGCAGATTTGGCTATTCTCAGTTAAAAAGACAGGACGGAAAAAGAATTAAAATGCTGAGTCCCGCAAATTGGAGCTCCTTGAAAAGCTTCGCTTGACTCTGCAGCTCACTAGAAATCAATCCAAGAAGCTGACTGCTTCGAGTGGAGAGCAGAGAGTGCTGCCTGGCACACGCCTCAACTCTTTTTCATTCAGTAAAGTGAGTTTAAGACTTTCACAAGGCTCTTCTTGGCAGCACTCAGTGATGTGCTTCATTCACTTCAGTCTAATATGACAACGGGCACAACTCCATGATGCATTTTGACACTTTTATTTCTCTGCAGATACATTGTGAAACTAACACAATGTCAATAGCTAATAGCCATCACTTATTACTGTAAGTCTGAGCTCATATTTAGCCCAGTTAGGACACATAAAGACAGATTCATTGGATGGCAATCCTTTGCCTAAAGCCCCTGTCACACTGTCTTGAAATTGACACCAGATGGACACACGAATATGGAATTGTGAATTTCTCACGAAGTTGGCCCCGAAGTTGGTCAACAGCCAAGTAACAGCCAAAGCAAGTACGATGCCTACAGAAGGCCACACGATGGCACCCGAACCACACACGAACATATGGTCGTAGACTTTACTGATGATTTAGAATGTATCCAGACTCAACGTAAGAGCTTGTGCCTCTTCGGGGGGTGCTAACATTTAAACATACACTTTATTCTTTACTTTCGCCGTATTTATATGTAGATTAGAATATATTACTTATCATGTTGTTTCCATAGCAACAACAACTTCCTGTCAACAGCGTAAACTCGCCTTCAAAATAAAAGCATCTAAATAAAACAGGAAGTTAACCTAAATTACATTTAAGACATACAACTGCAACGAAAGTAACAAAAACAATGTAATATCCTTTTCAGTTTCACAGAACACAAATTGGGTTATTTACATAATATGTTTACATGATTTTGTTGTGCAATAAATGCAATCTCGATGTCATCGTACTATAATACGATGGCTACACGACGGCATTGCGAGGGCTTCACGTAGTCGTGTTGCCTTTCTAAGACAATCGGGCAGCTTCTTGTTTCCTTCGTATTGTCTTCGTGAGGCGAAAAATGCCCGATGGCACGGATGATCAGACGAAGATGACACGATTTGACGAGATGCCCTCACGAGTGCCTTACGAAGGGCAAAATGGACACACAAATTCAACACGAAAATGAACCTTCGCAAGGTCCTTCTGCAATTTTTTGGCATGCCAAAGATGTTGCCACCGCTCACGAAGTTGCTGCCGGAGCCTGAGAAACTCCACTGGCGGTCATACGATGGCTTAAGATGCCCTCACGAATGGCCCGATGTTGTTACGATCAGAGCCGAATTTGAACATTTCCTTTATCGTGTGTCCATCGGGTGTCAATTTCAGGACAGTGTGACAGGGGCTTTACTGAATACTTGTCTTTGCTGATGATGAAAACACAGTATCCCAATTAGCCACACTGTTCAAATCTAGATTTCCCATCCTGCTGGATTGCTTATTTTGGCCTCTTTATGTGATTGGCAAACACCAAATGTCTGGGGATGGCTAATTGCTGCAAAAGACAACCGTTATACCAACAAATAATTAAATCTCTTAAGGAAATCTCTGCCATTTGGTAAAGCAAACAAAACACGAGAAATAAAAAGAAATAGAGTGAAAGAGAAGGTCTTTGACATATCTATCCCTGCACTATTTCAGAGATATTACAAGACAATCTGCTTCTGCAGCTCAGATGAACTCCTAATTAAACAGCCTCATACATTCGTTTCCCACACATTCAAAGAAAGGTGTTGCTTTTTCCCGCTGTGTGACAAGCTCACACTTACTAGTCTCCAGACAGTAATGTTAAGCCTTCCATCTGTCTCCATATTACATTACATTACATTACATGTCACTTGTTAGATGCTTTTATCCAAAGCCACTTACATACATTCAGTACTGTGGACAATCCACAGGAGCAATTTGGGGTGAAGTGGGACACAACGACATTCTGACTACAGTGGGATTCGAACTTGCGCACAACTCCACTGCCTCCCTGGTGTGTTAAACCGAGGAAACACCATTTTAAATAGCTTGCAATGACATCCAGGTATTTTAATGTTAACAAACCTATCTATATACCTTAAAAAAGGTGGAGTGGTGAAAGCAAAAGGATCAGCTTTGAATTTACTTTCTAAACTTTGAATTAAGTGTACCTAACATAATGGTAAAACAAGAGATGAAAGGGGAAGTGTATCCAATCTTAACAAGTAGGGATGAACTTTGCTCAGAGATATAAAAAAATTGAATTAATGCATAGGTGTCCCTGTATAAGGAGGACTTTTTAATGGCCCGTACACATCGATTAAGTCCCAACCTGTCACAGGCTTTGAAATATATTGATCCGCAGAGAAAGATATGGGCAGGGGGCAGGGGGACGTGAGCTCTGGGCTGAGATTGACAGTGTTTTACAGACAGGAGTCACTCTGCAGGAACACAAAGACACAGAGAATGGAAGGGGAGGGAGACTCTGAAGAGCTCCTAGCCCCTCAGAGCTGAGGTAGTCCTCCAGGAGACCTTGGAGGACAACAGGAAAAAGATATCTTCCACACATTAGCTATGTTTCAACATGCAAATGATCTCCATTTCACTGATTAAATGGAAATGTGTGCATGGTTGGCATGACGAAATAAACTGTGACATGAAAAGGAACCCACAGTTAATGCTTCATGCATTCTGCTGTAATATAGTCTAAAAATCGTTTTTTCTTCCTTCTATAAATTAGCATCATTAAATAATCTACAAATCCCATGCTGAGTTTAGAAAGATTAATGTGGAATTGGCAGGTTATTCAAGAGTTAACAGCAAATAAGGAAGAAATCATCTTGTGTTAACTAGCCAATGACTGGCAAAAGTAACATAATTTAATAGCTTTAATCCACTGTTTTATATATGGTATGGTCAGGAATCAAACATTTTGTGGCTAACTTCTAAATAATTTAATATTTCATACCCAGATCTGCAGTTTGATCCTCTTGTCATTCTTGTACACAGTCTTCACTTTGAAGTCGATTCCCACTGTGCTGACGAAGGCCGAAGTGAAGGCGTCATCGGCATAGCGGAACAGGAAGGACGTCTTGCCTACGCTGCTGTTGCCAATGATCAGCAGCTTAAACATGTAGTCAAAGTTTTGGTCCCCCCCCTCTCCCTTCCCTTTCGCATCCTGAGTGGCAGCCATCTGCAAAAACACAAAAGAGATGCTGAAAAGAATTTATTCAAAGCTTCACCTTGAGCTACTGTGAAGCTTTTCAGAGCTCTGCTGCAAATAATCTTATGATAAACACAATATTTGTTTTTCAATTTAATGTGGATGTTATAAACAGAGTCCAGTACAGGCTCGCTGAGCAGGCCCCAGATCAGAGGTGACAGAAGGCTGTGTCAGGCAAATAAGCATGACCAACGCAGCAAGCTGTTGTATTGATGAGTATTAGATAACCAGGATTTTAAAGACCTGACGTTGTCTTTTCTATTGCTAAACTGATTGGTTAAATAAATGTTGTTATAGCCCTTATTCCCTTAAAAGCTCATGAATTAGATTAAGTACTAATACTTTGTAAAATACACCCATATTATATTTGAACAAAATATGTCAAACCAAAACGTAGATTTGCCAGTTAAACTGTTACAATTAAAAGTGTGTAATGTTTCCATCTTACATATTCACAAAATAGCTTTCATATGAGAAAGGCAAGGCAATTTCACCAGCCATTACATTTTCTTCCATTTTATTATGAGCTACTGTAGGCTACAATGGAAATGCACATTTCACCTCCAAAAAAACACATTTACACCGAGCATTTGCGTGCTGTCAGAGGACAACGCGATTAAGAACAAGATGTCAAGAAGAGCACAGTCATCTTTGCTCCAAGGTGAATGTTTTCACAAAGCCACTGCGCTTAAAGAACAAACATGGGCAGCCGAGCTCTCCTTGTAGCCAAGTGGTTATGAAAGATGCCGGAGCTCGATCCTGCACCGGGTGTATGTTCGCTTCCGTGTATGAAAGACAAATACCACCGATGCGGCATCTGTAAGGACGTCTCTTTTAAAATATCAATGCAATGCTGTTATTTACGCACACCACGATCAAAAACAAAAGATCCAATATGAATTGACACGGTATAGCTGAGCAAGAAGCTACATGCCAGCTAATGCTAGTCGAGCAATTCTGGGCAAGAGGTCATTTTATGTATTCATGACATTCTTCCACATAACTATTAATAAATGAGAGCACCGAAACGCGTTAAGGGAATTGAGTGAACAAACCTGTGTTGAAGGCCTCGGCTCTATCTGTATCTGCCCCTGTTTTGCAAATACGGTTTTTGGTATTTGTGTCTATCGCAGGCGTTGGTCTCTCCCCGCTCTGTGTCTCTTTCTCTGTGAGCGCCGACCAGTTTCAGCACCTGGGAGCTGTCCCTTCCACTTCGGATATGGCACGCGCCCCTGAGCTGACGAGGCTGCCTCGCGTGAGATGAGCACGAGCAAGGAAAGTGCGTGTCATGCGTTTCTCTGACGTAAGCGATATGGTCCAAAATATGGGGGTTGTAGTTTTTTCACGGTTTCGAAGGGCATCCAAATAATAGATTCTACTACATTACCCAGCATTAAGCGCAGCACATCTGTCAGCAGCTGTGTAATATACTCGGGAAGCGCAGGGAAAGCTTTGTAGTTCGTTATTAAATATGTATCACCAACACACAATGTCCAAGAGAAACTGCAAAAAATGGAAACCTCTGCTAACTGCACGGTATATCCAGTCTAAGGTTTAACCATTTCATCATGTCCCTATCTCTCTCCCTCTGGATCTCTCCATGGTCTTACAATAAAATCACACATCTTACCTTCCCATACAAGTCCATTTCGTGTCTGTTTTCGAATTCACTCCAGCTATAATAAACTCCCAGCTGGACTGTATATTTTCCTCTTTTTTTTCTTCAGGATGCTAATATAATGGCCTCTCTTTTTACGTCACTCTCGGTTGGTCTTGCAGGCACCTCCCCCCCTCCCCCGATTAGACTACATGCAGCTCCGCTATAGAGAACACGCGGCTGAGCAAATAAGTGAGGCCTGAGTGCTGATGAATATTATTATTGTGAGCCTTTCAATGGGAGCAAGTGCAGGATGAGGCCGCGGCCGAGTTGGAAGTGAAAAAAGCAGCATGTTTGTAATTATAATCACATCGGCCCTCTCCAGGGTTAAATGCAAATATTCCTTTCAAATGCATAATTAATTAAAAAAGGTGCAAATCAAAACGGTATCATTGTCATAAGAAGGCGAGGACCAATATGCGTATACAAGCAATTATCCCATAAGTATCTCATATGAGGATATGGGGCGGGATAGTGATGACTGGCAGCCGTTTGTGTGTGTGTGTGTGTGTGTGTGTGTGTGTGTGTGTGTGTGTGTGTGTGTGTGTGTGTGTGTGTGTGTGTGTGTGTGTGTGTGTGTGTGTGTGTGTGTGTGTGTGTGTGTGTGTGTGTGTGTGTGTGTGTGTGTGTGTGTGTGTGTGTGGGGGGGGGGGGGGGGGGGTGGACTAGCATTACTATACTTGTTGTGGGGACCTAAATCTGTTTACACAGTCACGTGTGGGGACTCGCCTCCCTGGGGACAAAATGGAGGGGAATCATTCATTTTAGGGTGAAGACTTGGTTAGGTTTAGGATTAGGGTAAGGGTAAGGGTTAGGGTTAGGCATGTGTTGGTTATGGTTAAGGTTAGGATAAGTCTCCAGGAAATGCATGTAAATCAATGTAATGTCCCCTTGTCCCCTGAAGTGATGTATACATGGTATGTGTGTGTGTGTGTGTGTGTGTGTGTGTGTGTGTGTGTGTGTGTGTGTGTGTGTGTGTGTGTGTGTGCGCGTGTGTGCGTGTTTGCAGGCAGGCAGGCGGTTGAGCGCGCATAGAGAGGCGGATCAGGTAGGCTGTAGCATGTCTTCCTCACATTTAGATAGTGAGTTATAACTTCTAAAATGTTTCAAAGCTGTACATATGTGTGTAAAATGCTCGTCAATAGTGTATATTTTTGCATCTGGTGGTTTACTTTGGCATATTTGCACCGATGTTGACAACAATCTGAAATCTTACAAATCTGTTGGTGTGATTAAAACGTATAGCTTTGTACTAACTCGATAGCCAATGTAGCGGAGCGCCTTAGTTTACCTTTCCGAGAATGCGAGTGATTGATATCGGCTACAAAGCCGTCCTTTCGACAGTTTCAGTACATGACCTACGCGTGGTAAACAAACTTTTCTAGAAGGCTGCTACACCAGAAGGCCTCAGTGGCACCATCTGCTGTGAGACATGTTGCTCTGGTGATATTTATGTCTTCTGTTGTAGCGACTGTTGCCATATAAGCCAACTGACCTGACCTGAAGTGAGCTATATCTATTCACACAGGTAGACTGTTGTTTATGTAATCCTGTTTAGTAACCTTGCACTGTTTTAATGTCACATGATAGCCTAGTCTTTTTTTAGAATAAATGGTTTGAGATCCCACCTTTATCTTTATCATAAAAGGAATACATAAAGTCTTGTTTAAACAGTTTTTACATAATGGATTATTTGGAGACATTAATTTATACCCACTATTTCATAAAAGCGTAGTGATGACATATATTCTTCAAAGCTACATGACGACTGATAACTTGACAGAGATGTCCAACCCAAAACAAAGCTTAAAAATGATTTACTAGTGAGTTCATATGTTTGGCTATGTCATTTTTAGATAACATAAAGACTGCAGTAGCGTTTGCTAGGAGCAGTTACATAACCATTGCTTGTTCTGCAACAATGTCAACCATGCTGCTCAGAATTTGACTGTTGTCATTGTTCATGAATGTGGCTAGCTATTCTGCTTAATGGTCCCCTTTCTGAAATGCCCTTCTATTCTCTGATTTGTCAACTCAATTCTCACAAAAATCAAACAAATATCCCTTTTATGTTCAAAGTACCCCACCAATGCGTCTGTACCCTCTGCTTATTTTAGGCTACTATTTACTATTCCAATTGATACAAACTCAAAGGAGTTCTTGAACCCATTCATTTTGCACCACTCAACTCTTTACTGTCTACCTGATAGTAACGCTGAGGGAACAGAATAAGGGATTGATCATAGAGGATTATCTTCTTTATGTTTAATGTTTTTATCACCTTATGTTTGATAAAGTGATTACAGGTTTCAGTAATCTACTTCATTTACTTTATTTTTAACCTGTATTAGTGACAGTTTGTAATGGAGGACTCCATTGACGTGATTCTGCAAGACCCTGGCAGGGTGTGTTCTACCAGCAGGCCCCACCTCGTCCTGTCGGCCTGCACAGGGGCTCTGCTCACTGGCCTGTATGGAGTCTGGAGAATGTTTTGTATGCCTGGATCACGCAAAATCCCATTGAACCTATTGGTGCTTGAGATTTACTTATTCTGTGTTTACCTGTTTGCTACCTGCTTGCTTTGCCTTTCTTCTACTCTTTCACACAACAAATGGTGCATGTTTTTGTGAACCTAAGAGAGAGCGGCACCATCTTCTACGTTACTTATAACTACTTTATCTGAACTGCATTTTGTCCATTGTTGTAACGTAATGGATCAAGCAGTTGTTTAGTTGTCGATAAACACGAAAAAAACGGAAAGATGATCCGAATGTTATTTAGACTGCATTTTTTGATGCATGGGAAATCTGAATTTGATTTGACATTTTAAAATTAAAATAAAAAACCACATTAATATTTGTTTGCATGCCTGGGTAATCTCAAATCTAAAAGTGAAATATTACATTATCAGAGATTAAACCCAGTTTAATCACAGCTAGAGATTAGAAGCAGCCCTGCAGATGTGTCACCTAGATAGTGCATTATTACTGAGACTTGTATTGAGACTTGTATTGATTAACTAAGTGTGGGTGCTCTGGTCCAGGTTCCTTATTTGCCCTCCAGTAAAGGGCAGACAATGAACATTATGCAGCTGCTTGAGGGACGAACAGGACGCTTAGCAGATCTGGGATCAGGAGATGGAAGACTGGTAAGTGAGCTGATGTTGATCAATTTATATGTGGCCAAAAACTCAATTTAAAATCTTAAATTCCTGAAGTGTTTTGATGTGGTTTTCTAGGTGTTTGCAGCCTCTTCTGCTGGCTTCCGATGCACAGGGTTTGAGATTAACTCAATTTTAGTGGCCTATTCCAGGAGCAAGGCCCACTTTAGAGGAGTGCCCTCCAGCCAGGCAACCTTTGTTAAAAAAGACTTTTGGAAGGTAAGGTCTAAACAAAAAAGTATTGCTTTTCTACCTGATCAAAGTTGGTAAATGACTATCTGCAAAATGTTTCTTTCACAGACTGATTTGTCTTCGTACAACAATGTGACAGCTTTCCTTTCGCCAGGTTTGGTGAGTATTCCTCCTTATGAAGTATTATGTATTTTCCCTTTCTTAATATGTATAGATCATATAGCATAAAGCTTTTGATCGGTTCACAGATGGAGGTGCTGGGTGAGAAGCTGTTGAAAGAGCTTCCTGATGATGCGTGGGTCATCGCCGCTCGTTTTCCTTTCCCCTACTGGCCACTGCGACAGTCTGTTGGCTCTGATCTTGATGAGACTTTTGCTTATGACATAAGCACTGTGCGCTCACACCTGAGAAAAGGAACCAAAATTGTGGAGTATTAATTCACAGTCTTTGGGTTATTTTCTCTTCGAGCACATAATTTAAAGATACAGTTTCTGTCAGTTACGAGCACTGATCAGGTGTGATGGAGAGGATGAGAGGGACTCTGACTTGACAAAATGTCAGGATGATTTTTGTCAAAATCTGCTGCTGTATTTCATAAACCAGTGCATATCCACAACAGACTTAGCCTTTGTAGTCTTGCTGACAATCGTGTTATAAATACATTTGTGCAACACTTTTTACAACATTGCTATTGCGCTCTTTCTAAGAGTGATTCATTTGCAAATAGTTTTTCTTCCACATCATGACATACTCAGTAGCATGTTTCAGGTAAGTGAGGTATGCATGTTATTCTATTTGTCCCGCTTTGCTCTTGTGGGATTGTAGCTAGATTCATATGTTGTGCTTGTGTTTATTTATGTAATGAACACCTAGGCTCCTAGGCTCCTCCAGCTCAATGCCATTCTGAGATGTACTCCATGGTACTCACAGCCACTGAAGAGTAGGCACAAAGACCTTTTTATGTTGTGCACGGACTGGAAACAGTATCTGTATCTCCTGACCTGTCTGAAAGAAAGGGAACCTCTGCACTTAACAATCCAATAAAGTATCAGATGTCAGTGTTTAATTGTATTGCAGTATAGTCTTTGGTGAACAGAGATGTAAAGGCTGAGCAGGTTTGAAACCTTTACTCCAGCTTCTTAATATTATCCAACATGTCCACCTGAGGGTGCTAGTGCTCCAGACTGAGTTTGGTGCAAACATACAGAATGAGGTGAGCCTGAATGGAATACAGATAGTGGTATCCTCTGGATATTCTATTGATACAATGCATCAGACTTCCAACACATTGAATTATAGTATGCACAGTTGCACACACATATAAAAGGTCCATTCACCTGCCAAAATTACGATTATATATTATATATTGAAACTAACGAACATGATATTGTTGTTGTTGCGAGGCTGGTGTTGCAAATAATAATATTAATCCTTGTAAAAGATAAAATAACAGAATCCACCGGATGTTTAATCCCTTTGATTTCATGTCTGTGCCATCATCAACACCCATGCAAGGCAATCGATGTCAGGCAGACCTCATGCTCTGATTTCACACTGTGACGTCAGAGAGAGGGCGGCAGACAGAGGGGCTGGGTGGGGAGGGTGCCAGACTATAAAACCTCAGAGACGAGCTCCGGGCTGCATTCTGAGTGCGGGACGACTAACCACCTCAAATGGAAGTACAGAAAAACACCGGTCCCCAACAGACAAACAGCAGCAGCATGTGTGAAGCCACGCAAAGGTCGAGCGAGCCTCGCAGAAAGAAGTTGGATGAGCGCAGTGTGCCCTCGGAGATGGCCAGGATCATCACTGACCCTGCCACGGGGAAGTGCTACTGCCGTGGGAAAGTTTTGGGAAAGGTAGCGCAAGTTTCATCTCTAGTAATTTCTTAATGGATTTACAACTTAAGCCGAAGACACAGCATGTTAACGTAAGTGTTTTTATTCTTTCCAGGGTGGGTTTGCTAAATGCTACGAGATGACTGACCTCTCCACCAGCAAAGTTTATGCAGCCAAAATCATCCCGCATTCGCGCGTCTCCAAACCTCACCAACGAGAGAAGGTAAGCGCGCGGCTCTGGTCCCGGCGCGCACTGGTGCGCCTGGACAGCAGATATCACAGACATGCCTCTAAGTTCAAATCGTGACCATTATGTTTCTCCCCTGGCAGATTGACAGGGAAATTGAGCTGCACCGAGTTCTACACCACAAACACATTGTGCACTTTTATCATCATTTCGAGGACAATGAGCACATCTACATCCTGTTGGAATACTGCAGTAGAAAAGTAAGTTAGTTGACACATACTAAAAACTCATACCATTGTTATTTGTTCTTGCAGCAGCCGTGCTTCACATTTTGATAACACCTGCATTGCACCTAAAGTCAATGAAGCAGCACTCAGTCTGCCCCTACTATAAAAGACCTATACTGTGTTATGTATTGTTATGATTCAGCAAATCTACAGTATATACCTTCCCACAGAATGAGAATACAAGAAAACCACCATATTAAAGTTTTGGTTAGAGGAAACTGTGTTTTTATAGATAATTAAACTACAGGAAACTAATTATCTTCTCTATATTTTTGTCTTTTTGCAGTCATTAGCCCACATCCTGAAGGCTCGCAAAGTGCTAACTGAGCCCGAGGTGCGTTATTATCTCAGACAGATAGTATCTGGACTGAAGTACCTGCATGAACAAGAGATCCTTCACAGAGACCTTAAACTTGGTAAGGAATGTGACTGAAGCAGTGACACACTGCATTGCTGAGACACTTTATGCACAATTGTAAAAATACATTCTGTACTCAATACATCAGAGGATCAGTGCAGTATTTATCCTTTGATCCTGGCTTGAATATCAAATGCTCATCATATCATTCCCTTTCTTCCCTACAGGTAACTTCTTTGTGAGTGAGTCGATGGAGCTGAAGGTCGGCGACTTTGGTCTGGCTGCCAAGTTGGAGCCAGCAGGGAACAGGAGGAAGACGATCTGTGGAACTCCAAACTACCTGTCCCCTGAGGTGCTCAACAAGCAGGGCCACGGCTGTGAATCAGACATCTGGGCCCTGGGCTGTGTCATGTGAGTAGGCCAACTATACTTACACCATTTAGTTCAAAAAGATGTTTTGTAACAATGTAAAATATAGTTAAGTATCAGTCAAATACTGGATAATCAGCTTGAAGAGACACATTGGCATCATATTTTATGAGATTGTGATTTCCTCTTTTGCCTATATCTGCTCACTTTTCCCCTCCATCCTTCTCCAGGTACACCATGCTGTTGGGCAGGCCACCTTTTGAAACCACCAACCTGAAGGAGACGTACAGGTGTATTAGAGAGGCGCGTTATTCTCTACCCTCTTCCCTGTCGCCACAGGCTAAGCAGCTCATCACCAGCCTGCTAGCCAAGATTCCAGAGGATCGGCCAAACCTGGACCACATTATGAGGCACGACTTCTTCACACAGGTTAGTCCTCTGCCTGTCTGTCTATTGTCCTCACTGTCTGTCTCACTAAATGTCACTGTGTAGGAGTATAACAGTGACCCTTTTCCCACCAGCTGCACACTGACCCACTTTTCTTCTGCACAGGGCTTCAGTCCAGAGCGTCTGCCTGCTAGCTGCTGCCATTCAGCACCAGATTTCCACGTCTCTAGTCCAGCCAAGAGCTTTTTCAAGAAAGCTGCCGCAGCGCTCTTTGGGGGCAAGAGGGACAAGGTCAAATACTACGAGACTCTGAGTGAGTAATATACAAAACACTGAGCTCTCATGTACCATTTCAAACACCACATGTCACAGCAGTTATTTATTGTTCATGCAGCACAGTTGTGGTTGCTGCAAGAGGCACTGTTAGTTTATTAAACAATTGCAAGCACATTTCACATTTAAATGTATACTGCTCTCATGTTTGTGTTTGTTTAGCCACTGGTTAAAAGGTCTTATTCTGATATGTTCTGTGCTTCATTACCTTTTGATAGATAAGTTGACAAAAGAGGAAGAGGAGATCTACAAACTGCAGCACGACCTGGAGAGAAGTGTTATCAGCCAACAGCAGAGCAAAAATATTTCTGAGGTAAGAGATCATTCAAAACACAGTTCAGGATATTAAAACATCACACAGGTGATGCTAACCCTTGAGATATAATGTGTGCGAGAATCCAATGAGTAACTACGAGGCTGTATTACAACGAACAAGCACAATTTTAGAACAAACTAACAGCATTTATTTTCAACCTTTTAAGCTTCTGTGGGGGAATGCTTAGTAGGAAGATATGATCCAAATGTACAGTATTTAACCGTGGGGTCAATGATTCTCACCTTCAGAGTGGAAGTCTACCTCTGCCATCTGCCGAAAACCCCGTTGGCCCGGCAACGGAGAGCCAGTCCCCGACGACGCGTGATACCATCCGTCTGATTGTCAGGGGAAGTCTGGGGAGCTGCAGCAGCAGCAGTGAATGTGAGTTCTCCAGACTTGTTTCCCAGACACAGATACATTTCTGTTATTTTACACACAGGAGCTGCATCAATGATAGAGTGCATTTATGCAACAGCTAGATTACAATGCAGTTTCTTGAACTGCACTGAAATGATGTCTAGCTAAATGCCCCCGTTGTTGTTCTTTAAGGTCTGGAAGACAGCACGACAGGGAGCGTGGCTGAGACTGTTGCGAGCGTGTTGAGAGGATGTCTGGAGAATATGCCTAAAGGTGAGACTATTTGCCAATTCAAAGCCTACACATGTAGTTAATTATCAAATGATTCCACACTGGAAGGTTTTGTTGTAAACCAAAAGCTCATTATTTGTATTTGACCTTGAAATGTCTTAACAGAGAAATGTGTTGATTGAAGGACTGTTTTATATCTCAAAGATAGACTCCATGATGTTGTTAACACACCCTCATTCCCTCCACGTGTATTATTGTTTGTGTGTGACCGTGAAGGAAATATTGATATATTGATAAGCTCTTGGTTGCTTTAACAAAAGCAAGGATTTATAGAGGCTTCTTTAGTTCTTCAAATGGTCTTTGTTATTGTATTGTAATCCTCCTCCTCTGTGTTTTCACCCTGTAGCCGATGACATTCCCCAGGGCTCAAACAGCTGCACTCTTCAATGGGTGACTAAATGGGTGGACTACTCCAACAAGTACGGCTTTGGCTACCAGTTGTCTGACCACACCGTGGGAGTTCTCTTTAACAACGGCACTCACATGAGCCTCCTGCCAGACAGAAAGTAGGCACCATTCTATGCTTTCACAGCACGCCACTTTCAGTTTCAGTTATTATTCACTACATATAATGGAGATGGCTTGTTTAAGCATGCTCTAGTACATACTTTGAAGAACCTGTTAGTGGTTTGACATAAGTACTAAATTGCAAGGATAGCTTGCCTTGTCATATGCATTTGCAGGCTCCTTTTCAATAAGTAAATGTTGCTAGATCCTTTTCCCTGGCACTCAATATTTGTTATCAAGAATACCAACAGATTTTGAATGTCAGAAAAATCAGTTTATGTTTGTTCTCTTTTTGTAGTGTTTATCTGAGTGGTTGCATAACTCTTTTCACCTCCTTATGTCCATCTCTTTAGGACTATACATTACTATGCAGAGCTGGGACAGCGCTCCGTCTTCCCCACTTGCGAGGTACCTGAACACTTTGTGGGCCAAGTGACTGTGCTCAAGTACTTTTCACACTACATGGAGGAGAATCTCATGGATGTAAGTAAATATCTCTATTTTCCCACTCTTCTTTCTGTAATCTATCTGTCTTGCTATTATGTCTCTTTTGTCTTTCCATCCCCTGAAGCATTATGGCATCTTTCATGTTGCAGCCTGTCTAATCCTGCTCTACCTTTTGTGCTTTCTCAGGGCGGGGACCTTGTTAGTGTGGCAGATACTCACATGCCCAGACTCTACCTGCTGCAGTGGCTCAAGTCAGACCGCGCCCTCATGATGCTTTTTAACGACGGCACTTTCCAGGTAAACACATGCACTATCACAGGAAACACAGCAGTTATTAGGTATGCATAGAGGTGCACATCTTAGCATTGCATTACACAGATAAAGAAAATGATAGTTAGACTACAAATCATATGAGAAAACAATAACCTTCAAAATAACATCAACTTTTCTTATTTCCACAGATCAACTTTTACCACGACCACACCAAGATAATCCTGTGTTGCCAGAGCGATGAGTACATGCTGACATACATCAACGAGGACCGTGTCTCCAAAACCTTCAAACTCAGCTCCCTGCTGACATCCGGATGCCCCCCCGACCTGCGGGAACGCATGGTGTACTCCCTCAACATGCTTCTGCAGAGATGCAGCTAATGTGTTTTGCTTGATATTACACACACATATCTACGCATTGTCTGCTGCAGTGCTGCAGTGGAGCCATGTTTCAGAAGGAATCTGTGTGGGAAGGACAAGATTAAGGATAGACTTGTGAAAAGTTAATTAACATTCCTTCATTGTTGCACCTCGAATGACTCAGCAGAGGTGAACAAATACCATGGACAGACTCTGCTGACTGGAAATGAAATGTAGCACAATGACCGTGAATGATAAAGGGCTGACTTGTATGTTGAAAGTTGGAAGAAAGACAATACTGAGCATGTTGGAGAGAGAATGTTGGTACGAATGTGAACCCAAGCAATTTGGGTAAAAAGAGGGATGTTTGGGAAGTAAAGACAGATGCTGGGCTGGTACCAGCTTTAATGTGTATAATCTAATTGATGCTGTTTTATACAGAAAATACATAACAAGATGCTCTGAATATCACCAGGGCTAGACTGTGGAATATTGTAAATAATGTACAGTGTATGTCACAGCCACCTCAGCAGTGCAGACAAACGATGTGTTAATGTGTGTGGATGCTCCGGAGTTATGCTGTTTATATGTGTGAGTGTGTGTGCGAGTGGTATGTGTGTATCATCACATTAACTTTAAAAACTGTGATTTATTCTCTTTAATGATGGATAGTCTCGGCACATTGAGATTTGATGTGAGGGAGAGAAGGGAAGGGGAGAGAATAACATTTGAAAAACAGTACCAGGGGTCCTGAAGGATCCCGTAAAAGCCATTATCACAGTGGTTGAAAATGTCCTGAATAACTTATGTGTAAAAAGTGCAGTATTTATTTATTTAATAATAAAAAAGCATTTTCTTAAAAAAAAAAATCTACTCCTGTGTACTTGTCCTTTTTAATTGAGTGTTTTCAGCCATTTACATTTTCAGAAACAATGTTGTCTCAGTCCGCTCAGAGATGTTGTTAGATGTTTACTGCTTTTACATTTTATGTCTGCCCTCAAAATCTGTTGATGCCTGGTATTGATGTTTCTTTTAATGCAGTTATACAAACCTGAAAAGGAACAGTGTCCTTGTTCATCGTGTAAAGAGTACATTCTAAGAACATGTTATGTACAGTTCAATGAGAATGATTTCACTTCTGTGACCTTTTTCGAAATCAAAGTATTTCATCTTTAAACTGCAACAGGAAATGGACACAGAGAGAGAGATATAATAGAGGGTAGGTTGACAGTGAAGTTATATTCTCTGGCTCAAGGCCTCATCTTGTGTGGAGTTTTCCTCCCTAGTGATAAATGGAGGATTCAATTTGGCTGACCTCGTCACACACAGACTCACAAAGGCACACGTTGCTTGGCATACAAACAAGGGCACTGAGCATCAGCTCGACAGTCAAATAGTGACATGCAGCTAGAAAGACAGACAAGTGACAGACTTTGTTGTACTATTTTAATAATTACATCATAGCTTTTGAAGCATAGTTGTACAATAGTGACTATACAATCATTCTTAGAATTCTGTTCACATTCACTCACTGTAACCATGGAAACAATCCACCAGTGGCCAGATTGGTTAGTCGGAAATCAATGAGAGCTTCGAAAAAGACATCTGGCACAGCTTCTCCCTGCTTATGTCCTTTGTTCAATAATTGTAAGTCATGTGTTTTACAACAGATTGGCTTCTCTGCTACACTGCTGCCGGAACAAATACTCATGTGGAACACGGAGTATTTGTTCCGGCAGTCTGCTGAACACCTCTTCTTCACCTCTCTAGCTTATATAACGATGGAAGTTGAACATGGATGTTTGAGTCATCACATTGAATGTTCACTCAGAATATCTGTGCTCTTCAGAGTTCAATAATGAATGTCTCATGCATAAACATACCCACACAGACAAAAGCAGAACAGGAAGTAGCCTACAATAAGAAGGAGCAGGAATTATTCATGACGACACCTCAGGTCTGATTGTGTGTGTGTTGACAGTAATGGCCCCTGGAATGGATGCTTTAGTTAGACAGAAATAGGTTGTGTTGTTGATGTGAAGTTTTCTGTCCTTCGAGGGCATTTTTACACACGGTCCTAACATCTGAAAAGGAGTGCAGCAACTTCATCAAATGGATGCCATAGGATGACACACATTAATAACAGACTGCTTCCTCTTTCTCAGCAAGCCAGATGAAAAGTGGCAGTTTCTCTGAGGTTATGTAAGGGAAAGCTCTCTTCTGTTACTCAGCAAATGTTAGCTGATCAGCGTTATTGGCCTCATGAGAACTTTCGGCCCATCTGTGAACATAACACCAAGATGAAGTCATTAGAAAACCCTGTGGAGTTCAGAAAGCAAAGAGTGCACTTCATGTTCTTAGTGTCACTGTCATGTTATAGCTAGTTTTGAGTATCACCCACTCAAAGCTGGTGCTCCTCGGTCATGTCACGTTGGCAGTGGGAAACGTCTTGCCGCATGCGGTCAGGCTTAGCTGTGGAAGGAGAGTAAGCTGGACTGATAATGTGGATCTTTATACCTCAGCTCATATTGTAAAGTTCTCTTCCGGCAGAGAGGTGAGTCAGTTTTGGATAGTAGGCGCATTCTGCCAGAAAAAAACATGCTTTGATAGTGAAAACACTGGGATGCACTTGGGGGATTAGAAGGCCTTTGCATATCAAATGTCAGCACTCCTCCTCCTACTATGTGGACAAAAACAGATGTACTCTACAGAGAGCTGGGATGTTGTAGCCTTGCCCATGCGCTGCTGTAGCGTACAGTATCGACTAAAGATGAGCAATACACAGCACTCACTCACTCACTCTTACTCTTCCTACTTTGCAGTAGTTTAACCAAGAAAAAAAGGGTTTAAAGTCTGTACAAGAATGTGAGAAGCATGTTGTGTTTCCTTACCTTCCAGGTGTTCAAGTACGTATGATGTTGAGTCCCCTTGCCTGACTAAGTGTACTGTTCTGGCTTTTTTGTGTAATGTAATTGTCTTCACTTTGCTCCTACAATTATACATGTTCCAGGTTTAAAATATAACCTTTTGGATTGCGAAAGTAGTTTCTATTTTCTTCACAAATCTAAAGTGGCTGGCAGGTCTGTGAACCTCTCAGCCACAACTATTGAGGAATGAATGTTGCAAGGTATTTCAAATTTAGAATGAAAGGAATTCTCTAAGCATTTCTGGTATTCACTTTTTGTCCATAATCGGATCTTAGCTGTAGCACTATTGGGGCCTAGCTGTAGGTCACACCAATCCGAAATGTGTATTGTTATTACAATGGTTAAACCTGAACATGATACAGTCATCACTTAAATGGTTAGTCGCATGTAATAGAGGTTTTCTTTTTTCAGACATTAATCACACTATCCCAGCTGGAGTGTCCTCACATGAACCAGAGCCTTCGTCACATTGATGCTGGTATGATGCAGCAGCTGTCATGTGCAGTGGAAGAGCATCACAGCCTGATCTTTATAAATAAGGGACTGATATCTTCTTCAGTTTTTCTGATAACTACCTAACTGTGATAACTGCACCATCACCCTCCTCAGTGATGTCAGTAGAGAATGTGACTTCCTTGAAATGGAGTAGCGATCTGCTGACTTCTTTAAAGAAACATCAGATGGTTGTGTGTGGGCAGACGAAGGGCGAAGATATGACTGAAGAGTAGAACAAGAGAAAAACCTTGGCATGAGCTGCCACAGCAACGAAGAAACTTAAACGTTGAGCTTTATGTGGAACTACTGAGTTCGATACAACAACATTAAATAGTATAGGGGCTATTTGATTGCTAAGTCGTAAAACAATTTAGTATTAACAAACAGTATGCCATGTATACAGTATTCCAAATTCAGTGATTGTGTCCCTAGTTCACTGACCTCCTCCAGTTCCTCTATACTCAAAATGATAACCCTTGCAATATCAATAAAGGTTACTTGGCCAGTCAATTATATATCTGCTCCTATTCCTATAATAATCAGATATTTTAAAAGTAAAGCGTTTGTTCCTAAACCCATAGTTCAATATGTGGCGGGAACAATTGAAGATCCTGTCACTGCCCGCAGCATTTTTGTTTATCAGGTTGCAATTCCTGTGGAAACCAAATCTTCATGAAGTCCAAAATTCCTGCAGCAGCTACCTGCCCATCTTGTCATTATAGCTTAGTAGTTTTACAGATGATCATTGAAATGCACTGGGTTGGGAGATAATTACTGTGTAAGCTTGATTTTGGAATAGCTGCAACAAAGTAGACACGCATTCCATCCATACCGGCAAATGAAAGGGTGTGCTGCAGGGACTTTATGAAGTTCCCTTCCCCACTCAAATTCCTCTTTGCAAAGATTCAACTTGTTTCAGAGTAAGCACTTTATACAGGATGGAACTAGCCACATTTTATTAATTCCAGCATTTTTTCTTTTTCAAAAGCTGCTCTGTAAAGTCTGTGCAGGAGTTTTCAAATTGTGAAATGTTATTTTGTATCTATATATCAATCTAAAAATCTAAAAATCAATGTGATATACAAAGTTAATGAGACACAAGTAGAGCAAAACGTGTGATCTTCCTCCCATTATCCCATCTCACTGCCCCTTTTTCGCACATACTTAAAAGGCGTTTTAAGCTGAGTAATGGCTGCTAAATGTGGAAAGCAAGGCATTTAGCGGAGATCTCTGAAGTGTGGCAAGTGTTTAAATACATCCCTGCCTTGTGAAGGGAGGAAACTCTAGGGGCCTTAAAGCAGCGTTTCAATCCTGTGACTCACTGTGGAGATAGAAGGATAGCGCAAATCCAACACACGCACACGCGCGTGCGTGCGTACACCATCTTCCTTTGGATTTAGGTGTGGCGGTGTTGCTCAAGTTAATTGCCGTATGGTAATGTTCATCCCTGAATTCATGCTGGAGCTTAACGTTATACAGCAATGTTTTATGAAACAATCACACCAAATCTAAATCATTGTTCATATAGAGTGAATGCTAGCAGACCAGAGGTGTTGACACAGGGTTATAATGGTGTATTTTGTTCATCTATTGCAGCAAATCCCTTTCCCATAAAGTTTATTCGGAGATTGTATCTAAAAGGTCACACACAACCCATGCACCTTTGGCATTTCTCCGAGCCCACAGATACAAGCTCGGTCTGGTAAATGCCAAAGGTATGTTATCCAAACGGCTGTTCTCCAAGCCTGCACAGACAGAACAGAGGCATGGGCGGACAAATGGACTGTGGGATCAGATGGAGAAGGATCAGATTCAAGAGGTCAGCTGGGGGAAAATACAGCTCCACAGGGCAAACTCTTATACTTTGATGACGCCTCAGAGTGCTGGCATGTTATGTTGAAGAGGAACAACATTTATATACAATATGTTTTAATGAAGAGGAATTTATGAGATTATAGACAAACATATTTATTTGTCTTCTCTGCGATATAACTTTCTAACCACACCATGAATCTTTCTTCATTCACGTGTTGCTACATGCAGCGTATCAACTGAATGTTTTTATCAAGAGCACAAGAAAAATAAGAAACTCTCATTATGCAGCTACTGAAACTGCTTCATGAATTACTGAATGAAATGTCCTGTCATTGTATCGCAGACGGCAGTTTCACTGCAATCATTTTGCACATGTAGCTGCCCTCCTTGTGTGTCAAGGTGCTCTCATTCAGAAACACTCTGCCTGCCTCAGCGTGAAAAAGAGGTAAAAGGCCAAGACAAAGAGGAAACGGAAGAGTCTGGCATGGGGTGAGCATATAGGGCAGTGTTTCCGGCAACTTGTCGTACAGATTCATCAAAGAGCCAATCAAAGCATCATCTCTGATAATACTCTGACAGTCTCCACTTGCTCTGCCATTGAGCTGAGTGGGAGACAAAACTACTGTTTCCTTGGCAACTGCTACTCTCATCTTCGCCCGCATATAAACCCCCGGCTGCAATTCATTTGGCTGTTCTCTGTTCGTCATTCTGTATTGCGTGCACAAGTCCTTGGTTAAGCGTTTTTATCAGGTTATTTCTTAAATTGGGTGAATACGTTTATAACTTATTGCACATTTGTAATAATGGTTACTGGTTACAAAGGAATGTTCTGCATTCTCACACACTCACCATCCAATCCATTCAATACCTGTTGATGCAAAATGTTATTGCAAAATAATGCCCAATGTTATAATCTAGGTTGTGGTAGTAGCATTATCATTAATCCACTTGTTTACAGAATGTCTGGATTTAATACAGTTGTACCATGTGATTTTTTAGGAACTTGTGCTGAACATACAACTATCTTAAAATAGTTATTTTGATGACAGTAATCATTTTTCAATTGCCCAAGTATAACTACTGTCTCCCTCTCACTTTGTGCTACCCACAGAAAGTCTTTGCAAAGTATGTGGCCGCACAATGTCAACTCATCTGTGGTAAATTGTGATGTGTTATCTGCTATGTGTATGTATGAAGGTAGATATGGTGCAAAATGCGAGAGCGTGTAAAACCTGATGTGAGCACTTGCAGAAAAAAAATCTGAGCTTGTGTGCAATGTGCATACATTTACACTTGTATAACATATCCACGTAACTGTGAACCAAATGTACACTTGTATAAAATATCCACGTAACTGTGAACCAAATTTGAAGTCACAGAAGAAGAAGAAAAGTTTTGTAGCTTGTAGAAAAAAATGAACTTAGTGATGAAATGTTCACTTGTAGAAAAATACATATTTTTTAAATATATTTTCCATTACAACTGCAACTTGGTTATTACAACCTCTCAAATCAGTCATTACAACTTGACGAATCTGCTCTGTGGCAGTATAAATCGACGAATCTGCGGTCTTGACTTTTGCTACACTTCTTGCGATAAATATGTCGCAAAAGTAATTTTCACCAAAAGCTTTGCGTTTAAAAAAAACGACGGTCTGATTTCAACAACTCAATGTGTGATTATTATAGCAGTAATATTAGACACTAATAATACAGTAAACTATGAACACTGTACATATTATTGTTTGCCCGTGGGATTAGGGTGATCGGTAGTGAGAGCCGCTGCATTTTCCTCCGTCGGATGTGATATAAATAAAAACAAAGCGATTATTGTTGTTGTTGTAAACTCACGTGGATTAAATTTAGTGCATTCATTTCAACTCGCGAACATATGATACATTAAATGAATGCGAGGATGACGATCGAACATCGTTTGTTTGACCCTGGATGTATTTCCTGATCTAAAAACATAGCGATGGTTTTGTACTTACGCCAACGTGAATTAAACATTATTTTGTTAAATAAAAACATGGTGATGTTTAGTAAATGATTACATGTCTCTTACTTAAGCACAGAATATGATCCTATCCGTGACATATGGATCTTAACAAATATCCGCTATATCAGATACCTGTAGATCAGCTGTTTATTTCACATGAGTTTCAGTGTGGCAGCTTTTCACGGCTCCCCCTGGTGGATCCATGATCCATTGCAGCTGGTTTCATTATAATTAAATGTATTTATCAAGGGGGCGTTTCAAGTCCTGCGGGGGGGTTTTCCTTATCAGCAGGGGCCCACCCCGTGCCGATCACGGACCCGCACCGGTAGGCGTCTGAAACGAAGCGCTACATCTGTACATGTGTTTAACCGAAGTTCAATAAACATCCCTATCCCCTATGCTGAAGTTGCAAAAACACCACGATCTTATGATCCAATTCTATCAGTTTCCCAGTTACACAGGGACGCAGGAAGTCAGTCAGAGTTGGATGTGCGTGCAGCATCTCGCAGCGGAGTAACTGTGGTGGGGGGGAGGGTCTGCGAGTGGAGCCTCGCAGTTTTTCAGGTTGATATGTGAAGCTCATTAGCTAGTCAACATGTATCTAGCAAATGTTTAGCAAAATATTATAAGTGAGGCTACTAGACTAACGTTAGGTCTACTGTAATAGCCTCACTTTTAATAGTTTGCAAAACATTATCTAGCACTAGTGTTTTGCAGTTACTAGCAGCTTATTGGGATTTTATGCTAGATAGACAGGCATTGGTTTGATATAATAAATTAAGCATTATTGTTAGTTAAGTATGTCAGCCTGCAGCCCCACTTCTTGTCTCTCTAACTCATTGCAGATGACTGCACTAAAGAAAAGGGCACAGAGAGGAAACCAGTTGTAAGTTAATTAAACATAATATAGGCTATGCTTAAATGCATTTCAAAGAAGTTGTGTTGAGTTGGAGTTTGTGTTATTCTACATTTTGACACCAAGATTTTTTTTTTTACTGCAAATGTATATTGGTTCCAAATATCGGTTATCGGTCTCCTTGATTACTAATAATCGGTATCGGCCTTGAAAAAGCCATATCGGTCGATCCCTAGTAAAAAGCACGACCAATCATCTGAGCCGGGCCGGCTAAAATAACTGGATGGCCTAACTGCCTGTCAGCCTTCCATCTGTGCACAAACTTATCTCGTGCCCCGCTCATTGGTCATGTGCGCGTTCGTGTGTGTTGGAGGAGGGGCTCTGTAAGGAAGTCTGAAGTAGTGATGGGAATTCCGGCTCTTCTTGGTGAGCCGGATCATTTGGCTCGGCTCACCAAGAAGAGCCGGCTCTTTCGGCTCCCAAAGGGCTCTTCAGTTTACCACATATTATACCTTTTAATTAAATCAAATGTAGCCCTGTTTTGACTAATGATTTATATGTGTACACTAGGGGTTTAACGGTAGTACCCGTACCGAAATTATTTGGTACGCGCCCTTCGGTTCGGTACACACGTGTGTACTGAAGTGTACCGAACGCATATAACGTTAAACGTAAAAAATTGAGAACGTGAACAACTTCTTGGAAGTAATCTCAGGTGCTGCGTCGCAGCATTCAGAGTAATTTGCACCCATTGTGATCAACGCGTCATAGAGCGAGCAAGTCATTTCATTGGACGAGCTGGTCAGAGGGATGCATTCAAATGTAGTCAGTAATTTGAGGAACTGTCGAAATGGCGAACGCAGATAAAGTTGAGCTCGAAAATCCTCAGCATCATTGAAGTCTCCGGTTTGGGAACATTTTGGTTTCGCAGTTACGTACAAGGATGACGGACAAAGACAGGTGGACCGAACCAAAGCTGTTTGTCGGCATTGTTCAACTAACATTGGTTACGCGGCTGGCAATACACCAAACTTGCACACTCATTTGAAAAGGCATCACCCGAACGTGAATATCACCGGTACCAAAAGACTGAAGTGCAAACCCAACTTCCATTAGCATTTAAGCCTCCACCACTCGCAAAAACTTCAGACCGAGCCAAAGCTATTACAAACGGCAAATATCCTTATGTTGCCATGTTAGCAAAGCGCTACCTGGTTGTATCTGCTACTACCTCTGTCCCTAGAGAGGGTGTTCTCCACAGCAGGAGACATTGCTAATGTTTTGTGAGTACTAGTACAGTAAAGTTCAAATACAGATTATTTCAGTTCATCGAAATGCTGCACCTTAATATTTATTTTATTATATTTTGTATTTATTTGAGTGAATACATTATTCATAGTTTAATAATAATTTAAAAAAAAATAATTATGTTTTGTGATCATTTTTTCTGCTGTACCGAAAACGTACCGAACCGAACCGTGACCTAAAAACCGAGGTACTTACCGAACCGAAATGTTTGTGAACCGTTACACCCCTAGTGTACACATATATCACTTAAATTATTCAATACATCCTTTGTACTGAAGTATTCAAAAGTAAAAATTACACGTTTAATATAAATTATTTGCTGTGGCCAATTGTTTTCATTGCATTTACAGACCCGTGTAACTCTCTTATACCACCCAATGAATGTATTGACTTGCTTGTAGAACCACGCTACACAAAACAGATAGCAACACCTATAAAAACTATTTAAAAAAGGGGCTACTGTATCAACCTATATAAAGTATATAAATATAGTTTTTTTTTTCAAAATACCAAAAAGATCCTGCATTTTAGCCGTGCCTCATTTCGCTCTTTCCAGCGCTGTTTTTGCAGGGGGCTGATTCTGTGAGCTGCAGCTGACCACGCCCCCCTGCAGGAGAGGGCAGCGTGCTCTGAGATCAGCTGCTGGGCTGTCAGAAGAGGGGGAGAAAAAGAGATCTCCGTCCTCCGTGTTTTATTCTTATCGAAGTAAGAAGAGAAGTAATGGGGCAGAAACCCTCCTTTTTACGCAGCGGTCCAGACATAGACATCAAACGGCGACACATATTCAGTGTGCAGTTCCTTTGGCATTAGGGCAGGGATATCTAGATACTTTCCAAGGTTTGACAAAATGAATTGTGCTACTTCTAAAGCAAGCAACGATGTTTTCAAATCTGTAATAAAAAAGCTCCTCAAAAACCCTATCGAAGCAGTTCCTGCCGTTGCTACGTTAGTTCAAACAGTAACAACGGACTACTTTTCTTAGCGGATGCATGTCAATTTAAATCAATACATAAAACTATTTTTTAAATCAATAAAATCATTTTCTAAATCCATAAAAGCATTTAAATTAATATTGGAAGTCATGTCGTTACTTTGTTGAGAATGCGGCCATGTGTAATAAGCGGGATAATGTGCACATTGCATAATGTGCCTTCATGCCGATCTAGATCCCTCTGCAAAAACAAAACAAAAAACGGCTCATTCGCGGGCGAGAGCCGGCTCCCGTCGTTCACTTAAAAGAGCCGGCTCTTTGAGCTCTCCATTCTTACCTACCCTACCTTTAACTCTTTTTAGGGTGCAGCTATATGTTTTATTTATTTCAAAGTGGGCCCATTTTAATAAAAAAATGTTTTCCTTCAAATATGCAGAGGACTCCCCAAGTGCTGGGGGTCATTCATAAAAAAAAAAATCCAGTTTCGTTAAAATAGACAAAACAGGTTTTGATCCCTTCTCCCTTGGCCTCCCTGCCACTTAATTCAGGAGTTTACTTGATTGACAGAAAAAGCGACCTATCGCTTTCCAGTCTGTTAACCCAGAATGCAAAGCGATACAAAATCAGTCAAGTCCCGGGAAAACTCAAAGTAAGTTAGAGAGACTAACAAGAGACAAACAACAAAATGAGTGCGGGACTGAGCAAAAAGCTAAAGACATACCACTTCCACCCAGAATGGGAGGAAGAATATTTGTTTGTGATGTCACATTCAAAGGTTATTTGCCTTATTTGTGAAGGAAGCGTCGCTCTGCCAAAGAAAGGTAACGTGGAGAGGCATTATCGGAGTGTTCACAAGGCATATGGCAGCGACTTCCCTCCGAGTAGCGAGTTGAGAAAGGTCATGTATTATTGCTACACAAATATTATCTCGCAGTCTTAGTGTCGCCAACTCGTTTCTAACATGCAAAAAGACAAACAAATGCGTCTGTGGTCGATTTTCGACCTTTCCAATCCAGACGAGATCTCTCTCCCCCGTCTGTGTGCGTGGTGGGGGGGCAGTTTACACACACGCGGCTGCTACAAGCAGCAACACACGGCGGGGATGGCGGAGAGAAGCGCTCCAAGGTGTGGTTAAATGTTACCCGTCTTGAGGTGGACAATGCTCCTTGCCAAGAGTGTTTAGCATGTAAGAGCAGTAACACGAGCAATTTATCTAAACATTTAGCAAAAGTGCTCCACATTCAGACGGAGGAATGCACCGGGTTCCACTGTCTTTCTAGTAGCTCTGTAGCCCCATCCACGAGTAACGTTTCCACGTCAGGTGTTATGTATGCTTATGTAACACATGGAGTTAACTCAATTATACAAACATGGGTTCATTGTTGTTTCTTTTGATGTGAAATATTATTTATTTTATTTAAATAAAAAGCAATGTTAATGTTGTAAACAATTTGTTAATTTAATAATATATGTATTTTTGAATCAAGTATTAATCTTTATTGTCTTCATTGTTAGTTTCCACATGCCTAAAACAACCTCAAGCTAAATCTAAAAGTTGATGGCTAAATAAGAGCGTTTGAGAAATTGTGCAAGGCATACAGTAATAGTCTGAATAGTCGATTAGTCGTTTCATTAATCGATAGATTAATCGATTATCAAATTAGTCGTTTGTTGCAGCCCTATTATCCCATGTATAAATAAAACGTGTTATTCAGCAACCCTTGCAATTTGGGATTTTATTTTTGGTTGGTAGACCTCGGTGAGCTGGTCATTTCAAAAGTAGCTCACCAGCCCAAAAACTGTGGACACCCCTGCTTTAGACAATAAGAAATATAAAGTTAACTGTTGAGTTACTCAGTTTTTTTAGATTATCAATACTATTACTGTATAACTAATATCTCAGGTTAAGAGGCACATTCAAATAAAGATTGGTCTTTAAATAAATGTTGTCTTTTGAATTGTTTGTCTAAAGTCAAGGATCTAGAACTGGTACTTGTAGTTTTAATGATACAGTCTGGTTATTATGCTGTTTGGAGGAGGCATCACAGGTAAGAGTACTAACTAGCTACCATCACATGTACCTTAGCTTGACTTAAATGTATTAAACGTATAATTAAGTGATATCAAAATATAAATAACTTTTGTCATGCAAACATATTAATATTTGCTTGATTCCAGAGTTGAATTTTGCACAATTGCATACAAAAGTGAAGGGATTTTAAGATTCTGAAGTCTTCGTTCTAAATAGAAAATAGCATGGATAATTTACAAAGGCTTTAAAAACACAGCAGGAGCTCAAGACAATTATAAAACTTGTCATTATTTCAGTACAGTTCAATTGGTTTTATTTTTCATAAACGGTTATCACCCGTTAGTGCCAAAGCAGTAGGCTATAATATATGAATTACTGCAGTAGACTACAACCACTACTTGTTTAGCTAGCATAAACTCAACAAAGCTAGCGTCAGCTGGCTAACTGACGTTATTTTGCCGCTAAACTGCACGATATAAAACGGTGGTCTTCAAAGCGGATTTAATCCTCAATCACAATAATAATATTCGAAGTAATACTGGGCAAGTAATGGGCAAAACTTACCTTTGATTGACGCGCCATGTCAGCAGTAGCGACACGAACCGTTAGCGAACCTTTAGCCCCGCAGTCATCCGGTTCGACCTGACTGTGGCTGTGACTGACCCAAGCCTCGTTGTTCTGATAGCTCCAACCCCCCTCCCTCCCCCCACATAGGTGAAAATAACTTTTGCGAAACATTTATCGCAAGAAGTGTCAAAAGTCAAGACCGCAGATTTGTCGATTTATACTGCCACAGAGCAGATTCGTCAAGTTGTAATGACTGATTTGAGAGGTTGTAATAACCAAGTTGCAGTTGTAATGGAAAATATATTAAAAAAAATATGTATTTTTCTGCAAGTGAACATTTCATCACTAAGTTCATTTTTTTTCTACAAGCTACAAAACTTTTTTTCTTCTTCTGTGACTTCAAATTTGGTTCACAGTTACGTGGATATTTTATGCAAGTGTACATTTGGTTCACAGTTACGTGGATATGTTATACAAGTGTAAATGTATGCACATTGCACACAAGCTCAGATTTTTTTTCTGCAAGTGCTCACATCAGGTTTTACACGCTCTCGCATTTTGCACCATATCTACCTTCATAGTATGCATCCATTAGAATATTAAAGGCGGATGTGTACTGTTTGTCCTAGAGATAATGGGCTGAAGTAGCTGCTGTATAGATGATTGACAATGACTGACTCAGGACTGATGGTGATATGTGTTTAGGAATAAACCCTCAACTAGCCAAATCTAACACAATAACTGTTGACAAACTGTCATGCAATTTACTGTTAACCATTTGGCAGGACAATAGCTGTTCTCACTGTTTGTGTTCTTTTCAGGGGAAGTGAACGGGAATACATCCTACTGGATATCCTCCGTTTGGCCTGGCAGCGAGATAAGAATAATAAACCAGATGAGTTTCGGGATGGATGAGGAGGCGGACTTCAGCTTCTTCATCCATCCCTAGTGGAATAACAGGACTATTAAGTGAAATAGAAAGTAGCTTTATGATAATCAGACGTATAAATCCCTAAAACACAGGGAATACAGCATATATTGTATAAAATAAATGTACTTAATCCAGCAACATGTCATACGTCTCTAGTGTTATACAGTTGATGTCATTCAGGTGATGTCATGGGTGATGTCATTTCTGATGTCATGGTGACATAAGGATCACAAGATATACCTATAAAGGTTACAACATAATTAGATAGGACAAAAACAAATGTATTCTCCCCAAAGATACATTTGGTTGGCAGCCATGATAGATGATTTAGTTACATAACATTAAAACTGACACAATATCCTTCATATAACTTGTCTTTCTTCTTCATGCCTTGAAAACATTATCATTTCAGATAAACTCTCAAAAAGTGAAAATGATTCTGACTAATACTGATAATAATATTTGATAATTATTTATATAAAGTTTGTTCCAAAAAATAAATGTGAATCTTAATTTTGAGAGTGAAATTATCTAGGTTCTTCAAAAACCATAGCCACAATTCTTCCAGATAATGTAAGTGATGTCTCTATAATGTATGTATGTATGTATGTTAGGGCTGTGCATCTTCACTGGTCTCACGATTCGATTCGATTACGATTATCCTGTCAACGATTCGATTCGGTTCGATATCCCGGTGCATCACGGTGCATCACGATTCATACCAATGCGTTGCATCCTCAATTTTCTATATTACTGCACATGGCTTATTTTTCATCAATGCATACATGCAGTAAATACATATGAACTCTCTTTTTATTATTTAGAAAGTGCTTCAGAAATCAATAACATAAATGTCTTGACATTAATTTATAAACCAAAATAAATGAATTGTATAGGTCTAGCCTCCGTGTGTGAAGTTGTTCCATCCTCAAAAACAAAAAGCTAATGCTTCTGCAGTCTAGCTGCAGCTTCTAGCAACAGTCTTCTGTTAAGAAAGGACACTGAATGTCCTGAATGAGGCATCACACACAGGACTTGAGTCTGAACACAGCAGACAACAGGAGTATTTACAACAGCATATACAAACAAAAATAGTGCATGTGGGTGCACATTTACATTCTCTGTCTTACTGTTACATAAATCCCATGAATGTATGAGATTAAATTAGCTTCATTATATCTCAGTGATTAAGTGAATAATAAAGTTTCTATCGGGTCACCATCAGCCTGTCACTCATTATTTTCAGGGAGGGGGTGGGGCTTGGAGGAACGGAGAGGAGACGGTGATCGAGCTTTTTTCCTCCTGCCTTCACAAACTTTACACACGTATATATCGTCTGAAAATTGCTAGAGGACATTCATACTTTGCAATCCAAGACTTAATTAAATCCACCAAAAACCTGACATGATTGTAACGCGATTATTTTTGAAAAACATAAATCCCTGTCACACTCCGTGTCGCTGCGGCTCAGAGACACAGGGACCCTGTGTCTCTGACACGGAGTGATTGAGAGCGGGTCCTTCTGCTGTCGGTTCTGGACTGGTGTTCTTGTGTTGGTGGATAAAGCAGACTGCTCCGTGTTGCTATGCCGCTGTCACGTCTGTTCCCTGATCTCTGCGTCACCGACCGATTTGATATTAAAGTGACAGAATTTTTTTTATAGTAAAGCCGCGGCCAGAAAATCAGGAAGCAACGTTACCACTCTATAACCGATTATCTTCCGTCACTGCATCGAGACCGAATCGTCCACGTCCGCATCGCAATGCATCGTAGAAACGATTATTTTCAACACCCCTAATGTATGTATACTTTGGTGTGAATCTGCAGCGTGTATTTTTACATCCATACAAGGACTTGCTGTCTGCCTTCCAAATGAGTTCCCTTCCGTGCGGGGGAGCAGGTGTTAGCAAGCACTGCGGGGCTCTGCTGAGTTCACCTGTGTGATTACAGCAGTTTAGTGCCACAATACAGACAAACGGCTTACTCACCCTCACTTCAGAGGGATGTGATGATGTTAGTAATTGTAAGTTTTGTCTATGCATCTGCGTGTGTGTCAACTAAAAGCCCACCTGCAGACCCATATCTCGGCTTGACTAACACATTTAATTGTAGCTGTTTGTCATGTGCTTTGGCAAAGATTTGCACAAACAGGTTGACTGAAAAACAGTAAATCAGAACATTTAAACCTCAGCTATCTCACTGTAGACATGTGTTCCTGTTTGTGTAATGGGTCTTTCCAATATTCAAAGACTTACAGCTCATGCAAATAAACTCTGGATGTCTGACCTTTCTCAAGGATGATTACGAATAGAAACGGCCTATACCTTGATTACAATTATTTATTTTTCAGGGTTTGAAAATTGCAAGAAGATTTTGGGATAGCACAAGTTAACTCAACCAAATATATTACTTAGATCTAGTGGCATATGTTACTGTTACTACGTTTTTCTAATATTGCTGAACTTGAAATTCAACTGCAGTACAATTTGTAAGCACCTATTTTATATTGTTGTATTTGTTCTTTTACCTGAGTAAAGGATCTGGAGATGTATCCACCACTTAGCATATAATACTGTGAATCCACACAGGAATGAGTGTGCTGAGAGCTGGCGTTGAGAGAACTGGGTGTGACAGTTTCGGCTGGATAACTTGTCTCTCTGACTTATTTCACTGCACACCCTGTACACACATGCTGTGATGGCCCTGTGTGGCCCTGAAGAATAATAAACAACTGTAGAAAATACAGTAATGTATTTATGTTCATTATCTGCCTTTGAATCTTGTTATTTACGTTCTGCTGTACCCTGCACAAATAATTCCTCCTCTCTCAGCTATCAATAATTGGATAGCAAACATTCTCCTTGACTACCCTCCAAAAGAGCAAATACCTTCTGCATAGGAAATGATGTCGACAACCAAGCCTTTGCCACAGTAGCAACAGGTCCAGACACGCCTCACACATCACATATCAAGAATGAGGAAGACACTTTATGTGGTTGGTCAATCTCTGTGCCTTGCAATGTTTTTATCAATCTGCTTCTGCAATCTCTGTTCTGAGCTGTTGTTCATTGTTTTTCTTGATGTGAGGATGCATTGTCCGAAAAAAAGATAATGATGAGACCATGTTCACAAGCATGATGTCTGAAGTCACACGGTGGGCGCCAGCTATCTCCCTTGAGACATGGGGGATTAGATATCTATCAAGCTGATTACTGTGTCCTCACATCCAGAGACCTCCAATAGGAATACACTAACAAGGAGAAAGATACACACAGAAACACACACACACACACACACACACACACACACACACACACACACACACACACACACACACACACACACACACGTCAAGTCTTTTCTAAACTCTGGAATTATTTCCGGCAACCAGAAGGTGTTGCAAAGATCACCGTAATTATTATGTTTTTTTCACTGAAATTCAAGCAGGATTCCAAAAATAGAAGGCAATTCAAGGACTCTAAGAAATGTTATCTGTGATTCAACACCTGGGAATGAATGCTGTCTTAGAGCATATTTCCGTTCATTTCATTAAAAGCTCCTGTCAGGTATTTTGTATCACTTGATCTTTCTCTAGGATTTGACTCAGCCCTCTTGCAATTATCTCTGAAGGTTTGATGCAATGAAAGACGGCAGTGTCTCTCGTCTGAATTTCTTCATTTAGATGATGTCATTACTTCTCAGTCATAGGACACAAACAAAAACAGATCACATGTTTACACGTCGTCTCATAGTTGTGGTAGGTTGACTATTTTCCAGCTGGCAGTAATATTCAAATTTGAAACTGTGGGCGTAAGACATGTTGTCTATCTATGCCTATTTCTTACTTAAAATAAATGAAATCTTCCCTCTGACGCATTTGCTGGAAAGCGTTACAGACTTCAGCATAAGTGTGTCACATCCTCAGCCATAGACATTTTACTGCTAGGGGCCTCATCTCATATCGGTCTCAGAGACAGTATTCAGTAAATTAACAAATTAATCTGAAGCACACCATTACTGAAAAGGTAGTCCTAGTGTTGTCATGTTTTAGGAGATCCACTGCACCTGACGTCACTCGTAGCAGATTGAGATGCCCAGTGCTGAAAGGTAAATAACCAAATTACCAAAGAGACCTATTTGCTTGCCAAATCTTCATTGTAGTGGGACACATTACATGTTTTTTTAAACAGAGGAGACCTTGTGAATATTTAGTAGGATGTCAATAGGGTTCCTTTTGTTCCCCAGAATAGACTGCAGAGACATAAATTCACTAAAAGTGCAGCTTTGAGCTTATTTTGCAAGGCTCTGAAAGATGTCAGCAGAAATGACAGCTTATTACTCAGCTCTGGGACCAAAAATAAAATATTCTTCACAACTTCAATAGCTTTTCTCCTGTTTATGCTGAATAATGTTGACTGCCAAGGAATGGGATGGGGGCTAAACAGACTGCTAACTGATACGTTTCTGCATCACTATCCCACGCATGTGTACAAAATACTATTTAACAAGGCAACATTTAAAATATGCTTATGCTAAAAGTTGATACATGTGGTTGATAAGTCACTGATTAGTGCTTTAGAAATAGAACATGAAAATAAGTTACTTTTGGGTTGCTTCTGTTCGTCAGATATAAGAGCCTGCAGCTGCAGATCAGTGCGTGTGTAAGTGATCACACCTTTCCTTCCAGCAGAGAGGACTTGGCTGTCTAAGCATAGGGCTTCCTGCAGCCTAAATTAACCCACTCCTTGCTTTCCTGCCATGCTGTTTCCTATGTTAATGTGATGTTGCCTGCTTCTTACAATGGACACATACAACTGTAGAGAATTGCATTTTCTTAATAATTCTTTGAATAAATTTACTTTTTATTTTATTTGTTAAATGAGCCACATTTGGTTGAAATTAGTCTTGTTTGTTAACACCTCACTCACTTCTTGCCTCCCTTGCTCACTCGCTCCTGCTCTCTATCTCTCTGTCACATGCAGTGTTTACCCTCTGACCAATGGGTGGAGCAGATCCTGCACAACAGGAAGCGGAGAGCAAGGCAAGAGAGATGGGAAGGGCTCAGAGGAGTTGATGGACGAGCTCCTTTTACCCCATTGTTTCTTCCTTCCTCAACAGGTGCACTTGAGGCTTTCGTAGGATAGCAAAAACAGTATGGTGGCTTTTCTGTTTGTTTTCAGAAGATTATACATTATTTTGGTTTGGTAGGGTTATTTGGGTTGAACTGGAAAGGAAGAGACTGCAACTAGGACTACTTTTTCTACTGAAATGATCTCATTAAATGTAAAATAATGTTGAATGAACATCAACAAATACTGTAAAGTAGATGGGCTACTACTACCTTCAATGATGTACTGCCTCACATATGTTTTAACAGTTTAAAAGCAATACTCTGCACATGCTCAACGCCTATCATTACCTACTGTAACGACATTAACTCATCAATTAGGTAAATATTGTTTAAACAGATGACATTGAGCTAAGTGAAATGTAGACAAAATACTGACTCACATCAAGCAATGTGAACTATAAAGACAATGTGATTTGCAAGAGATAGCACTTTTTATCACAGCTGAAAGCAGTCACTGAGTAGGTCACCTCACAGCTCCAAATCGTTAACAACGACTTCTCAAGAACATTATTCAGGAGCATAGCCAGAGATGGTGGCATTTATGATATCACAAAAGAAATAAGTAGTGAAGCAGTAGTGAAAATGCATGTATTCTTTGTTTTATTGTGTTATAAATTGATCATAAATTGACTGTAGTAAAATATCTGTCGGCACTATCACCGGTGTAGCTAGGAGTGAGTTGTTGTCCTCATTCATTTGTAGGCAGTAACACTTTTGAACAGCAGACATCACAATGTGCTTCACAGTAGGAAAATACATCAAATGTGAACAATGAGTAAGTGTTACAAAAAGAAGACCGTGCTTTTAAGGTAGTTGCCAAAAAAGCACCGTATTGACTCAAAGTGGCGTTCAAATGAACAATGTTCTTAAATGGTGATATATTGAAACATGTTAACCCCTTGTGATAACTGTGTATCTGTTAAATGAATACAATAAATGGTGAACAGCTTGTACATATTAATGTTGTTGGGTGTAAAACAGATCATCAACCTAGGTTGTTATTGTTATGAAGGTGTATTTTTAAGATCTGTTCCAACAAGTCAGTAGCTATTTGGTTGTCAGTGATTGGATACATGTGTCCTGTACATCTCAGTGTTTATGTTCTGACAGGTTCATTTGACTGCTTTGCTTCAGCTTGATTTGAGCTGCAGTTTCAGAAAATGTCTGGGCATGTCTGACATGTGTGAAAGAATAAAAGTCAGATTTAAAGCAAGAACAAATTCCTCAACTGTTTCTCAGGCAGCTCAGAAGTTATGCAAACTGTCTTTCCCTCCTTTACACCATCACAGCCTGGCAAACTGTACTGTGAGCTCAAATTAAAATCATTTGTTGTACATTTGAAATTAGACAACATACAGTATATTGTGACAAACTGCAGATTTATCAGTGGAGCATAACCCAGTACAAAACAAGAGAGCACACATCCACACACAGCACATGTCAATGTGTTTCCTGTGGCATCGTTATTGCTCTGCTCCTTTAGCTGGTTCATACCAGTCATCCGTTGCTCAGTAGCATACCAACAATACCAAGGCTGACTCACTTGGTAATGGAAGGCAGAACAAAATTATTAAGCTGAAGCTGCCCAACCTTTCCTCGTGAGTGTTTTACATTTATAAGAAAAATATAAATACAATAAAAAATCTAACATTTCTTAACGTTTTTTTCTTAAACCACATTCTAAAAACAGAGGCCAATTGTCTCAGTGCTTGGATGGCGTATCAGGAATACAAAGTGCATCTCCATCTGAAGAGACAAGTTGATTATTTTGTGCTCTACCAAATAAGTAGATGGACAGTACAGGCCTCAATGAAAATCTCAAACAGGAGATGTCAGGGTCATGCTGTGAATGGAGGCAGCAAGTGTGATACTGTTGGTGACCTATGTGTTCCTACCATCTGTGCTAATTTCCGTTACACATACAGACACACAAGCACCCTTTTAACAAGTAATGAATGCATGGAAGTGGACACAGTTCTGAGTATCCAAGCAGTGAAGTTTACAGGGTTCATTGTATTGATTCTTCTGAGGAGCAGACCGAGGGATGTTCAGCAAGGAATGGATAAGTAGTGTGGTGGGTCTGATTATGTCCTTATAGCTACAGAAATAGGAATGATAGCCAACTAAAAGCAGGGGCAAAAACTGGGGATATTTTAAGACCCATCTTTTTTGTCAGACTACCATCAATCAATCAATGTTTATTTATATAGCCCAATATCACAAATGTTACATTTGTCTCAGTGGTCTTCACAGTGTGTACAGAATATCAGTATGACAATACGACACCCTCTGTCCTTAGACCCTCACATCGTACAAGGAAAAACTTCCAAAGAAAACCCAGTTTAAAGGGAAAAATGGGGGAAACCTCAGGGAGAGCAACAGAGGAGGGATCCCTCTCCCAGGACGGACAGACGTGCAATAGATGCCGTGTGTAGATTGAAAAGATAATACATTTGCAACATAGGTAGTCCAAATGTTTGGAAATGCATGTGTGTATAATAGGAAGATGAATCCACGAGGATATCCATCCAGGACCTATGATCCAGGACCACAGCCACGACTCAAGATCCAGCGCTCGCGATCCAGGACACAGGACCGCAGGATCATCCATGACTCCGGATCCCAGCGTATATAGACACCAAAAAGAAAGACATTTGGGGAAGCTGGGTTAATCGGAACATGAGTGTACACGGGTATAGACAGAGAGAAGGAAGAAGTAAGATGTCCCCCGACAAACTAAGCCTATATCAGCAAAACTAGGGGCTGAATCTAATCAGCCCTAACTATAAGCTTTATCAAAAAGGAAGGTCTTAAGCGCGCTCTTAAAAACGGATAGGGTGTCTGCCGCCCGAACACAAACTGGAAGCTGATTCCACAAATGTGGAGCTTGATAAGAAAAGGCTCTGGCTCCCATTGTACTTTTAAAGATTCTAGGAACAACCAACAACCCTGCATTCTTGGAACGCAATGCCCTAGTAGGACAGTAGGGTATAATGAGTTCTTTAAGGTAAGATGGCGCCTGCCCATTAAGGGCTTTGTAGGCGAGAAGAAGAATTTTAAATTCTATCCTGTGTTCTATAGGGAGCCAGTGTAAGGCAGCCAGAACAGGAGTAATGTGGTCCCTTTTCCTAACTCTGGTCAGTACACGAGCCGCAGCATTTTGAATCAGCTGAAGCGACTTGATTGACTTCTTGGTACTCCCTGATAATAAAGAGTTACAATAATCCAGCCTAGAAGTAACAAATGCATGGACTAGTTTCTCTGCATCGTTTTGAGGCAAGATATGCCTGATTTTTGCAATGTTACGTAGATGGAAGTAGGCGGTCCTTGAAATTGATTTTATGTGGGCGTTAAAGGATAAATCCTGATCAAATATAACACCAAGATTCCTTACAGTCTCACTGGAGGCCAAATTAATGCCATCCATAGTTAGTATGTCTTTAGATAATTTGTTTCGTAGATTCTTCGGACCAAGTACAATAACTTCAGTTTTGGTCGTGTTTAACATCAAAAAGTTTAAGGTCATCCACGTTTTTAAGTCCTTAAGGCAGTCTTGAATTTTATTTAGATGATTAATTTCATCAGGCTTGATTGATAAATATAGTTGAGTATCATCCGCATAACAATGAAAGTTTACAGAATGATTCCTTATAATATTGCCTAACGGAAGCATATATAATGTGAACAAAATAGGTCCGAGCACTGAGCCCTGTGGCACTCCATGGCTAACTTTGGTTTGCGTGGAAGATTCATCGTTAACACGTACAAACTGAGAGCGTTCAGATAGATAGGACCTAAACCAGCCTAAAGCAGTTCCCTGTATGCCAACTAAGTGCTCTAGTCTTTGCAATAGGATATCATGGTCGATAGTATCAAATGCAGCACTAAGATCGAGCAAAACAAGAATAGAGACAAGTCCCTTGTCTGAGGCTATTAGAATATCATTTGTGACTTTAACCAGAGCTGTCTCTGTGCTATGATGTGTTCTAAAGCCAGACTGAAAATCTTCAAATAAATCATTGTTTTTTAAGTACCATGTGCTTTTCTGCTGCATTGGAACCATAGGCTATTTAACAAATGGCCCAACTCCTGTCTAATACAAAAACTGGCAAAGAAGTCTTCCACATACAGTTGAACGGGGAAGCTATAGAGACCAGTTTTTTGTGAGGGCCGTAAACATACCACTGTAAAGTTGTGCATAGGGTTTATTGTGAATTGACCCACTTATTAAGCTATTCTCATTCTCAAAGAAAACTGATATCAACCGACAACACCTGTTTGACAAGACTGTGACAGGTTATGTTTGAGGATTGTACTGAAAGTGACACCTAGCTGACTGAGATAACACATTTTGTTTTGTGAAATAAACATCTAAAAAATCCAGCCCTGGGCTGTGAACTGGTGCCTCACAAGATGACAGGGACAGAGAACAGAGAAAATAGTTTATACTACATGTCAACACATAGTCAAGACCTATGAGATTGCCATCATTAAACCTTAGAAACATTTCACAGCAATGGCCTGAGGGTCAGATTTCTGCTTAACTGGCTTGACTGCAAGAGGGGGAAATCATGGAGGCTCGGCTTCTGCAGCTATTGTTATCCCGTTTCCCCGGCACGACTTGAAGAATCCTGCTTTGCTTGAGTTGGCATTGAAGTGAAAATTAGCATCTACTGCTCCACTGAACATTTGAATGTCATTACAAGAAAAATATCTGGGTTACTTAGATACAGCAGGTATTTAGTTAGAAAAAGCAATGCTACAATGCAGTCCAATCCTGCAGAGTAGTATACACTGTGTTTGGATTTCACATGAAAGTCCCTCTGGAATCGTTTATTTCTTGTAAATAAAGCTGTTGTGATTTAGTGCGCTGTATTTTTTGGGGTCATTCTCAATATGATGTGTCGTTCTGTGTTTCCCCTTGTTTTCCTTCTTTTGCTTTGTTGTGCTGTAAAGTATTGTGCCCTATAAGGCTTTGTTTTGTGCTGTGTCGTGATATCTTGGGTCTATGTTGTCGTCTAGGACTTATTACATTACATTACATTGCATTTAGCTGACGCTTTTATCCAAAGCGACTTACAATAAGTGCGTTCGACCAACAAAATACAAACATGAAGAAAACAGAATCATATAAGTACATCAGGCTTCATAGAGTAAACACATTTCAAGTGCTACTCAACTGGCTTTAGATAAGCCAGTCCTTTATTAATATATAAGTGCTTTGTTAATAGTTCTATCGCTCGAAGTGGAGTCGAAAGAGATGAGTTTTCAGTCTTATCAAGGCAGAAAGCGAGACAGGCTGTATTACAGCTTTAATGAAATCTGTCAGCACCGACTGCACTCAGGGAGCTCACAGTGCAGCAGCACTTAGCACCACACAGGAGAGGGAGATATATGGGGGCTTGGGGAGGGGGTGCACATGAGAGATAGATTTAGGTAGAGATTTAGCAAAGATGTAATGTGTGAAATTGTTTGTGCATGTGAGACTGTTTGAGTAATTACACATTGATGAATATAGTGCTGTTGCTTGCTGGGGTGCCTCACTCCAGTGGGTTCAAACCAGAGGAGCAGACAGCCACCCTGCTAAGACCGTCTGGGACTGAACAGAATACTAATGTGCACAGGAGGCAGAGGGAGAGCGACAGACAGAGGGATGAGGGGAGTGGAGAGGGTGGAAGAGGAAGTGAATGTGAGAGGAAAAACACAGGGGGGAACGTTAAAGACTAGGCGTAAAAATAAGTCCTTTAAAGGCTATAAGAGGCAACGAAGGGATTGAAGAAAGGAAATGGCGAAGAAAAGTGAGCGGTCACAAAGATGAAGCATGAATCTTGAAAGAGATAAAATGTCAAACATAAGTGAGCACAGAAATGATCAAACCATCATGCACTGACTAACAAATAGTTTTGAGACATGCTTACAAAGAGTGTTGTATTACAGTATATATACAGTATTGACGTCTGCTAATACCTATAAATAAATAATTAATCGTGAATGCCATTTTAAACATTAAACTGGTTTTCAGTAAGTTGAAGATTATATTTTGAATTCAGATACTTTTAATAGCTGCGATGGCAAATGGAAATGTGTTATCTGGGTATAAATCATGAAAATAGCTTAAAAAATTACAAAAACGTGGAAATGAACGTAGTCTGAGAACAGAAGGGAGAAGAAAGTAGCCTGGGGGGATGTGTTGAACACAAATCCTGATACCATCTCGCTCTCCATTGTGCTCCATTTATCTCTGCAGACGGCCACTCATTGCGATTCAAGCTATTAATTAAATAACAAAACAGAGTGATGGATTGTACAATTTCTAACTGGGGAAGTGGCAAGAACGGTTGCAAAGTAAAGGAGAAAATATGACATCATGCTGACTGCTTACTTAGCATACAATACATTTTCAGGATGTCACTTAAGGACTGATACCTGCAGAGTTAGGTTGTTGAGCTGCATTTTCAGAATACCACAGCAGATACTTTCGACTGTTCAATGATTCGGAACGCTACCATTGCTCTCATGCAGGGAGTCACTGTGACATTTTCATGTCAAGGATGGGTAACTTACATTTTTGGTGATTCATTCTCCGTCTCTTCTGACATGGTATGCTCTTTTACTAAGTTCAGCCCTTAATTTTTATTAAAATGTTTGGATTTGTGCTGCCTTTGCCTGAGTTGCATAGCAACTCCTGCAATGATCATGGCCCCGGAGGTTAAATAACTTTGGCACACATTATGCAACGTCAAGGGAACACTTCCACTTTTTGTTGTGGTCTTTGCCAAGGATGTGCTGAAGTTTATAAACTCATCCATCCATCCATCCATCCATCTTCTCCCGCTTATCCGTGGTCGGGTCGCGGGGGTAGCAGTTCCAGCAGAGAGCCCCAAACTTTCTTTTCCCTGGCGACATCAACCAGCTCTGACTGGGGGATCCCAAGGCGCTCCCAGGCCAGCGAAGAGATATAATCCCTCCACCTGGTCCTAGGTCTACCCCTTGGTCTCTTCCCAGCTGGATGTGCCTGGAACACCTCCCTAGGGAGGCGCCCAGGTGGCATCCTAACTAGGTGCCCGAACCACCTCAACTGGCTCCTTTCGACGCGAAGGAGGAGCGGTTCAACTCATATTAAATAATAACCCCTTTGAAATTCACAAGTTTCACCCGTAGTTACTCGTCATTTGTGTTATATAGGTGCTGGCAGTGTACTGTTTACTTGCTAAAAACAGAGCTGAAACACATCAAGGAAGGGCATGGCTGCATTATGAGACAATGGGCTGCTGGACCAAGGCATGTCATTGAAATCATTTTAATAATTGTATTGTACTGTTGTAGGAAGGAAATAGCACAAATCAAAAAGTGAAATTAAACTGTGTCAGCAGACACTCTGAGGGTAACTGAGGGTTCAAAAGCAAAACAGGGTGCTCCTGAGTCCTTAGGCTTCTGGCCCTGTTACTGGTAGGCCTGTTTGTCAATCTATTATCTTGGATGGCATTCGTTTCACTTGAGGCTATCACTTAGGAAACGGGTATATCAGTTTCGGATTTATTCTGGTATGGTTGCTGAACATTGCTGATGGAATCTGGCCATGATATCAAATCAAATATTGTCATATCTTTTGACAGAACATTAAGAAAAATACACCATCAAAGACACAGAGATATAAAGATAAAAAGGTTGTTGTTCCTAAATAGCAAAACAAATGTATATATTTAATAGTGATTGTAATCAATTAAAAGCAAAAATAATTCTCAAATAACTAGTGCGGCGACATTACCAAGACACATGCCTCCCTTGTCAGTCCACAGCATTAATATACGTCTTCCTGAGACACTAACAAGTTAAACTTCTTATGAAACAATGCCTTACAGTCTCATCATGCAAGGCTTGTTACCCTGATGAACTCACATCATTGTGCACTTGCATTAGATCATCATAGCTCCACTTCCGGTCGTCGTATCCATGGAGACACACAGATGATGTATCAAGAACCCATTTATTCTTAAGGTCACCTCTGTCAACTACCGCCTCCCCTGCTTACATGAGTCACTTATGATGCTGGTACTGCAGCATTTCAACAATCACTTCAGAAAACAATACAATCCTGGCTCTACACAAATTGTAACAATAATCCTGTGGACATGTAATACAGTTACACACTTGCACACAAAGATGATGGGATAATTAATTAGGTAATGTGTTTGTATGAAAATGTTGGGTAATATAAACAAGCATGCCAAGTATGATGACATAATATATACAATGATGAGACTAAAAGAGTATTTTTTTTAAATGTAATGTAAGCAAATGTTAAATGAATATTTGCCAAATGAAAATGATGGTGGTATAATATTATGAAGACTTGCAAAGATTATGCTGTGATGATTTTTGATCATTATAGTATAATCATTTAATTGAATGAAATGACAATGTTATCCTGATAAAATGAATACATTTAAGGACGATGATAAATTATCATTTTAAGAAGAATATGCTGATGGTGATGAGAGATCATTTTCCTTTCCTTTGTGCAAGCTGTTCCATGCCAAACAGTGGTTGGTCATACATTCAAAAGTGATTAATTTGCATCTTGGGTATTAAACAGTAACATCCTGCTAATCACGCTGCACAGGAAGTGGACCCTTTTTTACTTGAGCGACACTGCTAGTCTTTATATGTTTGTGCACAGCCTCTTTTCAAACATGGGGTAAAGTTCAGTCTAAGAAGCTTGCAGTTACCGTCTGCTTCTCTGTATCCTGCTCCCAACACACAGACTCACACAGACACATTGTCAAGAGACATCATATTCAACCACCAAACACGATAGCCACCTTTGCCCCATGTCGCCCTTCATTATAACCTTTGGCTAACACACACACACACACACACACACACACACACACACACACACACACACACACACACACACACACACACACACACACACACACACACACACACACGCACACACACACACACACACACACACACACACACACACACACACACACACACACCGGATGCGAGGGCGCATATGCCTGCTACACACTCATTCACATTCACAGGATGTCCTTGGTTCACCCTCTCTTCCTTTCTCCTGCACCCACACACAGACACACTCGAACACTGATACGTTCACACGGTGATGGAACATTTGTATTCAAGCACTGTATTTCAGAACGGGCACTTTCATTTTCACTCTACTGAATTTCAGGATGAAATATTGCACATGTGACATCATTTTACAATCATCTGATGATTAGTTTATAGCAGGGGTGTCAAACTCAAATACACAGTGGGCCAAAATACCTCGAACTAACAAAGCTTAAATGACTGCCTATAAAAACAACATTAAACATTAAATAATCAGTTGCATTCATTTCTTATGGTTCTATCTGCAGCTTTTCCAGAGTCATTTCTTATGATTACATTTTCCTACAGGCCAACAACAGCTTCAAAAAAACAATTTCCCTCAAAGAGAAAACCAAACATGCCCTGTTGTAGCAAGAAAAAAAGTGCAGAAGGAAACATTGAAACTCAGTGTGGTGCTCAGCTTGATGCTAGTTCAAGCCAGATACTTGGCATCTCATCTTGGGTGCAAGTTCATCAATGTTTGGGCTCAGGCTCTGAGCTGAGGAAACCCTCAGGATGGAGTGAAGGTGTGCGTGCAATATACCGGCGGGCCAGATCTAATAGTAATTAGAAATTATCCTGCGGGCCGAAATTAAATCCACCAAGGGCCTGATTTGGCCCCCGGGCCTTGAGTTTGACACGTGGTTTGCAGGGATAGAGCCCAGAAAGGCACATTGCAGCAATAATATGACACCCTTTAAAATAAATATTTATCAGAGTGAGCACTTTTACTGATTACTGTACATTTTAGTGCCAAACATTCGATTACAGACTTGTACTTTTTCTCTACTCTAATGATTATAAAGAAACAAAGGGTACAGTTGCTCCCACCGCTCTGACCTTGCTGACTGCTCTTTCCTCTCATCCAGAGTAACATATAATTACAACCAGTTAAGCTGCCCAGAATCCTCTCCGACTCTTTAGGGAGCTTGAAAAGATAGAGTTCTTTCCAATCAACAGTCTGTCTGCAAAAGATCACCCACTTTGTTCTTTGTCTGCTCTCTCTCCTCCATCGTCGTTCTTTTCCTGTCTTCTATAGACCTTCATGCACTACTCTTGCATAGTAACAACACAGAATACAGTGTGCAGACTGACCTTTTTGGTAAGTATATCAAAACATGTTTCACTTTTTTCCAATGCACCAAAGACAACTTTTTCCCGCATCTTGAGTACCACTGCCAAATATGTATTGTTTAAGAAGTCCTCCTACAATATGTACAAAGTGTGTCTTTATCTGAAAACTGATGTGTGGTTGAGCGTTAGTGGTCTTTGACTAAACCAGGGGCTTTCTGGTTCGGTGAACTCTCTTCCACTAACCACAGGGTTCAGGACAACAAGCCCCTGTGTGTGTTGTCTAGCCAGCTGCACTCTATGTTTTAATGAGGACTTGTGTAGCTTTGTAAACAGAGGTGGGAGCCAGATGATGGGTTTGATGCGTGGGTAAACACGATGGGGAGCAGGTCTGGATAATACTAGCTGCATCAGGAATATAGTGGGGGACAAATATTTACAAACCCAAGCTGACTCATTAATCAAAGAAAATTGCTTACAAACATGGTCAATTTAAAAGGATATGTGATATCTAGCAAAAGTTGTTAAGCAGTATGTTTTTGCTGTGAGGTGCTAGCAAATTTTCCAACACTTGTATGCTGATGCAACATGTGTTAGATTTGAGCAATTTTGAAAAGAAACCAAATGTAAAAAATAACCCGATTCAACATCTCTTTTTCATTCACAAAAAAATAATGACATCCTTTCACACTGGCTGCTTAGTCATCACAAATATGATTCCATAATGCATAGGTGTTGGAGTGCAATTTTATTTTGAATGCTGTGAGCCAAAAAAATCCACTTGTGGTAACAGAAGATCCCTTTTTAAAGACAGTTTCAAGATACACATGATAAGCATGATAGACGACAGGGAATATGGCATTAACAGGATGCGACAAAGTGAGAACCACACGTTGGAGGCCAAGAACATTGATCACCCACCCACCCCTCTCTCTCACACTCTCTCTCTTCATGTTACAGTTGCCACTGATGACTCAGACCACACCGGAAGCTCGACTACATACTGAGATAATAAGATAATAACAAGAACAATGACTCTTAATAAGCTTTAATTGAACTGGTGATTTCACAGCATGTATCATGCAATGAAAGGACCTCACAAATATCTGGAAAGATTGTATGGTCATTATTGTACGTAAATAAGCAAATTCATTATAATTAAACAGGATTTATACAACACGCAGACATTTCATTTTCATATAAAAAACGATATACATAATGAAGCATTGATCCTGTCTGACACAAGGTGGTTGCAACACCAGTGTACATTTACAGTTATGTTAATGTAAGAGAACATTGAGGATAACAACAGGACTTATGTCCAATGTGGTCCATAATGTAGATGACGCAAAAGTGTGTGTGTGCATGTGTGTGTTTGTGTGTGTGACAATAGATTATACTCAATGCCAAGACTACCCGACGTTCTTATCCAAAAACGCGTACTTTCTGGCAAAAATCTCTAAATTGTCAGTTCTGGCTAAGGTTCTTGAACGCCTAGTGAGTGAACAGGTAAAGGAGTTTTTATGTACAAATGACATCCTGTCTAATCATCAGTCAGGCTTCAGAAAGAAACACAGCACCATCGCTGCCACAATGAAAGTGGTGAATGACATTACTAGTATTTTAGATAATAAGCAGAGTTGTGCAGCTCTGTTTATTGACCTGTTCAAAGCGTTTGACACCGTTGATCATCGCATTTTAAAGCAGAGGCTAGCCAGTATAGGCATGTCCAGCCATGCAGTGGGGTGGTTTGTGAACTACCTCTCTGAAAGGTCCCAATGTGTTCATTTTGATGGGCTGTCTTCTGAGTGGTTAAACATTTCTAATGGTGTACCACAAGGTTCTGTTTTAGGACCACTTTTATTCTCCATATATATTAACAGCGTAGGTGATAATGTGGATGAAGCTACTTTACATTTTTATGCGGATGATACTGTGATGTATTGTGCAGGTCCCACCATTAAGGAGGCTGTTGTTAAATTACAGGCTGTTTTTAACACTATTCAGACTCAGCTCTCTGAATTAAAGCTTCTTTTAAATGTGGATTAAACCAAGGTAATGCTCTTTTCAAAAGCAAAAAAGACACCAGAGCCTGTTTTAGATATTGTAACTACGCAAGGAACAAAACTTGAAGTTGTTGCCTGTTACAAATACCTTGGTATCTGGCTTGATGATTGTCTCTCTTTTAAACTTCATGTCAATAACCTGCTAAAAAAACTGAGGGTTAGGCTAGGGTTCTTTTTCAGAAACAAGTCCTGTTTCTCGCTTGAGGCCAGGAAAAGGCTAGTCACTGTGACCTTTTTACCTGTGCTGGACTATGGGGATCTGGTCTATATGAATGCACCTGCAAATTGCCTGGTCAAGTTAGATGCCGCCTATCACAGTGCACTGAGATTTGTGACAAACTGTAAAGCATTAACCCATCACTCTACCCTGTATGCAAGGGCTGGTTTGCTTTCACTAACTGTACGGAGGCTCAGTCACTGGTACATTTTTATATACAAAGCCATGTTAGGGAAACTTCCATCTTATATCTGCTCCCTGATCTCACGGAGAATTGTAAGTGGCTACTGCCTGAGATCGAATGCTGTGGTTTTATTAAATGTGCCAACTGCTAGGACTGTCTTAGGGAAGACAGCTTTTAGATGCGCAGCTCCTCTGTCTTGGAATAGTCTGCAAATTAAATGGAAACTTAACAATCTGGTGCCACTAAATGTTTTTAAAGCTCGGTTGGATGCTACTCAATCGGAAGCTATTGGTACCTGTTTATGTGGATAATTTTGTAAATGATGCTGTATGATGTCCTTTTGTTGTTCTATTTATGTTTTTATGTTTCATGTGGAACTACTTGAGCAGGTCTCCCTTGGAAAAGAGATCAATGATCTCAATGGGATTTTATCTGTATAAATAAAGGTTTGAAATGAAATGAAATGAAATGAAAAAACTCTTTCATTCTTCATACCACTTTCAGGGCCTGCATTCACATAGAGCCCAAGTGCTTGACTGAGGTTTTATCAGAAATGTATGTCATTCTTAAAAACGTATTACTAAAGCCTAAGCTTTGTTAAATATGGGTTTAGAGCCAAACAGTATGTTTCCAAGGGTGTAAGCCAGCTGATATCATTATCACAGAGCCAAACACTGATTTTGGTCAACTGTTTATAAGCCTTAATAAACATGGAAAGATTAATTTTAATATCAAATGTCATTGCAAACCTCATGTTTGAAAAAAAATAATGGAATCACCAAATCCTCTGGGGATCATCAATGTGTGCACAAAATTCCATGGCAATCCATTCAAAAGTTATAATGACCTTTGGCTATATCGAGTAACCTGTGCTTAGAAAAATGGCTTTGAAATCCAACTTTACTGACAGTTTCAAGTGATCGCCTTAACCACACCCTCTACTATCCTTCTCAAGGGATTGGTCATGTTTATTCCTTTTACTGTTTGTTTCACATTATTGTTTTGTTCCTACAGCTGCACAGAGTCAGTGGGAACCAACTCAACCAAGGCCTACAAGGTCCTCCCCTTCCTCTCCTCCCCTTCTCTTTTTAGCTGCCCCAACCCCTTCCTCTTTGTTCAAAACATCCCTAGAAGAAAGGCAATTTTTGCCTAGAACAATTACCTCATAGATGGTGTCTCAGGCTAACCGCTGCAACACTGTTAAACATTATCACACTGAATGACGTTTTCCTTAGACTGTATCTTGTAAACAACCTGCAGTATTTGTTGATAGAAAACACTGCATGGATCACTGTGTACCCTCAACCTTTAACTTATCAGGTTGAGGCAACTGTGCTTGAATATTTTCACAGTAACTTATTTAGCAAAAATATTCAATCAAAACAATATAACACATTTTTTCTAAATAATCAAAACAAACTCCAGAGATACTCCAGAGCAATAAACAGAATATATAAAACAGAAATTACAAATCTAGATACACATCTGGATAGACTGTTTGAAGTTTTTTTTCCTTCCCAAAATAGCTTTCAAGAGATAAACAAAGAAAGTGCACACAACAAATCCTCATCCTGTTTTGTTACAGGACTTTTTGACCTCAGCTGTTGCAGAGATGCGAATCAGACCTTGACGAGCCTGAGGGAAGTGAGTGTCACAAAAAGATCTGTAATTCAGCATCTGTCCCAGGATGTCGATCCACTGATATATTACACTGAATAACTATAAACATGTAAATATAGTTTGTAAACGTATTATACTCTGGTTTGCATGCACTTTTTTTTACGCTGCTATGGACAATCTTGCACTAATGTACATTCTCAAAGACATTGAAGTGACTGTTATTTTGTATATATTGACTGTTGTGCTTTTATTTAGGTCTTAATGTGTGCATATGTATAAATGTGTCTTTTGATTGTGTATATACAGTATAGGTATATACAGTGGCGCTGCAAGACACTCTGGGGGCCCCAAGCAGAAGACCTTCTTTGGGGGCCCCCTTCTGGTCCGGGCCCCAAGTAGTTGCCTGCCGGCAAACGGCGCCCCTGGGTATATACATATTTGCATACACATTTTTATATATATTTGTTTTTGTTTTCGGGATTGTGGGAAAAGGTATTTCGATCTCTCTGTCTGTACAGTGTACACACAAACTGAAAGATTGACAATAAAGTTGACTTCGACTTTGACTAATATGTGTTAGGAGATTTTGGTGGTAACTAGGCCGCATTTCCAAATCTCCTCGCGTTCCTACACAAGCTGTTATCTTACATGAAGGGAATCCAGAGCATACACTTAACCGTTAAACAATAATCCACTTTAATGGTAATATACAATGCAATACAATCAAATACATTACCATACACAACCATATCGTATCATATGTGTAATGTCAGGAGTTTGGCCTACTCCTGGCTCCTGCCCACAGGCCGCCAGACCTCCAGTCCCAGCGGCACGAGGAGAGAGAGGCAGAACACAGCGGGGTTCCTGTCTATATACCTCGCTGACCCAAGGAGGAGCTATCTGCGCCTCCCTTCCAGACCAGTGATTGGCTGCCCAAATTAGTATCAACAGCTCACATCTTAAGTCCCCAATCCCAGTGGCTCAGCTTCCTTATCACAGGGATCTGAGATGACTGTATGTTAACTCCACACCTTCCCCCTCTTCCTTTGTCCTCACAAAACCAAATGTTCACAGGCCCCAAAAACAGTTCACAGTTTTCTTACTCAAATCATTTTCAAGCTTCTTCACAGTTTGCATGAATACATAGAAATATTTCCTTACATATGGCAGACTTTGAATTAACCAAAGTTGTAAGTGAGAATCTGACAGAGATTTTAATTTGCTGTATGATGGACTGGCTAAACTTATCCTGGATGCATACAAGCCTTTCCTCGCCTGCATTGTAATGCATCCCTTAAGCCTAAATAACAATCAGTTGATACACATTTTCCCCATTTACAGTGAGTATAATGTGGACATTTACCTCATATATCTTACCATCAAGAAGTCAGACAGTTTTGGGGGGATTTCTCCAGCAATGCAAGAAAAAACATTATCTTCAGAGTTAATATTTCATTTATAATTAGATGTAATTGCTTTAAGATAAGATAATCACATTCCAGACCAATCTCTGTGTTGCAACATGATGGCCAAAATAGTGTTTCCTGAAATTCCTTCAACCACATAAAATACACATACAGTAGTATCATATATCCAGAGTGATGCCATACCTAGTTCTCCTTCAGGATTCTCATACAATAACTCACCGACAGATTCCCCTTATATCCCTCTTGCAGAAGACACCCAGGTAAAACAAAGCTATAACAGACTTGAGTAACAGCCTTTGGTGTAATGCAGAACAATGTCTTAACAAAAACAAATTAAAATGTGTTTTGGTGTAGATCATAAGACCACCTTTGATGTGCCTCTTTAATTCCTATCTTGAGAATAGCTGAGCCTGAAATCACTCCCTTGTTCCCATGTTTAACGTACAAACAATATGCAATATAATAATGCAGAGACATTATTTTTTCGAGGTACAGGGATGGGGAGGATGTTTGACTGTATGTATATGTATGTGTGTGTATGTATGTGTGTATATGTATGTGTATAATATGTATATATGTGTATGTGTGTGTATGTATATGTGTGTATATATATATATGTGTATTTGTATATATGGCAATCAACAAGTAAAGCAGATTAATAATAATAATAATAATCATCATCAGATCAAGGGGTGAAACCCGCCGCTGCTGCGTCTGTAAAGCCGGTGTGTCCTTGGGCAAGACACTTCACCTGAACTTGCTCCTGTGGGTATTGTCCACAGTATCTGACCATTGCATGTATGATATATGTGTAATGTGTGTATATGTAAAAGCACTTTGAGTCATTGAAAAAGCGCTATAATAAATGTAAGGAATTATTATTATATTATAATAATAATAATAATAATAATAATAATAATAATAATAATAATAATAATTATTAATAATAATAATAATAATAATAATAATAATGATAATTATTTATAGATATAAATAAATAATTTAGGGACAAGGGGGTGAGATTAAATAAGTTATACTTCTTCTCACTCCTTTTCGAACACTATATGTGGGACTGTTTATGTTGCTAATGCTGTTGTTGTTGTTGTTGTTGTTGTTGTTGTTGTTGTAAATGTCACTTTGTTTTGTTTTCTCTTACATGACTATGCACTGCAAAAAATAATAATTTGTAATTATTTATTTTACTTGTTTGAAATAAATCAATCAAACAATCAATCAATTATGAATGATTTATGTATGAATCAGAGGAGGGTGCACATTTCCTGTTAAAGAAGGCGTTCAACATTCTGCAGCCTTAGGAATGTGACACAATCATCAGGCAATGCAAAGTTGACCCTCCCTTCTCTGAAATGCAATTCTGGTTAACCTTTAACTCATTAGGCTCATTCAGAAAGCTGAATTGTGTGAAGGAAGAATTCCGTTGCACAACCTCACCTGGCACCCTGGTGACATATCAGTTATTAAGTTATCATGAGCATTTGCTTCTGTGGTGGGATTTCCTGTATGTTCCTGTTAAAAATTATATTCCTCATCATGTCCTTGATGTGTGAGGATGTCATCACTCTCCCCCTCATTTCCTCTGCCATCAGGTACGTTTAGCTAGAGATGGTAATGAAATGACAGGGATTTACAAATTCTGGCTTGCTACAGAGACACCAAGGTGTGTGAAAACTACGCATTCACACAAATGGTGTTTTTCGTGCAAGCCAAGGCACCTTCACAGATACAGACATTCCCACAGAAGTGTGAATGATCAGCATAAGCCTTGCAGAGAATATGGAGTCATGTTTAAAATATGCCATAAATGTGGTCATGGAGCTATTAAAAACTGAGGGAAATCTTGGTATGATTGGTTTTCTTTGCCGAAAGCAGCACAGCACCACCAAAATCCAAATGCCTTTTCACTGTTGACCCAACTGCAGATATACAACTTCCTGCGTTACTGAACTTGAAATGTGCTAAAGCATTAAGGTGATTTACAGTCACTAAGGAGCAGTTCCATTGCCACTTAACATGTATGACCCATGCTTCGTCCACACCTTTTCCCCACCAAGAGGAAGTTCCCTGCCTCTCACCTATTCACCCTGTGGGAGAGGCTTCCTCTGAACTTGTTAAGGAGGAGGCTTCACCCTGTGTGTTGGGATCCCAATGATGATTCACTGAGCTCGCTTGGAGCAAGTTATCCTCTCCTCTCCCTGCCTGAGCCAAGCAACGTTTCACACTCCTCCTCCTCCCCTCCCTTAGTCAGAGAGCCATTGCTTTTTCTGAGTGAGTCACAAACGGATCAACAGATATAGATGTTCTGGGTGGGTAGATGGTGCCCCTTGTGCTCAACTGCTGTAATTGCAATAATGAAGCTCATCCAGCCTCCTTTGGAGACTATAAAAAACTCCCCCACATTTCCGCATTTACACTAATGTTTAATGTGAATCTTCAGCAATATGACATTTGATGTTCTCCACTAGTGTCTAGTATCTCAATACATGGTTTTACAGGTGGCATCACCACACACGGATGCACAAAATTGAATCTCCTTAAAAACATGTGTTTGTCCCTGGAGTATTTTGCAAAGTAATACACCATATAACCTGCAACAACTCTGTGTTACATAACATTGAGCTTATGAGAGAAGTGATATGACCATTAGCAATATTGAGATGACACATTGTCTCAGAGTTAATTTGCTTTTTACTCTCAACTCTGAGGTAACTTCACTCTTTCCACAATCCCTCACAGAATCGAAACACCAACAGTATCCATGCACAGAAAGTATGTATATGTTCACCTATTCTTGTTCTTCACACTAAAATATGATCAGGACTTAATGTACAAATTAGGGCGAGAATACTGCACACCCTATCTTCACAGCTGAACTTGACTGGGCGATGGGTTTGAAGGGGGGAAAGGGTGGACCCTTCAGACTGGAGGAGGTGTGATGACATCCTTCCTTGAAGGAAGCATATGGATGGTTGAAGAGAGGATACCAGCTCCTCCAGAGGGTAAAGCAAAGGATATGGAGAGGAAGTCTAACTAATTACAGGAATGTGAAAGATTTTTTACAATCATTGGGTTAGTTAGTGACTATTGTAGGCCTGGAAGATAAATATGAAATTTACAAGTTTTCTTCGAATACCAATCATAAAAAGTGAAAAGCAATTATTAGCTTTGTAACTCATTTTATAACATGACTCACATTGTTAATCATCTAATGGAGAATGCTCTATTTATGGTTATCTGCTTAGGTAAAGAGCTTCTTTGTTGCAGTTTATATATTAAATAAGCAATAAGGGCTCTAAGTCGTGATGGCAGAGGAGAAAAGGAAATGAGTGATCATAATAAATGGTGATCAAGTCTACAAACCAATGTTCAGCTTAGTGTTCTACAAATAGTTAGATTGTGAAGGTTCTTTATATATCCATGAGTAATCAAACATGTTAATTAAGGACAAAAGAACGTCAGTGTTAATTAGCATTACAACTCTTCCAAATGTCCAAAGGAGATAATTAAAATAAGATTCTCCTCTTGTTTTATTGGGTTCCCTCCAAATCGTTCTGTTTACACCCACACTACCAATCCGATGAGCCGAATAGCCCACAGGTTATGTTCGGTCGTATGTTCGGTCTGATATTATGGCCACATGTCCAGGGTATTTTCCTGCCTTCCACACAATGCCTTCACAGATAAGCTCCAGTCGCCTGAGACTCTGGGAAAAGTGGGCCAAGTGCGACCGATTGCAGTGTAATTTTTAAATATAACATTCAACCATGGAAATCAGTTCCACTGGCTCCAGCAGACTGTGAGCATTTAACAGTTGATTGGAGTGTTTGTTACATGAGTGATAATGAGCAGCAGATTGGCATGAAGAAGGAACGTCATTCAGTCTGCTCAAGTGTCCGGAAACCTTTTCAATCTCAGCTGTTCTAGCCCTGGCTGATATGGATTATGATTGTGTTACATAAACATTGGTCGGCATCAAATAATGAACATGATCTGTGTGTGCTGTATATCTTTATAACTCCCTGACTGACTCTGGTTATTAAGATGACTTCAAATGTGCTAAGAAGTCCAGGGATTATATGGACCGCTGCACAGAGGCAATATTGGTAATGATAAAATGCCTCATAAATGTTATTATATATGATATAAATAATATTATCATCTATTTTCAAGAACCCTTTCAGCATGAAGACATAAAGCCATTAGTCTCTTGATAATAATGGGGTCTTTAGTTTTCCAATGGCTGTTTTTTGCCTTCAATTAAAGATCTGTCTGGCATTCTGGGGCCGAGAATAACATGCAGGTTGTTCGAAAGCTGTTACCGGTCATGGTGTTCGCGGGTCAATTTTGACCCATGATTTATTTCAGTCCAAAACACACACAAAAAATGACTATCATCCAATATTGTTTTAACTACATCATAACAAACTTATTATGCATTCATAGCCGTACAATCCTGCTGTAATTTTATTGTATGGCCCCAAAACACATTACACCACATATTGCACACGTGCATGTGTGTGTTCAGGTTCAAGTGTTAGCGTACATATTCTTTGAGAAAGGTGGAGTTCCCGTGGGGGGAGGGGGGCAGCGGGATGGGAGACCAGGTGCATGTTACGAAAAAATATTGTTACAGTGGAAGAAAGGGGTGGGGTGTCTAAAGTCAAAGATGAATCTTGATTGGGGCCAAATTTGACCCCGAGTCACCCAACACAATGCTGCTGGGTCTTCCCAGACCCGAACACCAAATGATACCCTTTTTGGTACCACTCTACAATAAGACTACCCTTATAACGGATTCATAAAGGGTTTATAATTAGGTTATTAATTAGGTTGTAAACACTTTATTAATCATTAAGAACCATTTATAAACCAGTTCTAATAGTTTTCATACATCAACACAGGCTCACTATTTGGCAAGATGACTAAGCCTGACGGTACGTCCACACAGCAGCTTTTCAAAAATCTTGAAAATCTTGGTGATTTGCTACCGTAATTTCTCGTTTGGAATATGAGGAAATTAACTGCGGTCTGGCTCTCCCTGCTTACACGCGGTTTGATTGGCTAGCGCTACTGTCAGATTTGCATAAACGTGTTTGATTGGCTGACGCTTCCAGCTCAGCTTCAAAAGTTGAACATTGCTCAACTTTGGAATCCTGGAAATCCTGGACATCCTGGAAATCTTCGCTTCGCTCCCCCACAATGCAGTTCGGCGACAAGCGAGGCAAAGTGACGTCATCCCCATTCAAAGTCAATGGGCAGATAAGCGTTGGAAGCGGTGGAAGTTTCTTCTGAAGCTGCTGTGTGGACGTACCGTTATATTGGCACTAGCTTACTTCATCTTCTTCATCAGCCAGCATCCTTGGTATCTGTTGTTCAACCCGGTATCACGGCAAGACGTGAACATGTCACGATTTCGTCCCTTCAAACGTGACAGTTACACGGTATTGTTAACCCATGTTAATCAGTGGAGAAACACCCGAAAATCCCAAGCAAATGCTACCCCGACGGTCGGTCGTTATTGTCAATATTAATATAATAATGATTTATTTTTTAATAGTCACATTCGATTACGCTAATTGTCTTGTTGCCCCAGCTGGTCGACACCTCTTTTAGCAGAAACAAAGGCTACATTAATGTATTAAATCGATGTTAATCCATGCGTGTGGATGTGGAATTAACAGACGTGACGTTGTGCGATTGCGTTGCCAGGCAACAGCTTCGGTTCATGTTAATTTACAAACTCTTCAACTACAACCATAGATATATTTAAAAACATACATAAAAATACTTTAATGTAAATTAAAATTAAAATGTGAAGGAATGTGTGTATAACAAAATACATCCGTCATAAACAAAACCGGAAACAGACGTAGGCAAGATCCTCAGCTCGATTATTGGATGGTTTATTCGCAATGAACGCTGGGATTTGGTGTTTATGCGATGTGAAATCCGAAAACATTTAAAAAAAAAAATAATAATACTTTATTCCGAGTGTGCTTGCTTTTCTCTTTGAAAGTCATCACATAACAGCATTGTAATACACGGTTCGGCTGCATTAAATATTACATACCTGCCGTAGGTCTCTATTTATAGAGCCCTGCTGAGAAGACTTCGAGACAAACAGGAAGGACTGCCGTCAAAACTGAAAACGTGACGTGGATCATAAATATATAACCGATTAAACAACATTTTACATTTATTTTCACACAATACGTCTCCTTGCAGTATCAACACTAATTCGGCTGACTTTTATATTTGATCCAATTGGTAGATAGGCTGTATTTACACCATAACGGTGCAGAGCTGATAGAAAGGGACACCTGGTGGTTAAAGCACGTTATTGAATTTTATTATTTTATTATTAGATATTAATAGGAGGATGTGCAAAACAGACAAACGTCTGTTTCCGGTTTCGTTTATGACGGATGTATTTTGTTATACACACATTCCTTCACATTTAAATTTACATTTACATTAAAGTATTTAGTGAGGCCTTCTAACATGTTTTTAAATATAGAAGGGATGAAATCGTGACATCTTCATGTCTCCCAGCATGGTAAATCGTCACATGTTCACGTCTTGCCGTGATACCGGGTTGCTGTTGTTCACTGAGTTGAATCTCCCCCCATCCAACTTGATGTTTCTTGGCATCTCTTTATGACCATTTATTTATGAGTTACTAACATTTATAACTGCCAAAAGGGAGCCTTATTTTAAAGTGTAAAACACATTCCCATTTATTAATGAGTTACTACCATTTCTAATAAGGCTTAGCAGTATAAATGTGGGCAAGCAACCGGTCACAGTTGCCCTGTTTATCTCATGTCTTATAAAAGCTTATTAATGATTTATAAAGTGTTCACAACCTAATTAATAAATGAATTACAAACTATTAGTAAACCCTTTATACGGGTAGTCTTATTGTAAAGTGGTACCCACTTTCTTTTTTAGAGACCTTAAGACTTGGCTAAAATTGTCAAAATTAGTTTTATGGTGTTTATATAGCTGTTGTGGAGGTTATTACATGTTATTTGTTAGATTACATGTTATTTGTTAGACGCTTTTATCCAAAGCGACTTACATACAGTACTGTGGGCAATCCCCACAGGAGCAATTTGGGGTGAAGTGTCTTGCCCAGGGACACAACGACATGCTGACTGCAGTGGGACTAGAACTTGCTACCCCCTGATTCGAAGTCCAGCACTCTATCCACTTAGCCACAGCCGCCCTATATCATGAAGCCTTGTTCCGATAAAAAAACTAGAGCGTAGTTATTCTATCATTTTAACTTGAAACGGGTCACGGGAGACCCAAACACAACGTAAGGGTTACATTCTCACATGGGAGAGACATTGCTTTAAAACAAAGAATCACAGTGATATAAAGGACAGGTTGGGGGAATACTTACAGGTTAACGCAACCTAAATAAACCACACAACCTTTATAATCTTCCAACAAAGACCTCAATTACATTTCTGATTACAGTATAGGTTTTAAGTTACATGTGTTCGTTTTTGTTGTTGTATGAACACATAAATGACTTGTCTTTAAGGCTGTACAAAATAACCTCCATGTTGCAATATTCTTGAACACTTTTGCACACTCAAAACTCACGTACAGCCATTTTTTTTTTCTTCGAAAGGAAAGCAGACGTGCTTTTGGATTCATCCCATCATCCCCTGGGGGTCATCTTCAAATCAGAGAGGGGCATCCTGAAACAGGCTGAGCGGAAGCATGGAGGAAGAGGATGCTGTATTCTGTGTGTGTGTGTGTGTGTGTGTGTGTGTGTGTGTGTGTGTGTGTGTGTGTGTGTGTGTGTGTGTGTGTGTGTGTGTGTGTGTGTGTGTGTGTGTGTGTGTGTGTGTGTGTGTGTGTGTGTGTGTGTGTGTGTGTGTGTGTGTGTGTTGTGTGTGTGTGTGTGTGTGTGTGTGTGTGTGTGTGTGTGTGTGTGTGTGTGTGTGTGTGTGTGTGTGTGTGTGTGTGTGTGTGTGTGTGTGTGTTTGTTTGTGCCTACAAAGCTCTTGAGTTCACAGTGCTGGGAACAGCTGCAGGCAGGACTTCCCTTTCTGCACCGGAAACAAAATGGCAGAGTATGGGAGGCCTGGAACAATGCTGTGAAAGTCAGCCACCACCCAGGTTACGGAGCAAGGGGCTTGTGAATCAACGGACAGAGAGGTGAGCAGATCACGTCCAATTACTGCTGCAGGAACCATGTGTTGGAACACCTTCCCACCTATTGCCTTTGTGTAAAATTCAAAGCAGTATACTTGTTGGCAGGTCTAGATGAACATAACATAGATCATGTTTGAACGTGAGCAAAAGCACTTTTCACACCTGATGTTATATTGTCAAATTTTGAAAAAACTCTTGGAAAATAATATAAGCATCAAACTCTATGTTCCCTACATTGCAGACATGTTACAAGGTAATTGTTGTTGGATCCACATCTGACATTGCTATTTTAACAGCTGCTCTTCCTGAGGAGCATGAGATACCTAAAATAATGGTGGAGAGTGTAGTAAAACGATACATCTAGTCTAATGTCTAAAGCACATTGCAATTCATGTTAGCAAAACTATTAATAAAATAAATTCCATTCAGCAAAATAATGACACGTTTTTTGTCACTTCAATTCAATTCAGGCTCTGTGCCAAAAATAGTTTTGTCGTGAGCATTCTCACGTTTCAAAACTGGTCAGAATAGCACAAGGTGGAAGTTTACAGCCACGTCTTTGTTTTCAGGATGTCACAAAGGCACTATATTTAGACCCTCACAGATATAATAATCTGCTTTGTGCCCATTTTGTATCCTTTGTGGATAAAAAACTGCTAGTCAGAGCGGAGCACGACTCCTGACATTTCCCTGTATGTGATTTTTATTTTTGCTGTTGTAATTTGTTGTCTTCTGTTTGCTATTGTAGTAAAGTGTTTTTATGGCATATACAGCACTTTGGCTCGACCAAAAATCGTTTTAAAAATGTGCTATATAAATAAAACTTGATTTGATTTGATTTGTTCTCAAATAATTGACATTGACGGTAACCGGAAAACAGTTGAATATTAAGTGCCCAGTTTAAATGTAATTATCCAGTTTTGCATTAGAGATAGAGGAGAGGAGGAGATGGAGGCTGTGTGGAATTTTTGACAATGGAAATGTAGGCCAAGTTGAGTTATTACGTAATGTAACACTTAATAATACTCCACCAGAGAATTACGTAGGCTTTTTTCCTTTTCCAATCCAACCACCTACAGTCTCTTGATAGTGTATACAAAATAGAGGTTCGATCAAACCAAAATTAGAAACCTAATGGAAGGGGACACATTTTGAACATTGAGTTGGACTTCAAAGACCTTATTATCGAGGCTCACTGAGTTGCCTTTTTTAATAGTTTTATTGTAATGCTGGATATGTTTTCCAATATGCTCCTTGAGATTTCTTGGTTCACTGCAGTCTTAACAGTTCACTCAGATATATCTGGAGCTATTGTCATTGGAGTCAATGTTGAAGAAAAGGTTCCTTTGTAGTTTCTTCACTCTGTCTTTCTCTTTGCAATACAGAATGTTCCCCCATCAGAAATGTTTTGGGTGAGATAATGAAACGGTCTAGAACAGTGGTTCTCAAATGGAGGTACGCGGACCCCTAGGGGTACATTGGAGTACTGCAGGGGGTACGTGAGATTTATTTTATGTTAATGAAAAAAAAACATAAGTAATGCATTTAAACAAACTACTAATTAACTACTTTATTCAAAGTTAACAGTAATTCTGGATAATAAAATGGGGGAAATAAACGGGGTGCTCTCTTTTCCTCTCCCTCTCCTGACAGCCCGTCAGTCTCGTGCAGCTCGCTGAACCTGTAATAAGTGACCCGACAGGAAAGAATAAATATATTTATTATAACTAGTTTAGTTAGTGCCATAGTAGATAAACTAGCTAAGTGTGTTCTACTTCTAACTCTTAGTGTATTTTGCTCCACTCAACGATCCGTCACAGCGGCGGAGCTGTGATCATGCAGAGCTGCGTGTTCTCCGTCAGCAGCAGCTGATCTGATCTCTGATCTCTCTCTAGCGTCCGGTTACGCGTTTATGTCCAAATCTATCAGATCTAGCTAATTATATGACTGCCTGCTTATCAAAGGACCTAAACAATAAGTGTTGCTTGGCAACGGCTTGTGGCTGCAAAGTAGCGCAGCATTATGCATATGAGGGGTCAAAATCCCATGCTCATAAAATGCTCATATTTTTTTCTCTTCATTCCCCACGCCCCAAAATAAATAAATATACTAATTTTAGGAAAAGTAACGAAGTTTGATCAGTGTGGGTTTTATATTAACAGAGTTACACATATTTCAAAACGCAAAGTGTAATAACTGCAGTTACCTCCCTGTCAGAATGACAAAGCTCCTCAGTGAAGCACAAGCCCATGTTTCTCACTACATTGTAAGAACAACTTATTAAAAAGATCAGTTCAATGCAACTAATGTCGTCTTAGTGTTATTGCATGATATTAAAATTGGTTTTCCATGAATTTAGTGATGGATTGTAAACATTTGAAATTAAGCATTGAAGTGTTTCTCAGTTACAATGTTGTTGTTTTAATAAATCAGACACTGATGGTGCAGCACTGTACTGTACCTCTTTATATATGGCTTTTCTTCCCTAACAAATCGTTTTTGCGCTGATCAGGGGGTACTTGGCTGAAATGTTTTTCCGAAGGGGGTACATTATTGAAAAAAGTTTGAGAACCACTGGTCTAGAAGATAGCTGCTATATCTCCTTCAGCTGAGAAATATCATTTTTCAAGAGAGGAAATCATTTAGACACTTTTTTGTCCCCTTATCACACTTCACAGATGGCTTTAACTTTCAGACAAACCTGAGGAAACATATGAGCTTTCTTTTTACATAACCATTCTCAGTAGAGAGGTGGGATTTGAATGTACAATGTAATGGATTGTGTCACTATAAAGAGATTCATATCAGATTAACTGCCAGCAAAAAACACAGTATATGTGTTAGGTTAGCTTTAATGGCAATCTTCTCAGATTATTTTATGTAATTATCCTTTAACAGTTTGGCTTTAATCTTTTCATCATAATTTAACTTTTTGAGCCAAATAGCCACCGTGAGCCAAATGCCCAATCATTAAAATCTCCTGTCAGAGAGAACTCATTATTGGTCTAGATTTAAGTCCTGATGGTCTCTTCAGCGTTCAACTTTCATAACTCCAAAATTTGTTTCATGGTGTTTCAAACCAGATTTAGAAAACATCTCAGTAGTTTTAGATCATAATCTCATTTGAATGAGATTATTATTATTTAGTGTGGTCCATTATTATCAATGGACCACACTAAACCGTCTACGAACTGGGGTTGGTCGCTTCAAACCTTCACACCTGCTCTGCTCTGCTGTGCTGCTGTAGCTGAGGCCTGGTTCCACCTGCTCTGCTCTGCTGTGCTGCTGTAGCTGAGGCCTGGTTCCACCTGCTCTGCTCTGCTGTGCTGCTGTAGCTGAGGCCTGGTTCCACCTGCTCTGCTCTGCTGTGCTGCTGTAGCTGAGGCCTGGTTCCACCTGCTCTGATCTGCTGTGCTGCTGTAGCTGAGGCCTGGTTCCACCTGCTCTGCTGTGCTGCTGTAGCTGAGGCCTGGTTCCACCTGCTCTGCTCTGCTGTGCTGCTGTAGCTGAGGCCTGGTTCCACCTGCTCTGCTCTGCTGTGCTGCTGTAGCTGAGCCTGGTTCCACCTGCTCTGCTCTGCTGTGCTGCTGTAGCTGAGGCCTGGTTCCACCTGCTCTGCTCTGCTGTGCTGCTGTAGCTGAGGCCTGGTTCCACTTTCTCTGCTCTGCTGTGCTGCTGTAGCTGAGGCCTGGTTCCACCTTCTCTGCTCTGCTGTGCTGCTGTAGCTGAGGCCTGGTTCTACCTGCTCTGCTCTGCTGTGCTGCTGTAGCTGAGGCCTGGTTCCACCTTGCTCCGGGAACAGCGTGGATACTGTTGTGCTGGACTGGGAGAATGGCGGGTGTCGTGTTTCTGCTGTGCCTTTTCTTGGCTGTGCTGGACAAGGAGAAGATCGCTAGTCGTCCTGAAAAATCTACTGGATTCGGGTATGTTCTGCCGCCCGCAGTGGACATCCCCTGTACAGTTTCGGAGGTGTTGCACAAACAATTGCTGGTTGCACTGTTGCGGACTTTCATTTCGGAAAATGTTTGTCTTTCTCACATGCCTGCCATGATGGTCCTTCAGAATTGTTTTTTAAACTCTAATCTCACTTTCGCGAAGTTTGCTGGTGACTCTAGAACAGCTGACAATGTATGTGTGTTGATTAAGAGGAAAAGGTGCTTGGTATTTTTATTGTTGTTACTATCAGGAAATGTACAGCCAAATCCAGGTCCACCTAGCAGTATTAGTCAAATAGCTACTCCTGCTGATTTTATATCTAGATCTGGGCTAGGTTTAATTCATTTAAATGTGCGTAGTCTGTTACCTAAATTAGATTTTGTCCGTATTTGGCCGAGTTCGACTGATGCTGATGTCATTGTCTTATCAGAAACGTGGCTAGATAAATCCATTTTGGCCTCTGACATTTACATAAATGGTTACAGTGTATATCGTACTGACCGGCCTAAAAAAGGTGGTGGCGTTGCCATTTATGTGAAAAATAAGTTTTGTGTAACTAATATGGTTTCCAAATCTGTTAGTAAACAGCTAGAATTTTTAGCCGTGAATATTGAGGTAACAAAGGGTCAACAGGTCATGGTGGTGGGCTGCTACAGGGCCCCCTCGGCTGTCAAGGACTCTTTATCGTCATTGGCAAAAATGTTATCACAACTTTCCTACAAGGAAATAGTGCTGCTTGGTGATTTTAATTGGGACTGGTTAACTTCTGTGTCAGAGGATTTTAAAAACTTGTGTCCCTCTTTGAATTTTACCCAGATTATAGACAGTCCTACTCGCCCAAATATTAAGTCCCCAAATAAATCCTCCTTAATTGATCTAATTTTAACAAATGTTCCATATAAATACTCATCTGTAGGAGTATTTGCTAATGATGTGAGTGACCACTGTGTTGTAGCCACAATTAGGGACATTAAGGTCCAAAAGGTTAAACCACGTATCATCACAAAGAGAGACAAAAAACACTTTGTGGAGCAGGGTTTTTTACATGATCTGTTTGATTTTGATTGGGGTCAAATGAATCTGTGTGCTGATGTAGAAACTGCATGGTCTTATTTTTATCTTGGTTTTATGAAAATTATAGATAGACATGCACCTCTGCGTAGATTTAGAGTGAAGGGACGAAACAATCCCTGGTTTTCTGCTAAGCTGTCCAGTCTACTTCATGAGAGAAATAATGCTTGGGCTAAGGCTAGGAAATCAGGCTCAGAGGTAGAATGGCTACGTTTTAGGCAGCTAAGAAATAGCTGCACATCTCAAATAAAAAGTGCTAAATCAAAGTACTATCTGTCAGTTTCCACAGAAAACCTGAATAATCCTAGGAAATGTTGGAAAGCCATAACATCGATTTCCACTGGTGATATCCCAAATGAGCTACCTCCATGCCTCACCACAGCATCTGGCATTATATCAGACAGGGCTACTATGCTAAATTGCTTTAATAAGCATTTTGTGTCTTGTGGCTCTCTGTTTGATTCTGTCACTGACTGTACTTCTGCTTCTGTGAACGCTCCAATCCTTGACTCTGAACAATGTGGTCTGGAAAACCCTTTCAGTTTTACTCCTTTAACTATTGGTATTGTTCATGAAGCATTATCCAAGTTAGAACCTAGGAAACCGGCTGGCCCGGACAACTTAGAACCTTTCTTTTTAAAGATAGCTGCAGATTTTATTGCTCCACCTCTTACTTCTCTTTTTAACCTCTCCCTCAGCACAAATACAATCCCAAAAGTATGGAAGTCTGCTTATGTCTTGCCTTTACTGAAAGGAGGGGAGGCAACTATTTTAAATAACTATAGGCCAATCTCTAAATTGTCAGTTCTGGCTAAGGTGCTCGAACGACTTGTGAGTGAACAAGTAAAGGAGTTTTTATGTATACATGATATCCTGTCTAAACATCAGTCAGGATTCAGAAAGAAACACAGCACCATCACTGCGACAATGAAAGTGGTAAATGACATTACTAGTATTTTAGATAATAAGCAGAGTTGTGCAGCTCTGTTTATTGACCTTTCCAAAGCGTTTGACACCGTTGATCATCGCATTTTAAAGCAGAGGCTACTCAGTGTTGGCATATCCAGCCATGCAGTGGGGTGGTTTGTGAACTACCTCTCTGAAAGGTCCCAATGTGTTCATTTTGATGGACTGTCTTTTGAGTGGTTAAACATTTCTAATGGTGTACCACAAGGTTCTGTTTTAGGACCACTTTTATTCTCCATCTACATCAACAGTTTAGGTGATAATGTGGATGAAGCTACTTTACATTTTTATGCGGATGATACTGTGATGTATTGTGCAGGTCCCTCCATTAAGGAGGCTGTTGTTAAATTACAGGCTGTTTTTAACACTATTCAGACTCAGCTCTCTGAATTAAAGCTTCTTTTAAATGTGAATAAAACCAAAGTAATGCTCTTTTCAAAAGCAAAAAAGACACCAGAGCCAAGGAACAAAACTTGAAGTTGTTGCCTGTTACAAATACCTTGGTATCTGGCTTGATGATTGTCTCACTTTTAAACTTCATGTCAATAACCTGCTTAAAAAACTGAGGGTTAGGCTAGGGTTCTTTTTCAGAAACAAGTCCTGTTTCTCGCTTGAGGCCAGGAAAAGGCTAGTCACTGTGACCTTTTTACCTGTGCTGGACTATGGTGATTTGTTGTATATGAATGCACCTGCCAATTACCTGAGCAAATTGGATGCTGCGTATCACAGTGCTCTGAGATGTGTCACAAATTGTAAAGCGCTTACACATCACTGTACACTGTATACCAAGGCAGATTTACCATCACTCTCTGTACGGAGGCTCAGTCATTGGTACACGTTTATTTCTAAAGCTTTGTTGGGTAAACTCCCGTATTATATCTGCTCTCTGATAACACAGAGAGTTGCAAGCAGCTATTGTCTGAGATCACATGAGTCTTGTTAGATGTGCCAAGAGCAAGGACTGTCTTAGGTAAGACAGCTTTTATGTGCACAGCTCCACTTGCTTGGAACAATCTTCAGCAAGAATTGAAACTGAGCAATCTCATTCCTCTGCATGTTTTTAAAGCTAGGCTAAATGAAATGCTTGCTGATACAATGGGCACTTGTAAATGTCTATAACTATGTATCCTGTAAATATAATGTATAATGTCCTTTATTGTTTTATGTTTCATGTGGAACCTATATTCTGCAGGTCTCCCTTGAAAAAGAGATCTATGATCTCAATGGGACCAATCTGGTTAAATAAAGGTTTGAAATGAAAAAAAATGAAATGAAAATCATCTCTCAGTGTACTGCTATTCTCCCTTTTAAATCGGCATGCACAATACTGTACCAACCTTAAAAATATTATGATGAACAACATTAGTGAAGTGACATTAAGGCCCCGTTTACACGGAGACAGAACGGAGACGAAAACGAAAACGAACCTTAGTCGATATCAAAAAAGTCTTCCGTCCACACGGAATCAGCTCAAGAAACGTGTCCGTCCACACGAGACCGCTCGACCCGCTGTAGTACATATGCCGGACCTGTAAGTGGCGCTGTACTTCCGCCACAAAATACACCAAAAGCAGCGAATAAGACCTCCCGAGCATAGTTGCCATGGTTACCTGGTTGCCCTTCTGTTTATTCTCTGTGGTGGATTTAGCAACATGTAGTTCATGTTGTTCTCCATGTCCAGTTGTTGCTGATTTTTGTGGTAGAGGTGCTGTAGATGTTGCACTAACATCTGTAGCATGGTCAGTAGCGTCTGGAGCACGAAAGCAACCCTGTGATCCGGCATTATTGTTGTTGTTGGCGAAACACATCAGAAATGACGCGGGTGATGAGCAGGAGAGGTGGGGAGAGGCGGGGCTATGGCGTCATCGTTATCAGGAAATGATCGTATAGGGCGTACACCAGAGTTCCTGTTAGAATATTTTTTCGCCGGTCAACATGTCCGTTAAAGTTTAAATCTTCCGGACAAAAGTGCCGGTCAAAGGTCTTCTTTGTTATTTATTGAGCTTTAAAACAAATTGATATGATTCGATATTAAACAAACTAACTATAGTAGATTAACTATTCAAAAGTGTACAGTAATTTACAATAACACAGGAATAATAAACGGAGCGCTCTCTCTCTCTCCTGACAGCCCGTCAGTATCATGCAGCTCGCGGATCAGTAATGAGTGACCCGACAGTCAAACTAAACATATCTATAACTAGTTTAGGTAGTTTGAGAGGTAATTAAAATAGTTACGTGTGATATTCTAACCTGAAGTGTGTGTTTTGTTCCGCTCACCGCTGCATGTGATTATGCAGAGCTGCGTGTCGACTCGTCAGCAGCAGCTGATCTCTCTCTCCCGTCAGATTAGACTTCACACGCGTTTATGTCCATATCGATCAGATCTAGCTAGTTCTAGCTAATGATAGGACTACCTGCTTATTAAAAGACACCTAAACAATAAGCGTTGCTATGCAACCGGTGAGGCCGCAAAGTATAGCGCAGCATTATGTATTTGTTTACATGCCCACCGGAACCCCGAGGCATTACCAACAGATCAACGCACAATCAACCCATACAGGACATCTCTTTCTCCATATTAAGTGTTAGACATTAGAATTGACTATTCTTGTCTGTCACATACTCTTTTGTCTGTCACATAAGTGGCGCAAGTTGCGCAACTGATGCGGTATTGCGCTAAGCGGAAATTATTTTGACCGGACACTTTGACCGGAGAGATTTCGATTTTCCGGTCTTCAGCATATTTTAGCGGTCATAGTCCGGTAATTACCGGCTAACGGGAACTCTGGCGTACACACGGAGCCGTTTGGCCCCACAGAGCGTTTCGTCCGCAGATCTACCCACCTTGGGAGCCGTTATCACAGGGCTATCGGATCGGGCACCGAATCCGCGTTTCCGTGTCGGCCTCGTGTGAACGAACCGTCTATATACGATGGAGAACTGTAGCGGATACGACCCGTTCCGTCTCTGTGTAAACGGGGCCTAAGTCCAAGACAGAAAAGGGACAAGGCTTTGCAATGAGCACACAAATAGGGCTTTCACACCAACGCGATTCCAGTTCTAGCTCCGTGCTAGAGCTTTTCTGGTTCGGAACAATTTTTTCTTTTCAGCCCCCGTTTTGTTCACACCACCCGACTGGTGCTGCCGTGTCATGACGTCGCTGATTTTCTCCCTAACGGCGTTACGGCGCTCACTACAACAACAACAACAATGGGGGACTGCGTCGGGTCGATGATCGTGTTTCTTTTAATCATACGAAGCCAGATTAAATTAAATAACGACTTCTCCAACCTTATACTTTTCTCCAGGGTGCCGTGGTTCATTGTTTGTTAATGTGTTTCAGCGGCATTTAACGACCGTTGCAGTGCTGCTCTTCCATGGGATTTTATTCTCCCGTTAGCTCCGGGTTAGCTCACACGGCAGCGGCCGCTGTAAAGTATTCACTGTCTGACTGTCACACAAGCAGCTGATACATATCCCCAATTCCCCATAAGTAAATGTGTTTCAGTATGAATTGACGCTGTTTGGCATCACACCGCTGTTATTAAAGTTTCTCTGGTAACAAATAGGTGATGTTAGCATAGCAACCGAAGCTAAACTGACTATCTTGACTACTTGTTGTTGCTATTGTGGCATAAGCCGTTTTCTACAGGCACATTTTATTATGATTCTACTTGTGATAGTCGGACATGACAACCTGTGCAGCCCATGTATTGATTCCATCCGATAGCTGCTATAATACAAAACAAAACGTCTGCCTGCTCTCCACAATGATCAATGACAGCGAACGGATGGTCAAAGTAAGGTACAAATAAACAGAATCACAAGAAGCCTGGTTAGTGTTGCCTGACTTTATAAAGTGTGTTTTTTTTTTCTAAGTGTGTGGTTGCGTTCTAGTCACTTTGCTCAGCACTACTGCTTGTTACAACTTTTATTTGCCGTAGGCCTACTTGCCTTTAACTGTTAGCTCAGGTTAATCTCGCCCCCCTCCGACATAAGCATGACGTATGCGGTTCTTGCTTCTAGATCGACAATTTTTCGGTGCTTGAAACGAACTGGATTCCGGAGTTTAGAGGCGGCTCCGCTGCGTGTGAACAGGAAAAAACTGTGCTTTTCAGGCTCTAGCTCCGAACCGGACCTGGAACCGCGTTGGTGTGAAAGCCCCAAAAGAGATAGAATAGAACAGCAAACTCCCTGTTAAGCCCCATAGCCCCCGCCGGCGAAACTGTGTCTCAGGGCTTCTTAACATTAAATAAACTATGAATGTGTCATACTCACTTAACGGGAAGAAACTCAGCTAACTGACGATACAAACCATTTTTACCGAAACAAAACACAAGTCTCACAAGAAGCCTCTAAATTAGCCCTGAGCGAGAAAATGCTACCACACTTAGCACAGAACTCTAGGTATATACCCAGTGCTTGAATTGGGCCGGTACTCACCGGTACGCAGTACCGGGACTTCTGATTTTTACCCATCTGGTACCATTACTTCTTACTGAGTACCGGCACGGTGCCAGTAGCCTACGGCGGTACTCAGTAGATGTGTCATGAGGTGCCGCACCGCTGCTTTGCCCGCCTCGCCCCCGGAGCAGCAGTCTTCGTCGCCCAAAACACCGCCACCCCTCGGCGGCCTGCAAGTGCCAGAGGACCACGGCAAAACAGAGCCTGCCCAGGTATATTCAAACAAGTTCCCAACTCGCCTGTACAGTGGGGTAAGGTGCTCATTTAGCAGCTCATGGTTTAAAAACAGAGATTGGCTGGAATTTCCTGTAAAAAATATGCCATCTTCTGCTATGCCTGTAGACATTTTGGTTCAAATACATCTAACTCAGATGCCTTCACCACAATTGTACCAGAGTACCAAACGCTGTCTCCTGGTACTCATCTGAGTAACTCACTCAAATTAAATACTATATGACAGTAAAACAAGAATAGAGTTTAAAAGGGAAGTGATTTGTAAAATATCCATAAAGAAAAAGAATCTGATTACAGTTCTGTTTCATATGGATGTTAAGAGATGTATCCATAGATCTCTTAATTTTGCTCTCAGAGTGCACCAGATTGATGCATTTAACTTCAATATTTAAAAAAAAATCTTGTGTTAGATCCACTCCCCACTTATAAAAATAACACTTTACCCCTGCACCCGCTCTAATCTCAGATGCACCCTGAGTCATTTTGTTTACGTACTGTGAGCCTTTCTAAAATATACAGTAAAGAGACAAACCCACCATGCATTATAAGATATACTATGACTTTGAGCCAAATTCTTGTTTTTGTGCTGTATAAATAAATGGACTTGAAACAGTTGCTGATTTAGAGTACTGGCACATTTTTTATTCCAATTCAAGCACTGTATATAGCCCACCTACTTTATTACTTATCGGATCTGCACAAACAATATATTAGCTAGCAAGCTGAGATTCCAAAGATTCTAGAGGTATTAGTATCATCACTGAGCGATCAGAACTCGCGACATGGGAAGCAAACACAGACATCACAACACGTAGCTTTATGGAGCAAAAACAGGAGAAATGTCTTACCTATTGCTGTTTCTGATCAAAAGTTGTGTTCAATGGCATTAAAACGAGAACGACATGAAGGTTAATCCATATGTTAATCCAATGTGTCTGTGTTACTTTGAAATTATTACTGATTACATTACATCATTCCATTTTTATGTCAAAGACTGAGTTTTCATATTAGCTGCTATGATAACCACCAAGAGTGTATGATAGCTTCCTGTTTTGGGTATTCTGGCTACGAATCACTCTCACTCCTTATTTGGTAACGTGTAGGTGGATTTAAGAACTTCCCCTCGATTCTATTGGCTCTGACGGTTAAAAAGAGATGTCAATCATCAAAAACGACCAAAGGGGGCCGGACATATGGAAAATCCACCCAAATGCTTATTGCTAAACCTGTCTAAAAAGGTCAAATGTCACTTGTTTTGCATCAATCTTGATACAGGGTACTTATTATATGTTATAGTTTGGAATCCTAAAGCTTTTAGTCTACTATCCCATCATTGAATGGTGGTTTTCACTATAAGTAATGGGTTTCTTTTGGACGGACACTATAATTTACGTTTTTTTACTATGTTCAATCTGAATTTACTTTAAAATAAAAAAAATCTATATTGATTCTGACTTTTCTACATCCAATTTACAGGTTTATCATTGCTTTGAGAAAAAAGATTATTAATTTACCCCTTTTATAAGTGAAGTTATAGTCATTTGTTCTGGGAATGTCATTTTCGAGCCTGAGACCTGGAAAACAGGCTCGGGGCTTAACAGGAAATGTTCTGTAACCAAGGAAATCATCCACTGTGGATGTGTATTTATTTATGTATGCACGTGGGCTTCTTACATTTACTGCTCTTAACTTAGGTAAACTGCATGAAAACAATGTGTCATGCAGATGCAAACTCTGTGTACAGATTTCCAACATATCAATGTAAGCATGAATTAGGCAAAATGAATGCCACAAAATGTGCATCCATCAGGATAGAATATTAAAGATTGTCTTACAAGGACCAAAACAAAGAGTTTAATTGTTTTAATATGCATTGCTTTTTTGGCAAGGTTGACAAGCTACAAACTGAAAAGTTGTATATAATACCATTCTGGCTTTTTGCAGATAGTAGCTTATATACACAACCTGACCATGTGGAGCAAAACTAGCATCATTTTCCAATGAAACATCTAGTTCTTGAATCTCCTAGACCCAACATTGTGTTCGGCAGCTAGTCACTTTTTCTCTTTGCTGTTTGGTGCTGTGCAAGTAGTATGCAATGGGTTTATCAGAGGTGTTTTGCTAAAGAAATTACTTACTAATGCACCCTCATTTGAACCAAAACTGAGTGGTGAACTTATAAACCAGTGCCATTAGCTAGACAATGTTGAAAAGATGTGCAGAGCAAAGGGGGAATGCAGAACTGGGTGATTATAACCACTACAATCCTGTTCACATTACATAGTCATTTTCCATAATTTGATGTCATTGCTCTTTTTCTACAAAACTTTTAGGCTCAACAAAACACAAATGAAAAAGTCCTGTGCAAGTATATGAATGGCCTTTTTCATTCTAAAAACTAAATATGTTCATCCATTGTTCTATAGTGCCACAACAGTTTATAAGGCAGTTGTCAAGTCAGTCAGAAACTGACAATGTCCTGACTGTTGTCAGAATGTGTATTTTTGATGGCCCTGACTGTTGTCTTAACTAGTCTTTTTCTTTCAGCATTTTGAGAGCCAGTGTGTGGGAGGCTAATAGCGACAGCAGTCCTTTGTAATTTGGCAACTGTCAGAATGGGAGTTGGATGTGTGACATCCGAATTCATTCGTACAAGAAAAGTGAGAATTTCCCAAGTTTTCAGCCTCTACGTCTTCTGTTCTCTGCTCTTCACAAACTGTTCCTGTGGTAGAATCTCGGGTTGCCATGGAGACAGAATCACCCACATGCTTCGTCATGAGGCGCTTCTTATGCATGACAACACAGCTGTTTCCTCCATCCTGCACATTTGGTACGTTGCTCATCACTTTGCTAATTCTGCACAATACTTCAATCAAAGGGCTGTGGAGCAGAACATCCTGCTGTAAACTCAGTGATAAGTGGCTCTTAGAATTGCCACTGTTGAGGATTTTTTTAGCAAAACAACTACATACTGACTTAAAGAATACCTTAAAAAGGCAAATTAAGAAAAGGGACAGTGTTAAGGTTTTTGTTGCTGGAACAAACACATCTAGATTATAATGTTTTGCCTTTTGCCCATACACACACAGTAGAAAGAAAATAATGGGGGACTAATTCATTAGGATTATATTCTCAGGGAATTTATTCTTTCAACTCAAAAGTGTTTACTGTGTGTCATCTTCACAAATATGGGCATTTGCTGTTAAAAACAAGTCATTCAAAGAAGTAATCTCATATGAAACGTGTGAGCACACAGCATGACGCAAGTGACGGATATATACAAACACCTACACAAGCAATGCGTCTGACTACAGAAAGAGAGGAAATTGCAGTGCCCACTCACTGTTACTCCGCCTTGAAATGAGCTCTCGCTGTTCAGTGTTCCAAGCATTTAAAAAAAAAATGAACAGAGCACAGGCTTAAATGCCAACTTTTTACTACAGGATGTATACAACATTGCCAACCTTTGAGGCTGCCTTTGTACTGATAAACATTGTAGTGGGATGGATTAAAATACATTTATCAAGCACTTAGTGTTTTTATACCACATAAGAGCCTTTTTGTCTCTCTACCTATCTGTCGGTCTGTTTCATCAAATTAGAAAGTGAAAGGTGGACTCCGCTGTGCTGTGATGAAGAGCTCAGTGTGGGGCCAGGAAGAAAAGGAGCACTGCTAATGGGGAGAGTGTTGGTTGTTGCATGCCCCCCTATACCCAACCACCGCAGCTGCATCTGAGGAGACATGACAGATCCCCAATAGGTTTGCGCACTAGCTCATAATGGCGGCAATAAGGTAATGGTGATAGGTGCTTTTTGAGCTCATCATCACACAGTAAGCCACAAAGGCTTAACACTGATGTGAAAATGCACAAAAACTTATATTTGTGTGTACTTAGAAACAGTTACTTCTTTTTTTTCACGCCATTTCACTTGTGCATTAAAGACTTGTGTAATACTATGAGTAAGAAAAATAAAATAAGTAAAACTTGACAAGTAGAGTAAGACTTTACAAAACCCATCATACCCATAGCTTGTACTATTAAATAGGAATAGTCATTGTCATAAAATCACAGAAGTTAATGCATGGTAAAAAAACACTATAAGGTGCCAATTTGAGTATTATTTGTATACAAAATTGCAAACATTATAAGCTCTATGGTTCAATACACAACAGATAATACAATTAAATAAAACATTAATACATATTCAATTTCATAAATTAGGGAAAATAAGGATTTCAAGTTTTGAGAAAGGGCTTATCTGTGGATAATGTACAGCCTCTGAGAACATTCTGCAGTGGTTATATTTCAACCAACAAGTTTAAAGATGGAGCCGTATTGAGCAAAAATGCAATATCTCTAACACGCACTTGTAGAGATACGAATCCTTTTCATGGAGAATTACAGTTCCACTGCAGGTGTTACAGTAATAGCCTCTATGTACTTATGGTTACTTATGGGTGCTTATGTAATAAAAAAACCTCTTCAGGAACTGAATGTGTGCATTGTCATTATAAAAAAATACCTTTTGGGGATTTAATTGGCAGCTTGTTACAAAAACATGTTCACGTTTATGTTTATGTTGGAGATCAAAAAAATCGAACTACTCTTTCAGCTTTGATACATGAAATATGTATGAAACTGAAAGAGTTGTGAAAGTGGGCCAATAGCTGCTACACATCACCAAAGCTTTATATGTCACTGCTCAAATGACTCAATATGTGAAACACAGTATTTGCTTACAGTGTCAGAAATATTAAGCCCCATTAAACACGTCATGATCCATGTTTCTCTCCCCACTGATCAGGATTCCTATGATTTTTCCTATGAGTGGCAGGTGGATTTTTAAACTATCCATTACTGATTTTACTTCTCTTCTTCTTGGACATTTTACTGCAATGTACACCTTATTGATGTATGTGCTGTACCTTACAAAATCAAAGATATGCTATTAATTAGATGATGCTTGGGTGATGTGACGCTTTATAGCAAAGACTTATCATGCCAAATCCCAATAAGTCATTCTTCCTTATAAAATATAAAAAGCTACTGTGTAGATGGGTTGCAATAGCATAGCAGCTTAAATTGTTGGCCATCAACAATGCAAAGCAAATCAAACAGTTTTTTCTCCACATTAAAGTTTAGACCTGATTTTAATTTACAGCTGCCAAATGTTTACTTTCATCTCGAGCAGTTACATGCAGTATAATATACATATATATACAATGTGCAATCGCTTGGCTTTCTTGGAAATTATATCATACTACTGAAATGGCAACAGCTTGTTTGTATGACTCATCCATTATATAAACTTTAAGTCCCTAGGAAAGGTCGGTTCACACCGCGGGACTTTCTCCACAGCTGCTGGCTGTTTAGTGTCCCGCATGTTCGGATAAATACTGTAGTTGGAAACACACACAAATCTGTGTCACTGCACATGTTGGAGTTTCACATGATTCACCCAAGAAATTCAACACAACACAGCCTGACTGAGGGTGGTGTTTGGAGCACAGAGTCAATGGAAAATGCTAAAGCTGAGTCATGAAGAACCCACAGCTGTCACACATTGCCACCTGGTGGCTTGTATACTTTAGTCAAATTCTCAACGTCAAGTACACAGTGAATTATATTATTATTAATAGAGATACTCTTAACTCCAGCTACACGCTTGCTGGGATCCCCGCTCAATGGCATAAAATCAAAATGTGCAAGTAAACGTATAACCCTAGCATGCCTTTCAACTAAACGCCTCGTTCTTATGAACTGGAAAGTCAGAAAGCCCAACTGCTTCAATTTAAATAGATGGCTGGAGGAGGACTTCCTAAACATCTTAAGTATGGAAGAAGCTGCTTTCTCCCTGTTATATTTGGTTAAGCCAGACAACAGGCTTTGGGATAAGATAAGGGCCTTCCTGGGGGGTATACTGCGAAGCAGGATTTTCGCTTAGCCGGCTAAATTCAGGGAAAACTCCGGCTTTCCGGTCATCCGAAGCTGGTTCTCTTTTTAGCAGGCTAGATCTCCATGGTAATATATGCTAAGCAGCTAACCTGCTCCAGACCAGGTTAGGTTGCAGGCTAAGAGCTCAACTCAGTGAAAGCACCGCCTGCTGACCAATCAGAGCTCAGTGTGCGGAGTTTAAAGCGATCAAGTCATATTACAGGAGAAAGGAAATACAGAAAAACTGCCGTCGCAGGAAAGACGGCCGGCAAAAATCACCGACTGTGTGAACGTGAACATTAATAGAATATCACCTCCATCTTCAGAGCAATCTGACTATTATAACATTAGCGTTAAGAAAGCTTACTTAAATATCGGCCACAACATAAGTAACCGGATCAGAGTACATTAAGTACAGTCCGCGGCATATCACTTCATATATCTCCTTATCTGAGTCAGCTGAGCCGTATCTGGCCGTGCAACACTCACAGTGTCACATACTGTATGCAGAAGTATTATTTTAAGCAACACATAAGTTGACGAAACACTCGAGACAAATGTAATTGAAGTCAGATCGTGTTTTAGACGGGCAGTGATATCATAAACCTGTTTATGTCAGTGGCGTAGCCAGGAATTATTGTGTGGGTGGGCCTGGAGAAATGTAGGTGGGCCAGGGGGAGACATATTAAGCGTGGGGTCTGAGCTGAAACTTCATTACTGATTTTTGAATGCACTAATAGAACATAAGCATAAATTAGCAGTGAAAACAAAAAACATAGGCACGGCGGCCTCAGAATGTGTGTAAAACTGACATCCACATTGGGATGGGTATCGTTAAGGCTTTAACGGTACTACTACTTTTATCGATAGCGCTTATGCTTATGCTCCAGGTTCAGTACCAACCACATCATAAAGTACGCGGACGATACAACAGTGATGGGACTCATCAGGGACAACAACGAACAGGCCTACAGGGAGGAGGTGAAACATCTGACAGACTGGTGTAACACCAACAACCTGATCCTGAATGTCGATAAAACAAAAGAGATTATTGTCGACTTCAGGAACAAAAAGCACTGTCACCCACCACTCCACATCAACGGCACAGCAGTGAAGACTACAGACAGCACCAAGTTCCTGGGGTGCATATCACAAGCAGTCTGACCTGGTCCACTCACACTACATCACTATTTAAGAAGGCACAGCAGCGCCTACACTTCCTGCACAGCTCCCCCTCCCATCCTCACCACATTCTACAGAGGAACCATAGAGAGCGTGCTGACCAGCGGCATCTCCATCTGGTCGAGAGACTGCAACGCCAAAGACTGGAAGTCTCTGCAGAGTGTGGTTAGGACAGCAGAGAAGATCATCGGTGTTTCTCTCCCTCCCATCAGAGACACCGAAACGCTCCCTGACAAAAGCCCAGAACATTTTTAAAGACCCCACTCATCCTCACCATGCTCTGTTCTCCCTGCTGCGCTCCGGCAAGAGGCTCCGCAGCATTAAGAGCAAAACAGCCAGATTCTGCAATAGCTTTTCCCCCAAGCCATCAGACTGCTGAACAGCAAGCAGACCAGTGACACAGAGATTACATTACGCTGTGTAAAGAGCACATATTTGTTATATAGTATGTCTATTTTATTTATATGTATAGTAAGTCTTTATATTTTAAACGCACACTTTATCTTTAATTTTATCAGCACCACGTCACTATTATTTATTTATATGTACAATTTTAGCAAGTTGTTATATTGTCCTGTTCCTGCAGCCAGTACAACGACATTTCGTTTTGATAGTACACTCTGTGTCTTGTTGAAATGACAATAAAGTATGTCTATGTCTGTTTTATCGATCCGGTCCTTTAACATTACTTTAATCGGTTCTTTTGGAGAAAAAAATAAGGTAAACTAACTAAACAAATTGTGAACAAAACTAACATTGCTTTTTATTTCAATTAAATACATAATATTTCACATCAAAAGAAACAACAATGTTTTAACAAATCGTATTAAATAATGTGATGACAGAATTGTAAACAGAATAGCTGAAACTTTAACAAAATAAATAACTCAGTTACCTCTAATCATTAACCCATGTTTGTATAATGTAGTTAACTCGGTATGTTGCTACTAGCATACATAACATACCTGACGTGGAAACGTTCCTCGTGGACGGGGCTACAGAGCTGCTAGACAGACAGTCGAACCCGGTGCATTTCTCCGTCTGAATTTGGTGCACTTTTGCTAAATGTTTAGACAAATTGCTCGTGTTACCATCTTTACATGCTAAACTCTTATTCCACTTTTGGTAACGAGCATTGTCCACATCGACACGGCTATAGTTTAACCACACCTCGGAGCGCGTTCTCTCCACCATCTCCTCCGTGTGTGTGTGTGTTGCTGCATGTAGCAGCTGCGTGTGTGTAAACTGCCCCTCCCCCTCGCACACAGACGGGGGAGAGAGATCTCTTGTCTGGATTGGAAAGATCTAAAATACTAAAAATAATCAGACGCATTTTGCTGTCTTTTTGCATGTTAGAAACGGAGTTGGTGACACTTAAACTGCAATGTAATGTTTGTGTAGCAATAATACATACGACATATATCGGGGGCCACAGGTTGTTTATCCTTGACAGTCGCACAGTGGGCACACACTGAGTGTTTTCATATTCAGCAAATGTGTACACGCTAAACTGCAGACCTCAAGAAGAAATAATACTTTCATTCACTCACGGCAAAAGTTACTTTACTTACTATAAAAACTCACGGTAAAAAAATGCACTCCCTATTCCATTGTCATGAAGGTGGAATCTAACTATATCCAGAATAAGTTTTATTGGATCCAGGCTAGAACATGTTTATTTCTGCTGTAAAGTTGGGCATTTTAACATGGGGGTCTATGGGAATTGCTCCTTTTTGTATCCATCCCCTGTCGGCCACTAGATGAACTGCAGTTTGTGGCACTTCCTTCTGGGCTTCCCGGCTCTGCGCTATGAAGCGCTGATTGGCTGTGGGTGGGCCAGACGTGCATGTGGGTGGGCCCAGGCCCACCCGGGCCCACCCACAGCTACGCCACTGGTTTATGTATGCATTCAAACACTTTTTCTTTTGCCAGCTGTATTCACCTTGCAGGTGCAGCTCTGTGGCTTTGATCCTGGATAAAGTGTTTAAGTCATGGATGTTTAAAGTTCAACTTCTTCATTTTTGACTAGTATTAAAGTTCACTTTTCATTCAGGAAGTATGACGCTGTGCTGTCAGTGCGCTTCTCCATGTTTGTGATTGGTCGAATGCTCCAAATACCACCCCTTTCATGTGAACGTGCACCTAACTAGATAGGACACGGCTGGTTTGAGCGATCCACTTGATAACCAGCGTCGTAGTACAGTTTAGCGAGAGCGCGTATGTTTTGGATTAGGCCAACCGGCTAACTCAAACATATCCAGGTTAGGTTGAACCAGGTGTGTGTGTGTGTGTGTGTGTGTGTGTGTGTGTGTGTGTGTGTGTGTGTGTGTGTGTGTGTGTGTGTGTGTGTGTGTGTGTGTGTGTGTGTGTGTGTGTGTGTGTGTGTGTGTGTGTGTGTGTGTGTGTGTGTGTGTGTGTGTGTGTGTGTGTGTGTGTGTGTGTGTGTGTATATATATATATGTGTGCATATACATATATATTTATTTATTTGACTATTTATCTATTTATTTATCTATTATACTTTTTTTTTTGTCTTATAATAATAATGAGGAAAAAATGAAGTATAGTTAAAGTTAAAGCCTTTTATTGTCATTATACACAGAGTATAACGAGATTCTGTCCCGGTGTGCAAAAAATACAAACACATACGTATATCTATATTAAGAAGCAAATCATGTAAATACAACGCCATATGCATACATAACATGTAACTGACACTGTAATCCCCCTACCGCCCCACCCTTTATGTTATTGTCCTGTCCTATTTGTGATGTGTGTGAGCCATGTCCTTTTCCGTATGTCTTTGTCTTTGAAAATGTTTAATAAAATATAAATGTTAAAAAAAAGTACACAGTGAATTATTTCACAATGCTGGCTTGACTCTATAATGGCACAATATGATACAGTGTAAGAAAAGGGAGACATGTCACTTGTTAGAAACCTTTATCCAAAGGAGCAATTGGGGCTGAAGTGTCTTGCCCAGGGACACAACGACATGCTGACTGTAGTGGGGATAGAACCAGCTGATCTGATGATCAACACAGTATCCACTGAGCCACAGCCGGCAGGTTTACCATGTAGAGTCAATTAAACTAATTCAATTTGAGGTTAAGTTTCAAATAATTGAATTTCTGATCAAGCTCTGAGGTTAACTGTTTCTTCAAACAGTTTTATTGGATTAGACACATGTTACAAGCGAATATTATACAAGTGTTATCTGATGCTCAGCATCATCTAAGTGCATTTTATATATTTTTTCCCTTGCAATCAATCTGTAAAAAACTATGCATCATCTATGTAGACATTTTTTTTTTTAGCCACAGTTTTCCTCTTCTTATGTGTGTAGGGAAGCAGGAATTACAATAATAATGTAATATTCTGACTAACCACAACACATATCAACATTATAAGAAAACTAGATGTTTTCAAGGCTTGAAGTTCATTCAATGCAATATCCTCGAGTGACGTGTCGTACGAATTAGGATAATTTATGCAGCTGCTGTGTCCATTTGTTCTGGATAATTATGAGCAAGTTATTAGTATTACAATGAGTTTGCTGTCCCTCAATCCCTCCAGTAGCACATGAGATGAGTGGGTAGTTGCTGGAAAATCACAAAACTAGTGTAGGTGTGGGCCGGTGTTAATCTGCCACATCCGTTATACATTGCAACAATGGATTGTGACCCTGTGTCACCCACCTCTCATAGTTTCAATCATTAGTTGAAGGCCCACATCTTCCTGACTACATTGTTCTGTAAAAGTATAGGCTTTAAATGGGCTTGCACATAACTTTGGTAATCATGCACTGCAAAGGAAAGAGAGAAGAAGAAGAAAAAGTACTTATTACTTACTTATTTTATCTTAATATTCCTCTTAATAGATGCACAATTACAATAAGGCAAACTCATTAAGTGAAAGCTTACTTCATAATAAACCTCACCCTGATTCTAACCTTAACCTTGTTCAACATATTCTGGTCCATATTAGCTCAGGTAGATGTTAGCAGATGTGGCCTGTGGAAGGATGTTTCTCTGAACTGTCTGAAAACAGTGACTCATTTGTTTTCAGAATCCATTAAACAAAGCCCACACTTCCCTTCCTACGCCTTACGGGGGTTTCTGTTTTCCAAACACATAAGTGTTTACTTGCTGCAACAAGTTTAGAAAACAATGATCCAATGACAAATGAAGTAGGACCAACATGTAAACCAATAGCCTGTGTGACTCTTTGCTATAGTTTAACTAAAGAGTTGGACACCCACTATACTTGCAACCAATGACTCAGCATGGGTAATAGTTATATTCTCTACATCAAGATAAAGATGTGTTTATGCAAGAAGAGTACATATACAGCAGTACCACTTGTAATGTTTCTGAATGTCTACGTTAATGTTTGCATTGGTCAGGTCATTTTTGGATAGGAATTGAACTGTGTTAATATGAGTGAAAATTAAATAAACAAACACAAAGGAACTTAACAACATAATTGCAGCTCACCATATGTGACAATCCAGAAGCTCCTTATAAAAGAGACATGTTCGTCTGTCTCCTACACATTACAATGAATTGACAGCAAAAGTTTGAAACAATTGTAAAGACAGTAAAAACACAAAGGTTTCTGTTATGCTGCAGGAAGTACATCCACCTCTTCATCAGGATGATCTAGGAGGAGGTGTATCTGTGTCCTTTGCACAAACATCTGCAGATTCCCTGACAGCAGCTGGTGTGGCCTTTGAGCTAAAGTAACCCTTAAGTGTCTTTAGATTCTGTCGTGCACAGTAGCCTATAACTGTGAAACGTTTTCAAGCCCCATACAGAACCAAACCACGGATTATTGGGGAACATAGCTGGACAAAAAAGGGTATAGTAAAGTCTACCTTAACTTGTGTCTACCTAAAACTTCAACCTGATTTCACATGTGACTGTGATGAAACATGAGGAGGTTACACAGTCATCAAAACCAGGAGGGAGGGTGGATAAAGTAAAGAGGGAGTGGATCAGTGGTGTAAATAGTGTAGTAGTCATACTTTTAAAGAGTACTTTTGCCCTCTGCTGGTCTGTACACATTCACACACACACTCACTCACTCACTCACTCACTCACTCACTCACTCACTCACTCACTCACTCACTGACTGACTGTAATAAGAGATAATTGGTAAAGTATATTTGTTGAAAATCATACATGATCTAACCCTTGCCTAAAAGGGAGAGTCTAATAATAATCATAAGGAGTTATGAGTAGTCACTAATATTGGTGGTTATTAGAATAGAAAAACTGCTATTTTTGTGCTCTTTATGCTGTGGAACAAGACTGGTGGACTGTGCAGTTTCATGGGCACATTTTTAAGACATCTCAATTCTTTATTTGATTTGTATGAATATTCAAATGACAAGCAGACTATTAATGTTTCTAATGAAATGTAATCGTAAATTTAATTTAATGAGAAATGCCAATGAATAAAACATATTTGGCTTAGTGCTTGTTGACATTTTGACCACTTATGCAATATGATTTGTAACTTTCTCTTACCTACTTTTCTTAAAAGACACTAACATGTATGGTAATGTAGGCTAGAGGAATGCATTCGTCACCTTTTATTTTTATAGTAGCCTAATAGCTTAGCTATGGAAAACGACAGCTGATAATCAAAATGATTAAACAGATAGCTAAATTGTCCTCTGGATCTATGCTACAACTGAATGCTTCAGTAAATACAATTCAAGGCATTGTGGCCATATGTAAATATTCCAACATCTAAGTGTTAATGGGGATAAAATCGAGTTGTATTTAACAGATGTGTAAAACAGCTGTAAGGCAGCAGGAAATCAGCTGGGATGTTCAGAGAACATTCTAGGAATTTCGGAATGTTCTGGTAAATGACATTGTGTGAGGTTTTTACAGGCTCAACGACATGATATTGATTTAAGTTGTCAAGGTATTTGCGATTTTATTTCTATATTTATGTTTCTTATATTTCCATTCATTAGATTTACGTTACCGTTTATACATGTCTGACCAGCAGTTGCTTTGAATGGCGTCACGACTACAACGGACACCTGGATCTATGATTGGTTCAGAGCTCTCATCCGGGTACTGCGCTAGAACGAGCCCATCAGCTAAAGGTACCAATATGGCGGAGGTAAGAGGGAAAACAGGGGAGAAGCAATCGATCTTAAGTCGATATTTTTAAATGTTGTGTACTGTATTTTTAATTTCTATGTTATCGATTGAAGAAACAATAGTTTTTTCCTTCTTTATAGCGTGTTTCGTGTCATAATGGTCATTTGAATTCCTCTTAAATATGCTTGAATGTCTCGACTGATCCTTCACTACAAGGCCGCTGCGCCTCGCTCAGCTGCTTTGGTGTAGCGGTTGTGTAAATTGATACGTAAAATGTACGTTAGCTTGTTGGTTAAAGGAAATAAACGATTATTTCGTGTTTGTTATGAATGGAAATACAGTTTTTCTATTTGGGCAAAATAAGCGGCACATGTATAGTAAAGACCTACCAACTATATCGATTGCCGGACCGAGCAAACGAAATGAGTGTTTACATGTTTCGATGCATAACGTTACCAGTCAGCTTTGGGGTTAGCTTGCTGGCTAGCTAACTGTTTCAGGAGCCGACACTGCGTAAATCATCATGTCCTTCTAAATAGGTTTCTCTATTTTGAACTCGGCTGTCTCGTACGAAACGAATTGTTTCAATTTCAGAGTAAAAAGGCATATTTTGCTCACAATTGCCCAGCGTTCAACCACGGCTAACATTTTATTAGCCACCTATTTCAGGTAACGCTAGCGGTAAATGCCGCTCTTCTGACCTATTATTAACTCTCTTCGGTTTTCCTAATACAGTCTATAAAATGAAATCTTCATAATCTGGCTAATGGAATATCTCAGTGTAATATGTGGCATAATAGTTGATTCGTGTCTCAACTCATTTTTTATTCTGGTTTTATTAATTTGCAGGCTTCCCTAGGGAGTTCAAGTCCAGGTAAGAACACCTCTGCCATAACAGTATACACATGTACTTAAGTTAATGTATCTACATTCTAAGGACACCACTTTGCATCCCATTGACAAAATAAGAAAATGGCTTTCACATTGATATGATGCTTTGCTAACTGTAATACAGTAACTATGTGAATGTATATTTTTAAGTATGCATCTTTAGTATAAAACCAGAGTATAAGTGGGAAGCATTCATGATTTTTCTTTCCCTCTCACTCAGTTGGCTCTTTATCGTCAGAGGACCATGACTTTGATCCAACAGCAGAAATGTTAGTTCATGAGTATGATGACGAGAGGACTCTGGAGGAGGAAGAGTCTCAGGAGGGAGGGAGGAATTTCAGCTCAGAGATTGCAGATCTTGAAAAGGTAAACTAATAATTCACCAATGTATTAACACAGGATTTAACTATGTAAATATAACAGATTCTGTGATTTTTAAATAGTCAAATGTGTGTGCCAATATAAAAATGTATGCATGAATAATGACACTGTTGTTACTGAAAAAAAGGGAAGGCATTGTAACAAAATGACATTTGGTTGTGGGACCTTAATGATAAGAAAAAGCTGTATAATAAGTAGCTTCAGATTTAGCAAACAAAAATATAGATCTAGTATATAGTGGAAACCAGAAGCTTTTTCAATTTGGAATGTTTTAGTTTTGATCACATAGGGAACATACAATAATGCTTTGCTTAATTTATAGTTATAAATACAATAAAGTATTAAGTACTAACTTGTCCTTTCTTGTTTCCACCAGGAGGGGAACATGCCTTTGGAGGAACTGTTGGCTATCTATCGCTATGAGGCCTCTGCGGGCTCCAGTATAGACAGCTCGTCTGGAGACCTCACTGATGAGCTGCCTGACATGACTCTAGATAAGGTGCATACTTGCTGTAGTTAATTCATTGTTTTTGAAAAATTATTAGATGTAATATGTATTTATCTTCAATTTCTTTTTTTAATATCCTGTAGTTTAGTCTGCCCCAGTATACAATGGATATGATTATTTTTTTCTAGGAGGAAATAGCTAAAGACCTGCTGTCCGGGGACTATGAGGAGGAGACCCAGTCCTCAGCTGACGATTTGACCCCCTCGGTCACCTCCCATGAGGCGACCGATTTCTTCCCAAGAACACTCAGATGTAAGTGGCATGTGCTGAACAATTATTTCTTGTCTGTATCTTTTCAGGATTACAATTTTTCATCCAATGCAATTCAATGCCATGCAATAACTAAAAAATACATTCAAACAACTACTATCTATTTAATGAAAAATAAATCATTTATTAATTCAGACCATTTAGTTCATTACTCCCCTTATCCTTTTGTCATTTAAATGTCAGAATAGAGTTTCACTCCACAGTTTCCTGAAGCCCACATACTTAGAGATTCTCTGTTAACTTTAACATGAGACAAAGGAAGGCACCAAATCTTCACAATTCAGAAGCTGAACTAATTACAGTGGTATTTTATTTGAAAAATGACAAACATTAATCAATTATTAAAATAGTTGCTGCTTAAATGTGATGTTAGTTGACTTATTGTTAATTACAGTTATGTAGTCAAATACAATCAAATATTTAAATACATTTTTAATTTGAAATACCATTCTTTTCTTTAAATAAAGGGGTAAAGAGCCATCTCTCACGTTTGGGCAAATAATCCATATATATGTTAAATGTACAATTGATGCCTTGAAATATTCACAATGAAAATGCTGAGACCCCAGCGGTTTAGCCTTTTTTGGTTAAGCTGCTTGAGTGCGATAAATATTTTTGTATAGAGATGCAATTAATTTTCCGTCTAGTTGCCTAATAGACTAATTGTTTCAGCACTGGGACATATTTGTAAATGGTATAATAGTATGTGTATATATATTTACATATAATATATACTTTAAGCTTACCAAGCAATTAAGATGAAGTTGGTTAAGTTAGATTACATTTTCTTTAAATTATTATTATTACTATTATAGTACCAAAATGGACTCAACGTTTGGTTGGTAAATCCTTAGCACACATGTGGTGCCATTTAAATTCAGAAATGTCACGGTATTAATATGTTGTTTATTATTCCAACAGCCAATGCAATCTTTGATGGTGATAAAGAGTCAGAGTGTGATGAAGATGGCCCAAGTCCAGAGGACTCCAGAAAGGTAAATACAACTTTCTAACACATTAAGAGAGGAATACTGAAAGATTCATTAATGCTTAAGTTGAATAAACAATGGTTTGCTAAACATGCTCTGTATTGTCTTTTTGTTGTATTTTTATCATAGGAAATAATGGTGGGACCGCAGTACCAAGCAGAGGTTCCTTCTGGCCTCTGTCACTACAAAGATGGAGAGAAAGGTGACTGCTGCTCTTCTGTTTTCAACCATGTGCACAATGTTTCTTTACATACAAAAAGACGACATGATATGAACACGGTAACTAATCTTGCTGTAATGTACTTTGATACGCAGTTTATGAGGATGAAGACGAGTTATTGTGGAGGCCAGGTATATTGGCAGAAAACAAGGTTAGGACTTTCCTGTCAGACGTTTTGTCACGGACGTCAGATGAAAAGATGGGATGTGACAAACCATGGATGCATGTTCGAGATAGTGAGCAGGTCAGTCATGTCTTTTATTTACCAATCCTTTCATGTTGTAACGCAATGATGAGCATGGCAGTAGGAATGTTTGTGACTTCAGTGTTAGACTTTCATTCACAATCTACTGTAAAAATTCTGCTGTTCAGAAATATTTGTTCTTTAAGGTACACCTTATTTATGTTTGCAATATAATATAGTGTTGACCTCTCCGCTTTTTCCACATAGGCTTTGTTTGAGCTTGTCAAGGTCAACTACAACACTCGCGAAGCACTAGAGAGACACTGCAGCCGTGTAAAGTCCTCAAAAGGTAAGCACAGGGAAGGATGTCCCAATGCATGCAAGAAGAATATTTCTGACACGTGAAAAGAAGAATTGATGTTAAATTGCCACTATTGGCGAATCTTGTTTCTCAACGTTTTCATTATCTGTAAAGTAGCACCTGCAGACTTGTCTATTCTTTGCTCTCCTTTTTCATATCCAACACATTTGCACTGGTTCTAAAGTAAAAGGAAGCATTAACTGACTGGCTATCGTGCAATGAGCGACACTGGCAATACATTTGATGCGGCAATTAAAACCCATCATGCAGAGGAACACACAGTATTGACAAATCCATATTGTTGTGCATGTCTGTACCCGTTGTGCTGTTTATAGAACCGTAAACCCAAATGGGAGAGCACTTATTATGTGTCCCTAATTTACTTAACACTAGAACCGCCAGAGGTCGCTGTATACCTAAAACCGCCAACGGGTAAAATGTACCCGCTATTGATTACAATGTTCTTTTATTTATCATACAGAACAGTGAGTTTTGATCGCACGATGAAACTTATACTAATAGAATCTGTGGACTCTCAGCTTTTCATATGATATAGTTTGTGCAGATAACATGAAGTATAAAATATCGCTAAGAGTGCTGATTTAAACGCTTGGTGTTAGACTTGTGTTTTGTTTAGGTACAAATCTCTCTATCTATAACTATCTATCGATCCATCTGTAATGTTCTGTTCTATGGACATATAATTGTCTACATAAACAGACGACGCGGACTAATTCTCTCATTCCGAGTGTCCATCTTTATTCAACTGGCACGTAACCTGCACACATGCATTACGTCCTCAACGTGAGCTCAGTCATCCAAGTATTCTCCAAGATGTTACACTATCTATAATTATATATATATCTCTATCAATATATCTATCTATCTATCTCTCTCTATCTATCTCTCTATCTATAAGGCACTGCAGTAGACAAAAGGCTTTGCTATAGCAACACGTCATGTTTACGCTGCATTTTCTATGAGGTAAATATGACCCGCTGGCGGATATAGGTATAAATGGCATTTTTTTTGGCTACTTTTTCAATCTGACTTCATATTGACAATTGTTAACAACAGAGGGTGCTACATAACACACTTTCAGGAAAAGTGACGGACTGGACAACTTTAATTATGTTATTGAAAAAAAGTTACATACAATTTATAAAAAAAAAAAACAGCTGCGGGTAAAATGTACCCGTTGGCGGTTCTAGTATTAAGGAGAAGCAAAAGTTCCTGGTACCACCTTATGTGTCCAACAACAATCCAATACCTCGACATTGTTGCTCTAAAAAGAAAATGATGGGTTTCACAGATGTATTTTGGATTACAAGGCTGTTGTCTGTCATTAAATTGAACGATGTACAGGGGAAGGTACTTTTCATTGCAATGATTTGTATTATTATCATGTGTTTTACATTTTCTTGTCAGGATGTTTTGAATAACTAAGGATTGGTTTAACAAATGTCTGGTTTCATTTCAGAAAAATCCCCTCCATGGTCAGAAGAGGAATGCAAAAACTTTGAGCACGCACTACAGATGTATGACAAGAACTTTCACCTTATACAGAAACACAAAGTGAGCATTATTTCATGTTATTAGGTGATTTCCCTTCTACAAGCGCGAAAAGGTACATGTATATAGCTGGGAAAGTTTCTCATGTCTGTCTCTCCCCCCCTCAGGTCGCAACACGAACCGTAGCTGAATGTGTGGCGTTTTACTACATGTGGAAGAAGTCGGAGCGCTTTGACTTCTTTGTGCAGCAGAATCGGTTTGGGAAGAAAAAGTACAGCAGCTATCCCGGCGTCACGTATGTTTCATAATGAGTACATTGGTGTTTCATTACTTTATGTTTATGCTCATGTGTGATACAATGAGCTCTGAAGGAACGCACAGTTTACATGACCCTCTGTCTCCAGAGACCTGATGGACCGGCTGGTGGACGAGGCGGAGGGTCTGGCCGTGGACAGTTCCTCCTCGGTGTGTTCAGGAGCCGGTGGAGGAGGAAGGATGGAGAGCACCACCGACCAGCAGCTCAGCCTCCTCAACTCCATCACCGCCAGCGACCTCACAGGTCAGTCCGGGCACTTAGTGAAGCATACTACACCCTTGGACTTTTCTCCTGGTATACTGTAATCAGGGTTCGTACGGTCATTGAAAACCTGGAAAAGTCATGGAAATTCAAAATGAAAATTCCAGGCCCTGGAAAAGTTCTGGAAAACAATATTTTTCCCAAAGTTTTGGAAAAGTCATGGAAATGTAACTAAAGTTGCGTCAAATATAATTTACATTTGATCAGAGCAGAGCGTGATGTGAACTGAAAAGTCTTTCTGTCGCAATATCATTTAAGGAATCGTTGAGCTAGCTAGCTAACGTTAGCTTTAGCCTTCGTTTTCTAATAGTTTTTTTCATAGGCTATAAATAGAGGTGGTATAAGTATAGATATTTGTACTAGAGTAAAAGTAGAAGTACTCAGATCTTGTACTTTAGTAGAAGTACTCAGATCTTGTACATAATAAAAGTAGAAGTACTCAGATCTTGTACTTGAATAAAAGTAGAAGTACTCAGATCTTGTACTTGAGTAAAAGTAGAAGTACTCAGATCTTGTACTTGAGTAAAAGTACTCAGATCTTGTACTTGAGTAAAAGTAGAAGTACTACTCAGGTCTTGTACTTGAGTAAAAGTAGAAGTACCAGAGTGTAGGAATACTCTGTTACAGTAAAAGTCCTGCATTCAAAATGTTCCTCAAGTGAAAGTAGAAAAGTATTCTCATCAAAATATAGTTAAAGACAGTAAAAGTAGTCATTGTGCAGTTTGGTCAATTTCAGAATAATATATATGATATGTTTTATAATGATTGATCTAGTTTGAATGACTTTGTAGACTGCAGGGTAGCTTGTGGATTTACTCCAGGTGGAACTAAAGTCTGATTTAACACTTGGTTAGATTTCACATCATTCAGCCACATCTGTAAAGTAACTAAAGGTATTAAATACATGTAGTGGAGTAGAAGTACACCATGTCAGGGTTCCCACGGTACCTGGAAAACATGGAATTAATTTTTTCATTTTCCAGGTATGGAGAAGTCATGGAAACTGAGCAAAAGTGAACACTTACATGGAAATAGAAACAGTTGTCCTGGAAATTGTTATTGGATGAGGTGTAAAATAGTAATAAAATGAAACTATTGAGCACAGAATTAAGATGAGTTTATAAAAACACTTTACATGTGAACAGCATTTACTGTAGATAGAAATGGATGATCCCATGTTGTAGAGCGTGCTCTTGGCATCCTATATGGTATATTGGATGTTGGAATTTGATGCAGGCAACTTGGTGATATGGACTTTAAAAGTATAGTTTCGGATTGGTGGACTTCAGGAATAATAACGTTACTCGCGATCTCAATAGAAGGGTCAAATACATGCATTTCCCAGCCAACACGGGAGCCTTGACATCTACAGTGAAACTTCTTATGCAAGTTTATCCTCAAATGTAAGTAGCTGTGTTTAACTGTGGTAAACTTGGGTTTATCAACGTTAGTTAGTAAGCAGTGCAATCTTGCTAACTAGCTAGCAACTTGAGTTTGAGTTTGTTTTGAATTTGGATTTGTTAATGATGGTAAGCAAGCACATGGAGTGCAATCTTGCTAGCCAACATTCAGTTTGCTAACTAATTAGCTAGTGTTGGCTAGCTTGCATTGCTAGCTAACTACCAATACATTTTCACATTAGGCTGTGACATTACTTCTATACTAGTTGACATAAATAGTCTAGTCTTAATACATTTTGTAACATTCATTCTTATATCTACTTTTAGCTATTTTGTGATTTTTCATTTTTTTCTTAAAAAACATTATACTAGAAAATAGGAACATTTGGGGTGAGACATTTTTGAAAAATCATTGATCATGCCAAGACTGATTCTATACATCTATACTGTTAAGCTAAGCTTACTAGTGGGGTTGCTGCACTGAGGAACCACAGGGGAACCAGCCTTATGTTTCCCCTTGTAGGTTCATTAGTAAGACTCATAATCTCAAATGTGTGATGCATTACGGGAGTGAGTGACAATGACACGCGGCAGATTCAAGTCACATTGGAAAGATGACTCTCAATACAAGGACTGGATTGGAGAGGTACCAGGAGGAGATGTCCACAAGGCTTATTGCAAGTTTGCCGCAAGTCATTTGACATCAGCAATATGGGGGTCGCTTCCCTCAAGAGCCATTCAAAAGGACAAACCCACACCAAGTTAGCTGGACAGCTAAATAATGAAAGAAGAATGACAGATTTCTTGACTACAAAAACAGGAGAGGGAAGAAGCGGCCCAACAAGCCAGGATATCGAAAGTGACAGTCAGGTGCCCAGTGCCAGCAGTGAACAGCCTACGGAAAAAGGCTCTGGAGCTCAGGGGAAAACATTTTTTTCAAGCCAAGCTGTATTTGAAGCAGAGATTCGCTGGGTCATAAAGATGGTCAGGTCACACTTCACAAGCTTCAGGGGCCTATAGATCATCACTTAATACGGTACCTGGAAAATCAGGAGGTAGCATGGAAAAAAATTGCAAGGCAAGCGTGGGAACCCTGCATGTACCTCTGAACTGTAAAGGAGTAGAAGTACAAAGTTGCAAAACATTGAAATACTTAAATAAAGTACAAGTATCTCAAAATTGTACTCACGTATAGTACTTGTTGAGTTTATGAACTTAGTTACTTTACACCAGTGGCTATAAAGATAGAAAGATTAAGCCTTGCACAGAGGCATGAAAATACATTTTCAAAATGCTCAACAGTGCTGCCAGAATTATAAACTGACTGCTACACAATTAAAATAAATGCTTTTATATATTTCTATTAGATGTGACTCTTTGGCGTTTCTGTTATTATTACCTGCTGCTTTAGTTGATCTGACTGCTAAAATCCTGTTATTCCTCATTTTAAAGCCGATATTCCGTGGGGTCGGGGGGCTCGGACCGTGTCACCTTTTTCATACCTGATGAGTTTGCCTCCCTGACTACAGTTGCTTTAGCGTGTAGAAGCTAGTAAGCCTACTATTTGATTTTGTTTTTACCATTAAAAGTAGAAAATCTACAGTAGACCGAGAAGATGATACAAATTCTATAAACCCTGACAATAAAACACAATTGAAGGGCTTTAGACACTATATATAAAGCAGGAAAATGATGCTATGACATTCTTCATACTATACTTTTAAAACAAAGTTGTATGACTGGAGTCGCTTACTGCTTCCAGTTCTTGATGGTAACTGAGTGTCCTGTCTTTTTGCAGCGTTGAGCAACACTGTAGCCACAGTGTGTAACCCAGCGGAGGTGGGCTGCATGGACTCCTACAGCTTCCCTCCACTGGAGAGTCTCCATCGTGGGTCCCTCAACCACGACGAATCCATCGGGTTCCCTTCCAACGGTGCAGACCCAGACTGCCTCAACATGTTGGACGCTGGCTTCTACCACTCGGACTGCGAGCGGCCCTCCAAGAGACTCAAGATGGCCCTGCCTGACTCCTTTATCAATGACGTGTCTGTGGGTAACCTTGGTGTGGACTTCGAGACGCGGCGGACAACAACACACCACCATCGAATCACCGGCGCGAAAATGGCAGTGTCCGTCACAGACTTTGGGAGCTTGGCTGGGAGCGGCGAGCCCAACGGCTTTCTGGGAGCACACGCACGGCACCACACACAGCACAGCGCAGCACTTCAGTCAGAGTGATCCTCATCCCTTGTTCTTGCCTTTTGAAACCCCTTATCCGCTTGTACATAAGACTGACCTCACTGGGGGATCTGATTTGTTTAAATTTTATTATATATATATATCTATATATATGTATATGAATATACTTTTTTGTTTTCATTTTTTGTGTAATATGACATCAGTGATGTCTATCATATAGAACTAAAATCTTGATTTCTCTCAAGAGTTTATATAGCCATTTATTTTATTCTGGTTTTGTGGTCTTGAGATGCAACGTCCATGTACAGTGGGGCCCAGAGGCTGCAGTAGGAGAGCTGTGATTCTTCCTTCCTCACGTCTTCAGAGCTACAGTATGTTATCCTGCCATTCTTTACAGCTGCCAAAAACGGCTCAGTATTTAGTTGCTTGTCTTTGCTGTTTGAAGTGGTACTTTTTTTTTGTGTGTTTGGTTTACAGGTACATTTAGGTAACCAGGCTGGTGCAAATGGTTGTATTTGCCCCCATATAAACCTGGCTAGATATTGTATGAAGAGCAACACTAGCATGGAGATTGGCTTGAGAGCAGGACGGTGGTGGCATCAGAATGTTTCTTTGCTTTTCTTTTCTCCTGTGGAAGCCTGTCTGCAGTTGGTCTGCTTGTTTACTTTGAAACTGTTTAAAGTGGCCAAACTGGAACATGTGCATGTTTGCAAAAGTTTTAAACAATATGTATATTTCCATTTAGTGAAAACTAATCCTTAGACCCTTATTCATTTCCAATTCCAACAGCTGATGGAGAATTCCTGTGCAGAGTAACATATTGGCACCTTGTTCTGCAGTTGGATATCAAGTTATTTTTGTAATCCTGCTTCTTCGTAGGAGTGTAACATTCAATCAATTAAACCAATGCAAATATATTAGTTAATATCATTTAAAGGTGGATATCATCAGGCACTGTAATGTGTGTATTTATTACCATATACTTTAACTTTTGTGTGAGATTTGTTTAATCCTTTCACTCATGCTAGCTATTCCTAGGCAACTGGACATGTTTTAGTTGTAGAAAAACATGTTGGATCAGCTCCTGAATCAAGTAATGCCATTTCAGACCACTGAGCAAGCTTGGGTAAACCTGCTAGCAGTATTATCTTTTTATTTAATTTAAAGCCACTCAGTTTTGTATTTAACCTCTGCCTAACCTGTACGGCCTAGAGAATGCCTTGTATAATCTAGCCGACAGTTTCTTGGAGTTTAGTAGCAGAAATGGAGCTGTTGTCTCTTGACTGAAGTCCATAATTGTGAATTGTAAAATGTTTAGCAGGTCATTGTCGGTTGATTGGATGCAGTAGTAGTGTTTACTTAATTTATCTATGCATTGTGCTATGACTAATTAGTTTATTTCAGGGGTACATCATGTTTTTCATGTCCATAGATCTTGTTATCCACCATAATGTGTGTACAGACAGAATTCATGCTTCTAAACCATTACGTTTGATTAATTTTTTAACCCAGCATCAGAGGAGATATTCACATCTGTGTTTCATGTAAATAATTAGCAAATAGCCTTTAAAAGTCTATGAACTGACCTCTATGAATCTATGTTGATACAAAGGTTTTAATTTGATTCCTTGTCAAAAGGCAATAATTTGTAGATATGTACAGATATTATGGGTTTTGCATTTTACCAGTTGACTTGGTGTATGAATTAGTTTCTCCTTGGAGAGTCATGACCCCAGGACTCAGCTGAACCCACGCATGCCAGCTGTGTCTGTTCTCAAGTGTACCACTGAAACGGCTTTACCTGGACACGTATTGATATTATTCAATGTTTCAATTTTGCCTTCAAAACATTCAGCCATGTGTAAAAGACGGTCATCTCTCTTTACATCGAATTTTCCTCCTTTTTTTCAACATGTCGTCTATGTTTGTCTTTTTGGTAAAGGAATGGTCGCTGCTCAAAGTATGTGGAGAGCTAGTTTCTCTTTTAATGCAATGTGCATAATGCAGTAGGTCCTCCAAGCTCTTCTAGCTTTAGTAGTGCAGTGATATTTATTTCACCTGTGGTTTGTACAAAGACTCAGAAAAACTGTCAGAATGTAAAGGCCATTACGTAGTAGAAGTAGGTTTTTCAACACCCTGTGAACTCTCAAATGTGATATTTTATTGATATCTCTGGCTTGAGACTTGTGTGTGCAAGAAAGCACTTAACACATTTATTTTATATTTTGTATTGTGTTTTGAAGATTTAAAAAGGAAAAAACGTATAGCAGTTGTGGTTTTCAAACAGAAAACTGAGTCCTTAGATAAAAACAAAAACACCTTTATGAATAAAAACCTACAAAACATAAAAATGTATATCCAGAAATATAGACAATCAAAAATTCATTAAGAGAAATGTTCGAGAAGCTATCTTTATTGTTTATAAGAATTGTACATAAACATTGAGTTTTTTTCTTTCTTTTGTTAAACATTATTTTGTATTTTCTGTTGTACTTTAATACCTTGTGTACAGATCCAGAAATAAAGCTCTGGAAAAAGTTAAAAGATGATTGCTTGTTCTTTAATATTCCAAGAAGGTTTCACCAATAAGGAAGGATTGTTGTTTCTGTAAAGAGTTCATTGTAAACATTCCAAACTGATATTGACAGTATGATATAGTTTTCTGAGCAACAGTACATTGGATGTAAGCCGTGTGAATTGGTTGAAAGAAGATTCAAAATCACCCAAAAAGTGATCGTCTCCAGTCTCAGGACCAAACTGCATATTCTGTAGGAGCTAGTTGGTGCCTTGGGCGGGGATAATCAATATAAAAATGTACGTTAATTTGTTTCTCAATTAGTAACTACTAATTGAGAAACAAATGGTGTTCTGATGGTCTTCTGACAGGAATGGGAATAGTAAGAAAGTCCTCAGCCAGGGTCACTTCCACACCAGTGTCCTGTAGAGCGTCTTCCGCCTGTCTCTTGAGCTCTGAGACTTCGTCCTCGTCCCCTTCCTTCTGCAGAGAGCAGGGTTTGTACCTCTGGCTGAAGTGGTACAGCACCAGCCTCTGCACACAGCACGCCCGAGCCACTGCTGCTGCCATCCCAGGAGTACTGTGTCCGTGGTCCACGGCCTTCTCTCGGTGCTCGTCCCCGAGCGTGGCCTCGTGGACCAGAATGTCTGCTCCCTTACACAACATCAGTGCTCCGTCACCAAGCACAGAGCTGCAGTCTCCGAAAATGCAAACTTTCCTCCCAGGAATGTCTCTTTCCAGCACCTCTTGAGGCAGAATGACACGCCCGTTCTCCATGGTTACAGCCTCACCAGCTTTCAGACGCCCATAATGAGGCCCTGGCTTCACTCCTGCGGCACACAAAAAATGAACAATCCACACAGTCACAATAATCCATAATGCAAAAAGTCACAGAAATGCAAGGGAAAGAAGTCAGTATGAAAACACTCATATTTGGAAAGGTAGCTGTGGATTATCATACAAAGGTGTAAACAAAATGGTTTCCAAGCACGGATAAAGACACGGAGCTCACTAACCTAGTTCCTTTAGGAGTTCCGTCTTCAGTCTTCCCGGTCGACCATGCTCCTGAATGCAAAAACCAAAGGAGGGGATGCGGTGGAACAACCTGAAGGCCTTGACCACAAACTTCTTGTCTTCAAAGAGGAAGTACGAGTCAGTGGAGACATCCAGCGAGATGGTCCTGCCCGGCTGCTCCTGTGGGTGCAGAGGACCGCTCTCCGCTGTCATCTAAAGACACAACACAAAACTTCAAAGATAAGACATGATTTGTATTGGTGAGGTAATGTTCTCTTATATGTTTGAATAAATAAATAAATGGAAACTAAGGTAAAAAATAAGGCTAATTTCATTAGTTCACATTGGGACAAAGGTTTTAAATTATACATATTAACAATGCAAACTAATGTACATAAAGTATACATATGGACTTACTATACAACTTAATAAGGGGGCACTAAAGACAGGCCTCTTTTATATCATTAATAAAAAATAAGGAAATATTATATAATATACTATATTATTATTTTATTATTACTAATAACTAATATAGACATTATAAACTTAACACAAAAAGTAAGGAGATTTGTGTGTGGTAGATTATTTATTTACTGTAACAAGGTTTCTTGGCAATACATCTTATACCGTTGGAAAGCCTGTTTTCTTACCTTTCAAATGGTGCCACATTTGTGAGGAACAAGCATTTGTGGGATGAACAGCAGAGCTTAGTAGGTGGGTTGCGCCCATGAAAAATGTGACAAATCTCCTCGGCCAAAGCCAAATAGCTCAACATGTGGAGGAACATTATATTCAGAGCACTGGAACCTCAACATGTGGAGGAACATTGTGTTCAGAGCACTGGAACCTCAACATGTGGGGGAACATTATGTTCAGAGCACTGGAACCTCAACATGTGGAGGAACATTATGTTCAGAGCACTGGAACCTCAACATGTGGGGGAACATTGTGTTCAGAGCACTGGAACCTCAACATGTGGGGGAACATTATGTTCAGAGCACTGGAACCTCAACATGTGGAGGAACATTATGTTCAGAGCACTGGAACCTCAACATGTGGGGGAACATTATGTTCAGAGCACTGGAACCTCAACATGTGGAGGAACATTGTGTTCAGAGCACTGGAACCTCAACATGTGGGGGAACATTATGTTCAGAGCACTGGAACCTCAACATGTGGAGGAACATTATGTTCAGAGCACTGGAACCTCAACATGTGGGGGAACATTATGTTCAGAGCACTGGAACCTCAACATGTGGGGGAACATTGTGTTCAGAGCACTGGAACCTCAACATGTGGAGGAACATTATGTTCAGAGCACTGGAACCTCAACATGTGGAGGAACATTGTGTTCAGCGATGAGCCCAGATTCTGCCTATGGCACTTGGACTGTAGGGTCAGTATGGAGAAGACGTGGAGAACACTTTGCTGATTGCTGCACCGATAGAGTAGGAGTGGAGAGGATGGGATGGCCTGACCTCAACCCCATTGAACACTTGTGGGATCAGCTTGGGCTGCTGTCAGAGTGACCAACACAACCACGTTGGCTGACTTGGGACAAATGCTGGTTGAAGAATGGGATGCCACAGCAGTGTGTGACCAGCATAAGGAGAGGCTGTTGTGGCTGTGTACTGTATGGTTCTTCCACATGTTACTGAGGCTGCTTGTTAAATGAATACATTGTTAATAAATAAATTGTTTCCAATATGTCTTGTTTCATCAGACTTTAAATCATCCAATCTACTAAACAAGAGTCAACCGAAAAGAGCTGTTTGGCATTGGCAGAGGAGATTTGTCACATTTTTCACCGGCGCGCCCCACATACTCAGCTCGGCTATTCCTCCCACAAATGCATGTTCCTCACAAATGTGGCACCATTTGAAAGATAAGAAAACAGACTTTCCAGCTGTATAAGATTTACTTCCAAAAAGCATTGATACAACAAAGAAATAATCTACCAAACACAAATGTCCTTACTTTTTGTGTTAAGTATAAATATAGTCTATATTAAATGTGAGTTTTATTCAGTTTTGCACTATAGAACTATTAAAAAAGGTATGATTTATTAACAGTCAGAATAAAACCAAAATCAGCCACATACCTCCAGGCTGAGCTGTCCCTCCTCTGGACTCTGCTCAGCTGTGGGCTCCAGCTCATGTACTACAGAAAAATAAATGATTTATATAGGAGAAACACCTTTATATAGGAACAAATATACATATTTAAAAAAAAAAGTTCTTTCTTAAGTACAACAAATAAGGAACGAAGGCTGAAAAAGTGTTACAGTATTCCTAGAAAGACAAATACACGTTAACATGAAAGCCAAAGCATAGATGTGGCTTGCCACTTATAACTCACAATCTGGTGACAACCACTTTAATTACTATGGTAGCGGTTACAATCTGGACAAATGCATAGAAAGTGTTTTTAGACTGCAGTAGGGCGGCCACATTAGAGGTCAGGTTGTTGTTTTTGGACATACCTGCATAAGGGAAAAGCAGCTGTGATCCTGTGAGTCCCAGTGTCACCCTTAAAAAGTGCCGGAGGCCCCGGGGCCCGTAGATGTCCACACAGTTCAGGTTTTGCTGCTCGGGGTTGGTGTTGAGGCTCACAGTGCAAAGGAGACCAGGCAGACCGAACAGGTGGTCCCCGTGCAGGTGGGAGATGAAAACCTTGGTGATCCGACCTGGGTAGAAACACGTGACAACATGACTTATAACAGGTACCTTAAGTGGAGAGAGCAGCGGACAGTTTGTCTAAAAAGGTTAGATTGGAAGTAGTACCATTGGATTCAAATGCAACAAAAAAAGAAGGCTAAAATGTCTTGTAATCCTCTCATCAGTGATTCATTGTTAAACAAAATATTCTAGATGACAGAATAATTTGTTATGTTGATCAGAGGATACATTTGCTTAAGTTAAACTCAGTCTGGATTGCAAAAGCAAATTCATTGTGAAGCGTGAAGAGTTTGGAATAAAAAAAGCCTTTGTCATAAAAGAAAGTCAAGACAGAATTGCACATCTTACTATGAACAATCTAAGGATTTAAAAGGTTCTTTGAAAATATAAATAATATGTATAGTTTGTCCATCTCCCTAATCCTTAGAAACTTTGTAGTGAAAAAAGTCAGTGGATATAATGACTAAATGTTTGTAAAAATAGTAGTGATGAAAGTGTACAAGTATTACTGCTGCCTATGTTGTTGATTGATATTTTATTTTTAATATGGATATCCTTCATTGTATCCGATATGTTTTCTGAACTGTTGTGAAGTTAAGTCTTAGCTTTTTTGAAATGGAAAAGTATCAAGTTTCCATGACCATATGAGTTTAGTTTTTTTGACCTTTTTCATGTGCTTGAATAAGTTTCAAGTAGGCTACAGACGAGAATAATTTTAAAATATGTTGACTTAATTCAATTGTACTCCACATTTAGGAAGGAAGTATGAACTTTCAGAGAAGCTACAACTTGCGGGTGGTAGGTAAGTGTTACATTAAAAAACACAGCATATTGTTTTGCAGCAGGAATGGGGGATCCAGGGACTCACTGGCTCGGAGCTGGCTCTTCATCAGCTGGGTCTGCGTCCCCTCCCCGCAGTCAAACAGCCAGCAGTCCCCCTCTGACCGCAGCACCAGAGCCGAGGCCCCGCGGTGAGGGGAGGGGTAGGCCGAGCCCGTCCCGAGGAACGTCATGTCCATGGTCATCCTCCAGCAGTGACCGGACAACAGGGGGAAACCGCCTACAACTGCATGCCATGACACTGTAAACAACAGTCACACAGTGATGACGTACACACGAGACGGTGCGGCGTTGTTGGGCCGTGTCTCATTTCTGAGATTCCCCTCCTCGACTCCTATCCTCATGCCTTAGTCCCACCCACAGGAGATGCGAGTGGAGGGGAGCCGAGGAAAGAGGAGGGGAAGCAGCAGGCGGTTAGAGAAATGAGAACTCCTCTCCTCTGAGCGGTCACATTAAAGAGACGTCCATTAATGATGACAGGAGGCACAGCAGCCCTCTGTCTGATGGACAGATGTGTTCATGATGACTTATATATTTACTTTGAACTCATTCACAGTGCGGTATAATGAGACAATAACAGGCTACAGATGCGGACACACACACACATATATATTTATATACATATATACAATTTCAGAATCAAACAAGTATGAGAGCACTCTCATAATAAAGTAACACCCCCCCCCCCCCCCCCCCCCCCCCCGCCGGAAGTATAAATACAGGGGTGTGGCGTAGCTCGTGACTCACCTGTCAACTCCTTCGCTGGTGGCTGGAGTACTGCGGTGTGAATAATGCGCCTATAGCGCCTATTGTGTGCCCTCCTGGCTTCTCTCTCTTCTTCCCGGACTGCAACCGGACAACATGTCCTTTTCTACTCTCTAATAAAGTACCCTTTTGCACCTTCCTTGCACCGCCTCTGACTCCCTATCTCTCGGCACTACAATACATAATTTTACTTGAATGCTACTTAATATAGATTTGAGATAACCATAGCTATCATACTGTAGTTGACCAATCAGATTGAAGTGATCCCACATCTCAGAACGACCTCTCTTCCTGGCTGGCTCCATAATGATCCAAACGCAATACTAACAACTCAACAGCAACAACTCTTTTTATTGTTTTTTTTAATTTGGGGTTAAGTACATTGCCAGAATAAGTGAGAAATGGATGTAACTTCTGTTAGACAGCTATCATACTGAATAAATATTTACTGTGAATGTATGCAAAAATGTATGGCATAGGCAATAGCTGTGTAACAGAAGTTAAATCCATTTCTCACTTATTCTGGCAATGTACTTAACCCCAAATAAAAGAACCCAATAAAAAGAGTTGTTAAATAATGGTGAAGTCACGTCGTAATAACAATAACTCATCTCTTGTTTTAGTGTTCTTTTTGTGCTTTGCCAAACGCCACTGTGTCAAGTAACCTATTTGGGTTGCCGTATGTAGTTGTCCAATATGGCGGACCATCTCGCACATGCGCAGTACAGATCGGGTAGTGACGGTGACATTATTAAAGTGTAAAGTCGAGTCTAAAAATGTAAAGTATGTAATAGAATATTAGGCCTACTAGGTAGTAAAAAGATATGAAAAATTCATAGTGTATCGAAAAATATAAAAAAGTCAAAGTATAGTTTGTTGAAAAATATAAAAAAGGCATAGTAGGCTATAGTATGTCCAAACATATGAAAATAAGTAATAAAATAGAATGTGACAAATGTCATGAAGAAAGTCATAGTATAGTTCTGTGAACATTTTTAAAACTCATATAAAAAAAAGTCCATACCGTAAGAAAATAGCAAATATATTTTGAGTATAGGGTAGCATCTCGAAAAAATATAAAACAAGTCATATAGTATTACTTTGTTGAAAATATCGGGGGGGGGGGGGGGGGGGGTTAAATCTCAATAAAAAGTATATATTCATAGTATAGTAGGCCTATGTTGCAAACTTCATGAAAAAAGTCACGATATAGAAAAAAAAGGTATAGAGATCTTTTGTTTTGACTGGTGAGCCTTCACCACCCACTTACAAAAAAGGGTTTTAGCATTATAACATCCAAAGACTAAAACAACATAGTAAAACAGGCACTACCTAAATCTTTATCAACACGGAAACCAATTGACATAAGTATCACGTCGTTTTAAAACTGTTTATTCTGCACATATTCTCTACGTACAAATGCTCAGGCAATAGGATTTTGTAACAAAAATAATCTTCAGAAACAGACTTGAAGGACACATCACCATATAAGTGCACACACTATATGGAAAAAGCGATTACATTTTTATTATGGGGACAACACGACTTGCATGAGGAAAAACAACCACGAAACATACAAATTCATACTGGACGATTACAGTCAGTAACTACAGCTGGATGGACATAAGAGCAAACACTTGCTGAGGTTAAAATTGTTCTAATCATTTAATAAATGTGTTCACAACCTGAAGCTGCACAGTCTAAACCCAAAAAAGGTTCCCAAATTTTTCAGCCCACGACACCCAAAATAACAGTGCCAGAGACTAGCGACCCCTGTCAAATTGGAAGTTACACCAAATGATTTGATGTATATTCAGATGCAATTAGCATACATAAAAGGCCTCAAATTGGAAGTGCTGTCTTTTTCGCTCAATTCTGCAATAGGTAGATCTCGCCTTTCACCTAGGCCGAGGTCGGGGCTCTTGGGCTTAAAAAGGTTGGTGACCACTGCTTTAAATCTTCTGTTTACCACTGCTTGTTATTTATTTAAATTAAATTAAGAGCTATATATTGAAATTAAAAAGTAACTGAGATTGTTTTCCTTCTATTCAAGCATATTTCATTTTAAATCTGTATGCTAATGTATTTTTATATTGGCTTGTTTTCGAATGCTTTGTTTTATGAACGGCACAAAAACCGTTAATATGAGCCTGGAAGTGTGTTGTGTCCATTGAGTGAAACACACAATAACCTGCCGAAACACACGTGGACGCACTAAACAACTTTATATATTTGCCTTCAGTACACAATCGCAAACATTTCTGTATAGTACACAAAATATATTTTAAGGGAAAATACTGTTTATCCAATTATTTAATACTGCAAATTGTTCACTTAAACATTTAGGGATAGTTATATTGAATATGTATATCACAGTTAAGCCAAGCGTTGGTTTTTAGGGATAGATGCTTCTAAGCACAATTCATTAAAGGAGTGTTGATGTCAGGGTTTCTAATGAATATACAGCACATCTGAAAACATCCCTTGACAATTTAATTTAATAAATTCAGAGAAATAAATACAATTTGACAAAAGCATTCAAACATATGACATGCTGGAGTGGACATTGATTCCTTGGCTGTCTTCATAATATTATTGTTTGTTTCCCCTCCGTCTCTACTTGTTTCCACACAAAACAATGAATGCTAAGCGTGTTTATACATGCGTTAAGAAGGAATTTTGTAAACATATATCTAACACTGAGCAATGATAGATCATTGAAGAGCTCAATCCATCGAAAAAGGCCATTTCCGTACTTTATGCTAATGTGTGCACTAATTGTAGCTATATTTAGGTAGCCGAATAGTCATAGTAGTGGGTAGTGCTCACCCAAGACCAACCCGAGTCAGAAGTTCAACAACAATTTCTCTGCCTCAAATAAGACTCTTCTTTAAATTAAATATGGAGTGTACCTTTCAAATGGGTAAAGATAATAATATTGTTTATTCTAACAATAGAGTAACTCTGTTTCAGGATATAAATGACTGAGAAGAAACACAAAATAGATCATGGAGTCATTTCTAGTATCTTGTAAAGCCCATCTTGAGCTTAAGCGGAGTATAGCATTTGGTGTTTTGGTTCCTTTTTACAAGAGTGTATTAAAACCACAGAATGTTTCTTTATAATTTACTGTAATATAATTAATTTAGAGTTATTTCAGTTATTTTTGTTGTAAAACTGAGTATTGATAATTCAAACCTTTTCTGAGGTTTCAACAATTAAACCAGATTTCCACACTGCCTTTTCCTACCACCAGGTGGCCCTTCATGTCCTGGTTACATGCGATACAGAGGTGATAAATAATTAGGATTCTAAGTTAAATTGTCAATTTCTGTTTAAATTTGTTCTTCCAAATGTCACTTTCCACTATACCTTTTTCACAGATCTAATCAGAATGATTTAGTGCACATGCAGTGACATGGTAGCACTACTTACTACTATCTGTTTTAATAAACAGATTTTTGACAAGATAATCATGATCCTCTCATAAGAACTGCGATGAAGAGTGAAGTGGAAAACGAAGGTGAGGGTTTGGTCTATTTCTCGTCAGTCTTGGGGCTGTAGCTGACACCTGGCCATTCGTAAGTGTCTGGCAGGAAGGAGTCGTAGTCGGTGTCCCACACAGTATCCCGTACAAAGCTCTCCTTGTCCACAGGCTCAGGGTAGCTAAACGCCATGCCTTTAGCATAGACAAACTCCACCACCTACAGAAAGAGAGAAGGTTTAGTATGGATGCTGGAAAACCTGACACAAAAAGAAAACAGACATCGAAAGATAAACTGACCACACGTTTTTGGACAACTTCGACCAAATTTGACTGGGAGGAAATACGTATCATGGCATCAAAATTCAAAGCGAAATAGCTTAATCTTACACATTATTACATTGTCAAGGTGTGGTGCAACACATCCATGGATTTTAGAAATCAAATAATGATAAAAGAGTCTACATTTAGGCCAGAAGACTTTGGATTAAAAGGTTTATCAAGAGGTGAAACATTCAGATGAATGTTCAGGAGACTTGCCTTGACAGCCATCTGGAGAGAGACCTCTCTGATGTTGGAGAGCGGAGGATAGAGTCTGCCTTCTGCCAGCTCTTCATCGGTCAGCTGCTCTGCAAGGGTCTGGAAGGAGTTGAAAAACACTTTTAGGCTGAATATGAAAAACAAGACACATAAAAACCACTAATAACATTTGCTAACAGCATATTTTTGAAGTATGAAGTCATATATTACATATGTGCTTTTGAGTAAGACAACATTTGAATACAAATATATCAGAACAATTATAAAGGTTAATTCAGGTTACAGAAGTACTACTCATATTACAAACTTGCAAACAATAGTATATTGTTTGCAATAATTCATGCAAATTATTTCAATATTGAATAATAAGTTCTAAGACAGTGTGATTTACATAAATATTGCATTTATCAATCGAAACAAGTCAAATGCAGGCAAGTGAGAAAGGGAGGAACACAGAAGGACAGAGGGCAAAGCTGGATCAGCCTTTTAAAAGTTAGATGTTAGTCTAGGAAAAGAGGGAACAGGAGACGTGAAAGGGTTAAAGAGGGTCTCTCTCTATAAGATCATACAGCGGATGCATACATGACAGACTCAGCGAGAAAGAGCAGGGTGGGGGTAAAGAACTTTACGAAGTTTGAAAAATAGATAGGAGAAATACATAGCATTGACTTCAGACCTTAGCAGCCTCTAGGAACACGGTGTCACTGATGTGTCTCACTCCACTCAGGATCACAGCCAAGGCCACACCTGCAATCCACATTCAAAAGGTTTTCAAACAGAATACAATTACTCTTTGTAATGTAATGATGTTGTCCATAGTGCAAAGATGGTGAAAATACTAGGCTTTGTCCACTTCTCACACTGTATCTGAAAGTCAGTCTCATGTACATGGAATGACTCCGATAAAAAAGCATTTACTCACCTGGAAAGATGTAAGCGTTGTTCCCTTGTCCAGGAGTGATGACGCGCCCATCGCTCAGAGTCACTGGACCGAAAGGACTGCCACTAGCAAAAAGACATCTGCCCTGTGGGACCAAAAAACAAATTGGTATAGAGTGATAGTGGGAAAAAGAACAATAACAACATGAAACAAAGGAGAGGAAAGAGCCGTGTACATCAGTTAGTGTGTAGGCATCCTCTGCTGTGCACTCTGCTTTAGTGGTGGGGTTACTCAGGGCAAAGATGATTGGTCGGTTGTTCATAGTTCCCATGGCTTTGAGGACATCGTGAGTGAACAGACGGCCAGCTCCGGAAACACCTGGAAGGAATGGCAACATTATTTAAATATTAAATGTTTTTATTAAAATGTTATTAAATACAGTCATTAAAGAACCAAGTTAACAGAAAATACAAAACAGACTGGTATAAAATACAAGACAATGGTAAGAAACTAATTATTATGTGATTTAAGAAAAGTCAGTGTAAAACAGAAATGTTGTCAGACCTGATCTAAAAGGCCTAAAAGTGGAAGAAGGAAGGAGAAATGTTTTTTTTATTCTATCATTTCCGCACAAGCTGAGGACGCATTTACATTGACAGAATGCTTTAATGATTGGATGAATAATAAAAATCCTAAATATAAAATATAGTTATTCAAATGACCTGATAAATCTTGTGTTTTCATAAAACAGCATAATAAATAAGAGCATGAGAGATATTTTATTCTGGCTCAAACCTAAAAACCCATATTCCAAACAAGGTTTTACAGTTACACAAATAAGAAGATGGAAAGTTCCTCACCAATAATAGCTGTGGGTTTGATGGTGTTGACGGCATCCAGGAAGCTCTGCACGGACCCTGGACTGTCATGGAGAAACGCCTCCTGGTTAGTGTCCGTCTCCTCCTGTCGGCCCTGATTGCAACAATACATCAAAACAAAAGTAAACTCTTTGTTCACTAATTAAACAGTATACTAACAGTGAGCCAGACAGAAAGCTACACAGACAGGTAATGCATGTTCTGGTTGTTGATTTCTGCATCGTCCAAACTAACCTTTACAAGTAAGCCATGTTTATCGAACAACCAGATCTTATTTCTGGCCTCAGTTTGGGACATTCCCTTCTCCATCATCGCCATGACGATCAGATTGGCAATACCAAGTGCAGCCTAGGAAGGAAATTACCAAAGTGAAATACCAAAAGTAAAGACAGTGTTTACAACATTAAACCATTTACAACTTCTATTTGTTGACATATTCTTTCTTTATTGTTGTAAAAGAAGTTACACAAAAATGACGAATGGTGTTGTAGATGAAGAAAACTATCTCTGAGCTCAGTTAATTCAGTTATGTTTCTTCCCTTAATCCCAAGAAGATTCAGAGAGGTCCCCATTCTCTCTCAAAAATACAAATCCTACCACCAATACAGTATCTACATTTCACTAAACTGTAGACATCAGATAGTAGATCTTTACAACTAAACAGAAGGACATTTATTCCCAACCCACTCTGTCATTATAGCCTTTCTAGACAACATTACATAGATTCAAATGTTTCCTTGTACACTTTCAGAGAATCCTTTATAAAAAGGCAGAAAAGCAGATCTCCACACCTGCTTTTTATGTACTTTTATTGCACTCCAACCTTTTTTGACTGTAAACATGTTCAAATATGTAAAAACTGTGAAATATTACGTTGTATCTCCCTTTATTGATTGCATAGCGTTATTTGGGAAGGCAAAAGCAGAATGTGTTTAAGCAGTGTACACCAATATTTGTAACAAAAGTGCAGATCTTTCAAAAATCTATGTCGTAATGCAGAATTAAAACAACAAGTCCTATCAATATTTCCTTGAAATGTAATCGTCAACCTTGGCAATATTTTTTTTTAGTATTACCGGCTTTGGTCAGTATCGTTGCACGTACAAATTGTTTTGATATATGGGACCTTCACATTAGAAATTGGAGAGGAAAAAGAGAAAAATTCCAAATTGACTAATAAATATTAATAAATATTATCATACCTCTCCAGCTCCCAAGAAAAGCACCCGATGTTCAGTGATGGGTTTGCCAATGGCTCTCTGAGCTGCCAACAGACCAGCAAGGGCTACAGCTGCAGTGCCTGAAAACATGCAAATAATCCAACAGTAAACAATAACATATCTGCTTTAAAGACAAACAATTAACCACTTTCTGTTTTCAGGTAGGAGGGCTCACAACAACTGAAATGTTGATTCAGTAGCTCAACGTTATGGCATTATAATAAAGTAGAACTCCTAAGTGCAGTATCTAGGGCCGAACCTTGGATGTCGTCGTTGAAGGTGCAGTACTTCTCCCTGTACTTCCTGAGGAAGCGGAAGGCATTGTGGTTCCCAAAGTCCTCAAACTGGATGAGTGTGCCCTGCCCGTATTTGTCCACCACAGCTTCCATGAACTCATCAATCAGATCATCGTAGACCTGAGAATTATCTCGCTCCTGGTACAGGCCCATGTACAGCGGGTCTTTGAGGAGAGTCTGATTGACGGGAAAGAAAAAGCATATGAAGCATAATGGATGTCCAGAAATACAATATACAGAAAACACACACATATCTGTCCTACCTTATTGTTGGTGCCAACGTCTATGGCCACAGGCAGACATCGCTCAGGTCTAATGCCGGCGCAGGCTGTGTACAGGCAGAGTTTTCCAACTGGGATGCCCATTCCATAAACACCCAGGTCCCCTAGTCCTAAAATACGCTCTCCATCAGTAACCACTACCGCCTAGATCAAGAGGCATATGGAAAAGAATACATTAGTCACCAAAATCCCAGATATCACACAGATGTAAACAACGGGAAACTGGACCTTGGCCAGGTGAATGTAGGCATGATGAGTTAATTAAGAAGACTTCAAAATTAATGTGATGTCTATAACTCGACTTTAAGTTGATATAAATCAGTGTAGCCACAATTCATTTTCACAATTCATTTTTTTTTTTTAAATCCTTTGTCTGCATGCTTTTGAGGGATGAAGGTTCCTAGTAGACTCATTTAAACAGTATTATAGACATTAGCTTCAGTTAGACGAGGTGTTACTGTGGTGATGTTCTCAGCTACTCACTGCAACATCAGTCTCTGGCCAATTGTCTAGGATGGAACGAATGTGTCCTTTGTCCCGAATGGAGATAAACAAACCTCTGGTGAGAGAAAAAAGCCAATGAGTAATGTCAAGATTCTATTCACTAAAAAATAAAAACAAACAACAATAATATCCTCAAAATGATTTCAGTCAGGGTGTTGACACAAACACAACCACCATAATTTAAAAAAGTCAACAGCTCATGTAACACACTGTTATATAAAGATGTTTATACATTATATAAAGCCACCAGATGAAAACCTACATAAAAGGCTTAGACTGTCAGAACAAAAATCCTTGTGTTTTTGTTGTTGTTTTCTCTTTCAGTAGTCAGTTATTGAAAGCTTCACTGCATGCTTACTTGGGTCGTCTGAAGATGTGTCCATAATGTGTGCAGGCCAGGCCTACAGTGGGAGTGTAAACTATTGGCATCAGTTCCTCGATGTCTTCCATCAGCACCCTGTAGAAAAGCCTCTCATTCCTTTCCTGGATGCCCATCAAGTAGATGTACCTTTGTGGAAAAGGAGAAACAATGTAAAGAGAAAGAAAAGTGTCAACTGTATGGAAGGAGATGTTTCAGACAAACATCATTAATAACCAACAGAATGCTGTGGGTATGTGTTCCAGTACTTTAAGATATGATATGTCCTTACTTCTGCAGGGGATCAGTCATGTTCTTGAGATTATTCTGAAAGCGCATGGCCTGAATGTCCTGAGTCTCCACTTTGGGAGGCAGCAGACCATGTATCCCCAAAATCTGTCGCTCCTGGAGAGTGAAGGCCATGCCCTGCAGAAACACACAGAAAGCAACTGGAAATGAGTAGGGAGACAAAGAGAATGTGAATAAAACAACCACTCAGAGAATAACTTTATGACAAGTTACCTTTAACGGGCAGGATTGTTCATAAACTGTGGTTGTGAAAATTGTAAAAGATAGCTTGTTTGGATGTTTTGTTTTCTCTGAGCTTCTAAACTCTTCTTGTGCAGAAGCATGTTTGCGATCCTAGTATTTCTAATTCAGTTTACTTCACATAGTTGCTTGAATGTAATGATGGTATTTGGTACTATGCGCATATTCACTTACAGGATATGACTAATAACGGATATGACTGAAATGCACTCTGGTTCATCCTTTGAAAGTTGTCTCTTAGCATTGCTGCAGGAAATGGTCAGGAGAGGGTATTACCCATGAGCCCTAAGAGGAGGGTGACCACTTGACCATTTGACCTTTTACAGTAAAGTGAAATGTGGAGGCCAGATGAAAGCATTTTTCTGTAGGGGAAAGGAGGCTAAAGGGGTAAGAGAGGGGAGTAGCCTTAAAGAAGCCAATAAGGAGGACCCTGGGCAGAAACACCCCAAGTGCTGTATAGAGGAGATGATGTGGCGGAGGGGTACAACGTGTTTCATGATCCTGCAGTGTATGTAAGCCTGTATGTAGGTTTACGAACCCAACTCTGAATGATATATGCGCATAACATTTGGAGGCCCTCACATCTGTGGCTGGGGCTGATTATTCTGTGATGAATGCTGGGGGCTCCCCTGGCAAAGTGCTGAATCATGCTGATGGAGGATTTCACTTCCCTCAGCTCCAGTACTCAGTTCCTCCCAACAGAATCCAGCAAGCTGCAAACCTCTGATATCTCCCATTTCCATTTTTACATAGAAATGTTCCCTCAGATTAGTTTTTTCCAAATTGTGGTTTAACATTTATTTTGAGTATGTCAAGTGATTTAAACCCATTAAAAAAAAGAGGAAGCCTAACCTGATTTCCTAAAAACGCGTATTTGTGCCGTTTTGATATGCGTTTCTCATTTTATCTATACATTGGGCATGACATTGGTTTCAATATTCATTTGATTTATGCAAGTAAAACACTTTTGATTTGTTAAAAACATTTAAGAAATGTGAGATCATATATATCATCTTAGAGACTAGATTGTACCATCTGGTGTACATTTGTGTAATGTAATGAACAATGCATGTCTGCAACACTGTGACCTTTGCTGTTGAGGTATGATGAGTCATGACAGTCACAGTAATTCAGTCTGCTGATGCCAGTCACTTCTAATCTGGCAACACTTCCTATGAGAAACCAGCCGTTGCCGTTTTTGTCTTGTTTCATGCGATTTTCAGTGTTTTTAAATATAAGACACAATAAACTCAGTGACTTTTCATACTATTAAAAAATTCAGAATCTGCTCAAATAGATAAAAGGAACACAATGAGGAAGGCCAGAAGTGCATTGTGAAATAAAGGTGCTGTTAGTACAGTATTTGTAGGACTATCAGCCAGTTAACCTCTGACCAGTATTTTTATATTTAGCACAACATGTATTGTGTATAGCAGCTGTCCACGGCTGTTTCCTAGTAGGAGGAACAGGGGTTGAAGAGGCGCTCTTCCTGGGTGATTGTAGTGTAGGCCGTAACTTCAAGCAGCTACAGCCTCATGTTTCAAATGTCATTTGTAGCTTGCAGTAACCTGACGAGACACCCAGGCAAACTATTCACATCCACTATCAACAATATGAGACACCGTTTTCAATTGAAGTCCCCACCTTGCAACAGGAATGCAAAAGTGACACCCCTGTTAGGTGTGGTTATGTGTTTGTAGAGCACATGTTAAACACAAGGCAGTTTGCAGCTCTTTACACAAGGATTAGCACATTGTTTAAAAAAGCAGAGAGAAGTCAAATAAAGACAAAAGGAAAAATAGACATACATAATCAAACTATTTAAAACACACTACTTTTAAAAAGCATTTGCAGTTCAGAAAATAAGACCCCAAACTTACTAATAAGCAATTGCACAAAAAAGGTTTTCAAACTTGATTCAAAAGACATTTCTGACCACATCGAGCAGTGATACTGGGTTCAGTCAGAAATCCAGCAGAGGTCAAAAGTGATATTAATGCGTTTCTGACTTTAAAAAAGCTACACTCCACCTGATGTGACACAATGCCAAAATTGCACTGTCAGATTATCTCAGCAATTCTAGTTTAGTAAAGGTTTCTGAGAATTACCGTTTTCATAAACCTAATAAGGTTTATGAAAACGGTGATTAGTTTGGAAGCTATCGGTGATTAGTTTGGAAGCTATCTAGAAATATATATTTTCAGTATAAAGTACAGTGGCTTTGAAAAGTGTAATATTCAAATATCAATTACTGTAGTTTTGCAGGGAGTCATCTGTCTAAAGCAGGCATCCTCAAAGTACGGACTCCGGTCCGGATCCGGACCGAACCACAACTGTCTCTGGACTCTGAGCAAATGATACTTTTCATATGTATTATCTGTGTTATCTGCGAGACATCGCCACAACGCAACGAGTCAAAATTATCCGCTATGTCCATAGACTGCAAACAGCGCTCATCGGACATTTATGAGAGAAAGTCTCTAATGTCCGAGTGCAAGTGAATGCAGCACAAGATGCATTGCACGTCATGTAACCCCTCCCCCGGTCCTGGCGCGAGCGTGGACATATGAATCATGATTGGCGGCGATTTCATTTGAACGGGACGGCGCAAAACGAGAAGCATTCGGACCCAAGCACTGAAGGAATGAGGTATATTTGCGGTCCACACTGACAGAGAAGAGACTGTCAGTGTGGCTGCACTCAGCATTGAATCAAAACCCACTAAAGCTTTGATCTGAATACGTTTGTGAGGCGTTTTGCTGAACAAGATGGTAATCGCCGCATTCAGCTGTAGACATGTCAACTTGATGCTCTGCTCACGGATGAGCATACAAAACTATTAAGATGATGACCTTACGTGTGTAAATATATTTTTTTCTTTGAGGGGGTCTGCCCCCAAAAAATTGTTTTAAGTCCTGAGAAAGTCAAATAAGACGGTGTGTAAAACTACACTGCCCAGCCAAAAAAAGTAACCACTTTGATTTAACTAGGTTAGTAGGTAAGGACTTCCCACTGGATAATAACTGGAGTATAAAAGAATGCATGACTGAAGTGATGGAGACCATGTTGAAGGCAAACAAAAAGAGGAAATAACAGGTAAAATCAAGCAAATCCCCCTCTCAGATTCCACAGCAACCAGAAGAACATAAATACTGGCTGGTGATTTGATTAATCAGGTTTGTGATGGAATAAAAAATGCACAGTGCATTTCCTTAGCTGTGGATGAGTCCACTGACATTGCTCAGTTGCTGGTGTTTGTGAGTTGTTATGATGAGGCAAAGGGGGAGTTTGTTGAAGATGTGTTGGGTCTGACGAACCTCAGTGGACACACAAGGGGGCAAGACATTTATAAAGCACTAATGGGAATGCTGAACGAAAAAGAGTGCAGCTGCCTTTATTCATAACTGCAGCTCTTACACTGCGACTCTGAGGGATCAAGCACAGACACAATAACAATGAAAACTGCTGCATACAGATTATTTTTGTTTTTGCAACCTCGTGTTAAGAATCTTGTTGCAATTGTTTAAAAGTTTGAATGACCGTAATAAACGGACCTTTGTCTTATTGAAACATTTATTTTGGACCTTTAAAATTTGTATTTGAGTACCCCTGGTCTAAAGTCTGTCAAGCCAGGCAAAGTCCAACTGCAGAAAATGAACAGCAGCCAACCAGCTGCTGAAAAAGCATTGGCACTGATGGGCAAGTTGTTCTATTTATAAGCAGAACCAACCACTGGCTCAGGGATAAGATGAACTGATGCAGTGCTTGACAGGACTTTATAATGCCATGTTGTCTGTGTGAAACAATGCATGTGGTGGTTGCATAATACTCACTTTTTAAAGCAGTATATGATCATGGTTTGCACTACATTTGTTGGTATTTCTGTATTTCATTAGCAAAGATTATTCTGAAACTCACCCAATTATTTTCCACCAGGGCAGCTTATGACATGTTAATAATGCCGTTTAACCACCATGTGTTTTTTGACACATTGTCAGTAATCCACTCACTTTGTTGGTGCGCGGGTTGAGCATAAGGGGCTTGCCCTTATCTTTGGTGTGTGCCCATCTGCAAACAGAGACACAGGGCCTCAGAGACCAGGTTGTCTTCAACCTGGACAACATGGTGGACTGTCACTGGTCTGGAAGGTCCACTGGGGAAAAGCTGGAGAAAAAAAATGAAAGAGAAACAAAGTCAACAAAATAACCTAAAGTTTTGTTATCTTTCGACATCGGAGCAAAACAATGGATATGTATGTTGGCCATAATAGGTAGCTGTTCTGGGATACTGAATAATACTAAGAAGTCTCCTATTTATGTTTTTTCAGTTGTAGTTTATTCTTATTTCAAACAATCCAATCATCAATTATTAAGCTTGCAGTCTGAGTGCATGTGAATATTTTCTCTAGTGTCATTGGGTTGTTAAAAATTATTGCTTTAACTACTCTTCCTTCTGCCAATCAGGACAGGAAGTGCAATGCTGCCACAACCTTTGAACATATGACATCATTAGACTTTATGCTACCATGACAGTAAGTTATCCCACTGGCGCACAATAAATCCCAGAAGTCTTTGAACGAACACTCGATGATTAGAAATGCAGACAGCAGCATCATTAATCTGGGTGTAGAGAGAAGTGATTTAGTGCGTCATCTGACAAACAAAGCCTTGAAAGATTGTCATAATCCTTTTCGCACAGAGCTCCACATGGAGAGAAAACAAGTTACAGTAAATCAAGATGACATGAGTCGACAGATAGGAAAGACAGGCTGATATAAGTATCACAAGAAAACCACTAACAAATCACACAGAAAATATGTGCCATTATCAGAGCATTTTCAGAATAAGTCATGTCTTTTATTTTAGGAGAGAAGATAAAAAAGCTTTCCTACCAAACAACCTTTACTCAAGGGCCCCTACCCTACTGTCAGCTGCTGTTGGTGGCCTGGAATAGTCTTTGTGAGTTATGTCATGCATGCGCAGTGATACTGTCTTGTGCTGCGTTGTTGTGGGTGCAGAAAAAGGCCAGATAAAGGTTCTCGGAAAAACCTCTTTAAATTACAATTGAGAGTGGATTCCCCCTCATGATAAATATCGTGCCAAAGGGTTGTATCCCGACTGAACCCAGAAAGTAAATGTTGCTTTCCCACCAAACATGCAGAGTTAATGGCCTAAAAAAGTACTACGCAATCTTGTGCCTTTAAATGTGAATGTAAAAAAGGGCATATTGTTTAAGCGTCCTGATATTACAGAGATCAAGCCAGAATAATATCTTAATCCAACCTTCTGAATTCTGCTCTGGTGTATTTTATTTTCAATCCCAAAATATTTTTGGCCTTCCTAAGGTCAAGACATGACCCAGAGGAAATGCAACTGGACCTGTAAGCAAGTTATGTGGGCAACAACGACACGAGCATTTTCACAGCACACACAGTTTCTATTTTAGTTCCCTGAAGTCTAGTGCTGAGACCAGAATGCTGAAAGAGGTATTCCTTTAAATTACAAGATAGATGTTACAGTCAGCTGTTACAAAAACAATCTCAAATTAAATATAATTTTAACCTATAGGCCGATTAGAGGAAAGAGCTGGCTCCTTTGAATGACTTCACGGCCTGGACCACATGCAGCTGAGCTCAGGTGGCAGAAATCACATCTAATACCTCATTCACACCAACGCAACTCCGGTTCAAGCTCCGTGCTAGAGCTTTTCAGGTTCAGAACCGGTTCTTCGATTTAGCTCCGGCTCTTTTCACACCGCCCAGAGTCCGACTGGTGCTGCGTCATGACGTAACCGTTTGCCTGCCTGCTTCATAAAGCCAAACCGTGCGGAAGCCCCTCACAGCTGACACCGACAACAACAACAATGGCCGATTCTGCTCCAGTTTCCTCTGTACCTCTTCGGAAGACCAGATTCCCAGTAGGTAGCTGGTCTCTTCAGTGGACCACTGCTGCTTGTTAAGTTTCTCCATCGTTGTGTACAAACTGGATAAAACGCGGGCTTTTTGTTGTTGTTCAGGAGTTGATCCCGCCCCTGCCCCGCCTCGACCTAAGCGTGACGTATGCGGTGCTTTTTCTCTGGCCGGACAATTTGTTGGTGCTTAAAACGAACCGGATTCCCGAGCTAAGAGGCTGCTCCGCTGCGGTGTGAACAGGAAAACCCGGTGCTTTTCAAGCTCCAGCTCCGAACCGGCCCTGAAACACCGTTGGTGTGAATGAGGTATATGAGCTAGGGATGCCAGCGATTATTCGATTATTCGTTACAGTCTCCATAATCGAATATTATTTTTAAAAATCGATTTTATTTATATATTTTTTTTTTTATTATTTATATATATATATTTTTTTTTTATTTGTGTATTTTTTTTTTTCTGGCTTAGTTTCAACCAAAATATATATAAATATATATATGCTAATAATAGTAATAGTATTAATAATTGTAAATGGCCATTGGTCACACCACCAGTTTGTTTTACTGTAAACTTGGAGGAAGCCTGCGTGCAGAGCAGACTGCTGCTGCAGCACGCTACACACCGACCCTAATATGAGCCAGTTATTGTAACAGCCATCTGTGCTGTCAACATTTGCATACCCCTGCTCCATTCATCACTACACTTACTTTCAACTGTCCACCCATGTTATTATAGTAATAATCACCCTCATAAGGAAATATGAATGGAGATAAACAAATAGATCTCAAAATGCATTCAAACAAGATACCACTCACATGCTCCATCAAGTAGCGCTTGCAACAATTATATAAAAGTACCTGCTTAGTGCGTTCAATCACGATATGCTATTATACTTTTGATAAGCAACCTTTTCAGTTTATAAATTATGTTTATAGTAAAATGCATAAACATAATTATGTTTATGGCAACCATGGATCTAATTTTCCATCAGCCTGTATTTCTTGTTAAAGAACAGATTCAGAGTTAACACTGGTCTGATTCTGTTCCCCTCACTTTGACCAACATGACTCATTTAACATATCACTACAACAACTACATATCCAGAAAACTAGCAAGCATCAAAGTGTCAGACTGTATAAGCAGCACCCACAATAATTAGACATTTTAGTGCTCTGATGATTTGATATTCAAATTGAAGCAGCCTTGATGCAGCCTCTATGAATTACAGTCTTTGTGTTGTACAAAATAATGTTTTATGGTTGTTCACATTTATTTTAGCTTTCTGCCTGTTCATAGAACGCCTGAACACTTGGTGAAGGGACTTGATCAGCATGTCAGCTCCAAAGGAATCAAACATGCTCAGATTGTCTGTAAATGTGTTTTCTACTTTGTGTCTGACAAGTACCAGACGGAAACTGTCATGAGCTTTGTATTAATGTGAGTGCAACTACTGTACATGACCAACTTCGACACCTGACTAGATAAACTAGTGTTTGGTTAGAAATGTTTAACCCAATGCTACACAAATCGCATTAAAGCTTGCAATTATTATTTCTTGAAAAATATCAAATCAATCAAATTTTATTTATATAGCACATTTATAAACGATGTTTGGTCGAGCCAAAGTGCTGTACATAAAATAAAAATAGCCTACAGTAGAGACACTTTACAGCAAATACAACAGCACAGATTGTTCAGAATATCAGTATGAGAAAAACGACACCCTCTATCCTTAGACCCTCACATCGTACAAGGAAAAACTTCCAGAGAAAACCCACAGTTTAAGGGGGAAAAATGGGAGAAACCTCAGGGAGAGCAACAGAGGAGGGATCCCTCTCCCAGGACGGACAGACGTGCAATAGATGCCGTGTGTAAATCGAAGAGATAATACCATAGACGGTATATATAAATGGACGTAGTGTCCGTGTCGTCACCCATAGGATTCTGCAGAGTTGCCGTGAAGCCCTTAGTGGGCGGAGTCGGCCACTAACGGCTCGACTGTGACGTCAGAGTCACGGGACCTGCTGCCTCCGAACTGGAAGTAAACAGAGCTAGCTCAGGCTAAGAAGCTAAGCTAACATGAAATACATGCATACCAACTTACTGCTAACAGTGTAGTTCCCCTATATAAACGTTACATTCATAATCAAATGAGACGATCTGCAAGAGAATTAGCTATATTTTGTTATTCGTAATGCTTGTCATTCACACGTTGAGAAAAGAGGGACTCCACCGCCCGGACCTAACAGAGCCGCAGTGGGCTAGCTCCGGGACGCCGGCTGGAGCTAGCCCCCTGCGGCTCCGTTAGCTCCGGCGGCCACCACTGGGATAATTGGCTCCCCTATTAACATTTGCTCCCGTTTAGCATTATGGGCGTCATAGCCATAGACTATAAAAGTCTTACCCAAGGCTGAATCACAAACTAAAATGTATATGTATGCATAAAGGGTTACGTCCTTAGCTGGCTAATAAGTAACAAGCTAAGCTACCAAGCACACAAACACCTGCGAACGGGGTTAACATGTATAATATTATCATTTTAGACTTCTTGGAAGTTCTGTTAGTACATTCAAGCACACAGCACGACATTTTAATTGTCTGGTATTTGTAACAATATTCCCTAAAAAAGGCACAATCACCACGAACACGGCTAAAGCTAAAGGATCAAGTACAGTACTATGACTAACTAACGTTGTAGTCTCTATGGTTGTAGCCTAGCAGAGTGAACAAGTTGCTGTTAGCTGACAGTGAGGCATGTACGTGTCCATCAACGTGACCACGCCCTAATTTATGCACAAACGTTAAGACCTAATATAAATAAAAGGGTCGTGTTAGAAAACAATTCACTCACAGATTCATAATCATGAAGGTGGAATCTAACTATATCGATAATAATATGTATTGCATCCATGGGTAGAAACATGTTTTTTTCTGCTGTAAAGTTGGGCATTTTAACATGGGGGTCTATGGAAATTGCTCCTTTCTGCAGCCAGTCCCTAGCGGCCCATGTATGAACTGCAGTGTGTGGCACTTCCGTATTGGCTTCCCGGCTGTTCCCCAGAGTTTGCCGCTTGGATAATACATGTGAATTGACTTAGTAGGCACAATGTAATCAAACCCACACACATGCTTTCAAGTATTGACCTTCTATGGTTTCAGAGGTGAATTCTACAAGGACCAGAGTACACTTGTATGAAAGCAAAAGCAATATTAATATGGTTGCCTAAGAAATTCTTAGTCGACTTGTGTAATAATCAACTAGCTGATTTATTGAAAGTTTTCTCCAAAAATAATCAAGCATTAGCACATTTTAAAATGGTGTGTTTAACAGAGATGTTCCATTAAGTTTATTGGAAATAAGTTATTCAGCCTTAAAATAACTTATACAAATAACTTAATGATCAACTAAAGATATCCGAGTGGACTAAGACCAAAAAGGCCCATGAGTATATTAACTGGTTTAGAGGGCAATCCCAAAATATTAGTGTATTAGTACAACTATGTCTTAAATAGTAATTGCAGAATTAGGCATTAGCCTAGTGACAGCTGGGTATAGTTTTACTGACAGGTGTTTTTATTATTCCCTCCACAACTTCAGATCTTGTTTCTCCTTTTGTGAAAGTGTCGGGCCATGATGAACATGCTGCTGTGCTGTGCTAATGTTGTACACGTGTTTTAACCACAGCAACATGTGTCGCAACATCGGCTATCCTTGTTGATAAAAACTGATACAATAAAATAGATATGTATCCCTCACTGTCCCTACTTCCTTATTCTGTCAGAGGTGGAAATGGAGATAATGAATTATATCTGCTTAGTGTGAGCATATTACTAAGTTTACATAGAAAAGTCTAATGAAAATGTTATAAAAACTGAATCTCACTACAGTGGTAAACTAACCTGGTATTTAGCCTAGCAATTTCAGCCAGATACAAACATGAAGCTAACAACTGCTACAAGCTAAAGCTAGCCAATAACTACTAGGGACCACAACAACCTGTGTCGTTATTTAAAAAAAACCGTTACAGCGAGCTGGTAAAGGAAAGCAAAGTCTAACGACCGAATGTTAGTAAATGTTGGAACATTTGTAATCGCACGCCAACACGAAACAGATATCCTGATGATACACATGCTGTCATTCATTCAGACCCCTGCTCACTAATTATTGGCTCAACGCGAAGTTCTTTGATGACGCACAAAGACTTTCCATTTCAAAGAGAGAAACTTCTCGGCTTACCTGCTCTTGAGTATTATAATATTGCGGGTTATTTCCGTTGAAAAGGTTACTGTTTAAACAGCATATTTCTCCTGGAGGTCGCCGTTTAAATGTGGTGGTTTGACCGCTTGGTGTGTCCTTTAACGGCAGCCGCAGATGCAGCAGAGTGAGGAGACGCTCAGTGTGGAGGAACCTTGACGCTCGTCCAATCACGTGCCAGCATTTCCTCCTTGGTTACCGTAAAGACTCGGGCATGCGCAAGATTTTCTTTTTAGTGTGAAGCCCATCCGTCGTAGTTACTAGTGTAGAAGAAGGACCTCATTCAAGTGTTTATTTTTTTGTTAATTAATAATAATAATGTTTTGTTTTTCTGTGGATTATTAAATATCTGTATTTTTTGTTATGTTTTTTTAATCATGGGCCTGAGAGAAACAATAATTCATCAGATGAACACATGTATCATCATTAAGATTATATTACGTTTTTTCAGCGTCAAGTGATTTGTTTGTGCTAAATACGCACAATAAAAGACAGGTCATGAGCAATGATCATACAATTAGGGCATTAAATGTATACTTTAAAATGGTTTCCTAACCTCAGGTTTAACAATGCATGTGGCCTGTTGCCACTTGGCTACATTACATCGTTGGGGTGGATTACCAACCTGGTATGGGCAATAGCCCAAGGCTCCCAGACCCCCCGGGTCACCAAATGCCATACATTATGTTTCAGTTGGCATATAATTGTAATTTGATTAATTGTTCTTTTTTGCAGGAATATGCCATCACCTGTTCCAACTGTGTCATAAGATCTTTATCAAAATCATCATGGCTAATCTTCTAGTATAGTTTTGTGCCTGACACAAATCACATGTACATCAATGCAATCATTTTAGGGATGGAGGTTGTCAATCAAATTCACTTGATAACAATCAACCGTATACAAAATGCCCTAAAATAACTAAACCCATCAATATTAGTTATTTGAATTGGCAATAAGCGACAACATAAAAAAAAGTAAGGTCAAATAACAGTTTAAATATTGTTTTATTAATTATTCTCCAAAAAGAGAAACTGCAAAAAGAGAGTTATTTTCTATTAATATTGAGCATTAAAAAACCTCACAGCTTTTCTCAAATGAAAAGCAGAAGCTTCTTTGAAGCGTGTGTACAAAAGAAATAAAAGCGCACAGAAATCTTTAAAAATAATGACACATTAAAACAGCTTGCTTAACTATTTGAACAGTTGTGAAAGCCATGCAGAAGGGAGAACATATACATTACATTCAGCAAGCTGGAAGCATCAAGGTGTACTGAGGCACATTTTGTACATTTCTTCCACACACTTGAAATAATTAATTACAGTATGTGTTTGTTTTTCATCAATGATATTATTGCTGGCTTGGTTTACTTGCAAAGGAAATGATCTCCTAAATACAAAATGTGATTTTAACAACTGTAAAGGTTAAAAACTAAACAAATTTAATTAGTTTGACTGCAGCAGAATTTGTATCTATTTTTATAAATAGAAAAATGGCTCTAATCACAAACATGGAACGTTTTTTTCAGTTATTCCAGAAAACCGGTATTATTAATACCTTAGAGGTACCTTTTTGATAACAATCAACATTAACAGTCGTGGACTTTCAGTTGTTGCTCAGGAAAACCTGCATTTCTGAATGTGCTAATGACTCCGATGTGCTTGATGTCTATTGATAATATCAAATAATGTACCTGGCTTTGCTTTATCTATAGGCCTACTATTAGTAAAGTCCGGCAGTAGCTCAGTCAGTAGGGGCTTGGACTGTGAGCCGTAGGGTCGCCGGTTTAAGTCCCCGACCAGACCTAAATATGGAGTGTGGACTTCTACTTGGAGAGGTCCCAGTTCACCTCATGCCCTGCCGTGGTGCACTTGAGCAAGGCACCGGACAACCCCCTTCCCCCCTCACTCCCATTGCTCCCCGGGCGCTGTACAATAGCTGCCCACTGCTCCTAGTACTAGACTCCTGGTACTAGGATGGGTTAAAAGCAGAGAACACATGTGTGTGCTCTGCATGTGTGACCAGAAGGTTTCATCCCTCCCAATTCTTCTAAGTGTTCTGTGTGATGATGTGAATTGAAAATTGAAATGATTAGAGGTTGTTTCTGAGAGGTTTTTGCTGGCAGTTTGTTTTATGCATCTCAGTATTGTGCCTCTGGTGTTCCCAATATACAGACTCTTGTTGTACATATACATATACATAAGCTGTTAACATGTGGTACATCCACAGCAGAGACAGGCTGCAGCAGAGCATTACATTTCAAACAGGGAAACCAGGAAAGGAGAGGCCTATTTCGTCTAGGTAAAATGGATTTAACTGTATACCTTTTTGACAAAAGCTCAACAGAATCATTTGAATGCTGTTTCCATACCAAGTATGCAGTTAAGAAAGAACGCGGCACAAGCCAACAGCCTACATCTCTTAATTAATTTCCCTTGACCCTAACCCTTTACCTGATTTGGTTACCTTTATTAAATAACATTCTGACAGGCTACTGTCTTCCACATTGGATAGAAAAGTATTTCAAAATATATGTTTTGGTAATGTTTTTCTTTCTTCTAATGATATGGTTACAGGGCAGCATTTGAGTACAAATCATTTAGATTTTCAAGGATCTACATTCTCCAAAATATAAGTTACTGTTGTTTGCATTACAGCTGTCTTGGGCTAATATTAAAGTGAGCAAAATTGTAACAGACATCTGACTGTCTAGTACAGAGAATAGTATATTTTCAGTAAGTGGGATGACCTTTGGTGCACCAGGCAGACTTTGCGATTGAACTAGAGCATAAATTATTATGATAGATCATTCCACATTAACCAAAATACAATTCACACCAAATAAACAGGAAGGTGTGCTCTATAATTCAGAAAATAATATTTTAAGATAAATGAACATCAAAAACAACAGTCTTGGGAAATATAATATAGAATTAAATATTTAAATAGTTTTATACAAGTTTACAAGGCATGTAGCACAGCAGTAACAGAGCTCATTAAGTCACTGTGGGAGCATTAAAACAGCAACAAAAGATCCTCATAGTTTACCACGCAGCATCATTTGACTGATTCTCTTTAGTTAATACATTCAGCATTTTACGTGTCATAGTCATTATTGGGAGTACATCATCATTGGAAGACTGTCTGACTTTTGGGAAATTAACTGACCGATTCCCACACAGCAAGGGATCTTGTAGAAACATACATTTAAAGCAAACTTCAAATAAAGTGACTCCTCTAGATAACTGTTATCCAGCACGCAGTAGCCCAGGAAACTATTAGTTTAGTCAATTACAGATAATTGTATAACAGAATTAGTCGCTATCAAGTCAAGGTTTGACAGCAAACCACAAATACCATAATCATTAATTGGCTGATTATTTCAAAAATATTCCCATGTTGAACAAATACTTGATATTTGAAATGCTAAGCATGGTTATTAATTTTCAACCCAAATACTTTTTAACCACTTATTGCCTGAGAGTACACTTGACAAAGCTGCATAATTGCTTTTTTAAGTGAGGGTTTTATTCACAGCATGTGGCCTGTCGTCGCTTTAGTAACAAGAAGACTGCTAACACTTAGGTCTATTGTTTAAGTAGGACTATTAACCACAGATCATCTGTACTATTGAAAACACTATGAGCATTTGGAAGTGCCAGCCATTACGATGCTATACTGAAGAGGACCTGCAGTTGAAATTCAGCATCAAGAGTTTGGAGTCTGGGGTGGAGGAGTCCTGTGTTCTGGGAGCCTAGGCACCTTTCGGTTAATGTTCGGCTGTTTGCTTTCTTCCCTCCATCCTCCCTCTTTTCCTTTCTTCCCGTCTGCTTTCTCCTTATTCTGCCGACACAGTTTCAATGCTCGGGATATAAACACGTCCAGGTCGAAAAGCCGCTCTCTTTGTTTGACAGGTAGTGACTCCAAGGAGTCATCATTTACTGGCTGAGAAATGGAGGAAGTAGAAGAAAGGGGTTGAGATTCTAGGGAAGGAAAAAGTGTCGAGGCGGGAGAAGATAGTGTTTGAGGTGACTGAGGGGGGAGTGGAGAGGTGGGAGATGAGGGGAAAAGTGAGGGGAGGGAATTAGAGGAAGACGTGACAGGAAGAAGTGGGCTCAGTCTATCTTCATCATATTCAGATGATGGTTGCTGCACAACTTCCCCGTAGTGGAAAACTGAAGTTGGGAGGTCAGTCGGGGTGAGAGGGAGAGGAGGAGATGAGATGTAACCCGAAGGTGAACATGGCTCCACAGAAAGACTGGGTGAGTGAAGATGAGACTGGGTGCTTTCCACCCAGCGAGAGATCTCTTGGAATAAATCCCCGGTCTCCTCTTCTTCCTCCTCTACGGCTTCCTCCTCGTTCATCGCTTTCAGGCCCTCCATGCTGCCATCAAGTGGCTCGGAAGGCAAAGGAAGACTGTTGGTGTTACGCTTCCAATGAGACAGATCCAGGATCAGCTTAGGCTCTGAGTAGTGTTGAGGCTTGCCCTCCTTCCAGGCAATTTTATCCAGATAAGAAGGAGATCCCACTTTGTAGTCACAGGAACGACCACAGTCCAGTTCCCCATACCCCAGACCACAGGCCCGCTCCAGGGAGGAGGGAGAGTTTTCCAGGAACCGTTCAGCTGAGCTGCTGTGGGAATACTTGCGTGGATCCACCTTTAGAGCACAGATGGTGAGTAGCAGGGGGAGGGAGAAGGTGAATTGTGTGTTGAACTGCTTTCATTAATACTACTCTTAACTACACACTCTTTTCATTGTGTCATTAATAAATTGTTGTATAAATCAGTCAGTATATGGGAAAAATGAAAGCATATCCAACCTGTGCCTCCTCTATCAGTGCCGTGGAACTGGCCCGGGGGTCTCTCTGCACCTCCTCATCCTCTGTAGTGTCTCCTAGGTCAGAGGTCATGTGGGCAGGGGTCATGCAGCGACACCTCCCGCCCGACAGCTGCCAGGACACATCTGTTGATAAACTGCTCTCATACCTGCAGGGGAGCAGAAATGACTTGTAAAAACGTTGCTGGTAAGTACATATTCGGTCCTTTTTACATTACGAATCTTTAGTAGTTTCTTGTGCTTTGCCAGACTTTTCAGTTTTATACTATTATTGGCATGTTGGCTCTACGTTTTTATCTTTATCTATTTCTGTATTCTATATAAAATACTAGTGTAAGAAATATAAATTCACACACTTTTCCCAGTGGATGCTGGAGGCCCGACTGTTGCTGTTGCTGAGGCTCTGCTCGGTGACAAGGCTGTCCTCTAGTTCGTCCTCGATGCGGAAGGGATGCGAGGAGGTGGGTTCATCCTCAGGACAGGAGTACTGCTGGAGGAAAGGGTGTGACAGCGCTGCCTCAGCTGTGAGCCGATCCATGGGGTTAAAGGTCAAGATACGCTGAAGGAAGTCAACAGCTGTGAAGAGAAAAGAAAGGGATTAGTGAAGGGAAGAGGATTAATAGAAATAAAATATATGTTCTTCTTAACTTTTATTCATATCCCTCTCTCAGGGCTAATTTATGTAGGTTAGACATTCAAAACTCTACAGGTTACTCCATCGCCTCAACACCCTCACAGTTTAGAAAAGTTAATGTTTGCTTTATCTTTATTTACATATTCAATTTATCTTGTTTGTCCCTGCTGTATTTTAGTATTGCACCTTGAGCATCCACTTCAGGCAGCAATTCAGAAAAGGGTTTCTTCACTTTCCATCCATGGCTGACATAGGAAGGTATCACCTGGGAAAAGGATGACAGGGGGGTTAAAATATGTGCATAACTCTGTTGTGGTTATATATTTTTGCACATTTCACAGCACTCCCCTAGGTTAATAAAGCTTATTGTAGTTGAATGCAACACAAAGGCAGGGCCTTAGAGAGAAACATGACATAGATGACCGTATTAATAAAATCAGTTTGCAAACATATGACTAGCAGCAGCCACTGAGGCGTCACCTGTAGCAAGTCCTGCCTGTCCTCCTCTCTCAGCACCGGTACTGTGTCGAGGATCAGCTGCATCTGCTCCAGCTCATGAGCGCCTGGGAGAGAGGGAATCAACCAATCAGATACAAGCAGAGAAGAGACGAGCATCGGTTACATAAGCAGAAGAAAATGTGACGAATTAGAGTCAAACAGGATCACTTGGTGGTGTGAGCTGTCGAGTGAAATAAATGACAAGGTAAGGGTGTTCAATAAGAAATCTGAAGATAGAATGGAATATGCAGCAGTCTCTTTAATTTGATTTGACTTAAAAACTATGAACAGAAATCACCACTCTAAGAGCCAAATATTCAGACAGAAGAAATCAGATTCTGTAAAGCTCAACTTTTGTCCCTGAATGTGGTGTAGCCAGACATGCAGCATACTCAAACTTTGCAGGTAATAGCAGAGCTGTAGCTCTCCCCACCCGTGTCATGCAGGGTGGATTTGCCCTTTAAATGTTTCAATCAATCTAATGGGCGCCAGTAGGTGGTGCTATATAAACACACTCACCACTCTGAGTAACAAGCAAGCAGTTGTATTGTATTGGGATGAAAGTGCATTGCTTTCCCTGTCGTAAACAAAAAACATGTGACATTTAAAAACTGCTGCTTAAGTATGGCAAACATCTCTCACAGTCCATGTGTGAAATTCTAACAAAGAAGAACACCAGGGAACAGATGACGCTATTGAGTTTATGGCACCATCTCTCCTGTGGTGTAGAGGGCTGCTGGAGGTCAAATCAGCCTGTCAGGAGGAACTACATCTGCTTTAGACAGAGAGAATGTGTCTATGACCATTGTTATTCTGGTCAGGCAAAGAAGGAGCCTGCAGAAAAAGAATAATGTATCTTTGGTGGAGGACACTATGTACAGGAAAACTCTCCATAGTCCTCATGCTACTTTGTCTTTTTATTCTTACATTTCTACTAGTAACGACTTTAAATGGCAAAGGACACAGAGGTGTGTTTGAATACAACTGATTTACCGGATTTTATCACTATATTAACTTGAGAAGTCTTGTTTAAGCCTTCAATCTTATTTTGTTTGGTGTTTATTATATCTAAGATGTTAAATAGAGGTGTTTGAGACTCCTATGTTTCTAGTCAATACTAAAAATATCTTTGTATTTCTCCATGCAATCAACAAAATGATGCGCATAATCAAAATGTTCCTGCAGTACATCAAGGTCATGAGTGTGTTAAAGGACAAACAGTAGAGGTACCTGCAAACAGCATGCGTCCTGTGAGCATCTCTGCCAGTATGCAGCCAGTGGCCCACATGTCGATGGCCTTGGTATAATTGTTAGGGGACAGGAGCAGACGAGGGGAACAATACCACTTGGTTACCAGACCCTCAGACAGATAGCCCTGGAGAAGGAGTTGAGGGTGTGAGTGAGAACAAATACAGGGAAAATAGGTAAGTGAAATTAATTATTTACTGTAGGTAAAGAACATTAGTGATGCACATGCAGATAAATAGCTTGTGAGATGTTCTTAACATTTAGTGTGTACTTGTTAGTCTGCATGCACGTGTCTAATATTTAAAAAGGATGATTACAATCTAGTTGGTCGTGTTTTTGTTTGAGCGCGAGCCTCATTAAGTCAGTACGTTCAGCCACAAAAAAAGGAAATGTAAGCTCATATTTTGAGTTACACCCACAAGGCTTGGGTTTTTATGTCAGCTACATGAACATGTTTCTCGATACTCTCTGTAGAAAACATTCGCCTTATCTCTACCTTCATTTATGGCGTTTCACTGAGCCTTTGATGCTCTACTTTTTCAACAACACATATCCTCTCATTACTTCTGCTCCAACAAGGCGCCTGTCTGCTTTTTCTTTTGTAAATGCTCACCTTGTGAATAATACTGATAATGATGCATGGAGATGAGCAGCAGCCACATGTATTCACATACAAACCAGATTTATCTGCAGAGTAATGAGAATGTGCCTGTTGCTATCATTAATGCTCTCGTGGCCTCTTATAAATCACTTCACCTCTCAATCTCTCTAATAGCTCCACTCTCTGACCTTACCAAATCTCAAAATCCCTGCACTTACTACATGATACTTCCATTATGTTCCTGGCCATGAATCTCTCTTCAGCCAATGTTCACTGCTCTGAGCTCTTAAACTGATACAGTATGAAGACTATAGATTGCACAACAATCCTAAGATTTAGGCTTACACATTCTTACACATTTGTATATTTCTGGAGGCTGCAAGCTAGTTTCATGCTGGCTAGAGTGTCTGTGGACATATCAAGGTAACTTCCTTCCTGCTGACATACTATTTGTATCACTCTTATCCCCAAAGAAAACAATATTTTTGTGTTTAAAAAAGGCGGCCCCACAATTTGTCTTCTGTCTTTTTCTCCCTCCATTCTTTGTCCTCGCTGAACTTCTGTTCTCCCACTTTTCGTGTTTTTTCAGGCCACCAGAGTAACATTTCTCATATACTTCTAAACCATATCTTGAATGAGTTGGAATTAAACAGCATGATTGAGTTCCTGTGAAAAAGGAGATATTAATTGAAGTTCAGTTTTACTTCGCTCTTCAGCCTTTCTGTTTTCTCTTTGCTCCTCCTGTGTGGCCTCTCCTCTCCTCTCATTTCAATCCTCTTTGCCCCTGTATCATGTGTAGCCTTATCTTTAGGCTCTCTATTCCCTGTCTTCTGCCCTCACTTCACCTTTCGCACTTCCTCCCCTTCCCCCCCAGGCTCTCCCTCATTGCTGCTAGGAGATGACAGAGCAGAAACTGATGCTGAGTGTTCAATGATGCACACACCTTGCCTTCTATCCGTCTGTCCCTCTGTTTTGATTACTCTCTCTATCCCAGTTATTATTTGATGGACAGTGTTTTTCAAGGAATGTGTACAACATTTTGTAGAATGTAATTTTATTTGATGATAATTAATCTGATCGGAAAAATAAGCAAGTGTAGGTCTCAGTTTCAAAGAATTATGCACAGATGTGCCCTCACCTTTCATCATGTAACTATATTAAGACTGGGTTTAGCACACAGCTATTCCACATTATTAAATGTTTGTTGGACTTCTCTACTCCTTCCCTTTTCTCTCATCCTTCTCCCCTCACCACCTCCCACTTGCCTCTCCATCCATTACCTTCATCTCAACTCATTGTTTTTCTATGTAAGCATCATCAGCTTTGACTGTCACTTCTTTTTTTCTTCACACTTCACCCCATCTCTCTCTTTTTGCCCACATCCTTTCGTCTCCTCCTTTATCACCTGTTCCATCCCTCGCTCAGTTCTTGTCAGTTCCACTCATTTGGACCTGTCCTACTCCTACTCCCCTCTGCCTCACTTCTTTATCTTTCATCCATTTATTTCTCTTTCTTTTCCAACACTTTCCTCTTTTCACCTTTCCTCTCCGTCTTTCTCCAGGTCATGAATAATTTCTAGGCAGATCCAGTGCCGCCTCAGCAGGTGACATAACCACTTCAAGGTGCTACTTGTGTTGACGGTAAACAACATCACCAATTATCTTTTCTCTGCCTCTGTTTCCGTTCTCTCTTATTTCAACATTTCTGTTATCTCTTTTTGCCTGAATAAATGTTTGTCTGTGTTGTCGCATTTAGAGCGATTTGAAGCACTGTAGAGTGTGCTGAGAAAACATCTGTTATTACACACAGACCATGTTACTGATAAAAGGTAGGAGTGATTTCTTTGGAGCAATTATTATAAACCATACAATCTGAGCCACCAGCTATGTTTTATGGCCAAACATGAAAGTGAAAACTATCTGTCGTTTTCACATCACATGTTGAGTAAATACTGAACACGTCTATTCCCACAAAAATGTTTTAAAAAGCAGTGATTTGGTTCTGCATTATTAAATAACAGAGAGGAGGCTAGCACATTCACTGCAGGCATCTGCTTTGGTGTGAACACTGCATCACAAATAACCTCATCTTACACACACATTGCAATACACACAGGCACATACACACACATAACTCTGGTGACAGACACATCAGCTGGAGCAGACTCTTCATATCCAACTCAGAACAATCAAAGCCACGTCAGCAGTTTAAAATTAGAGTGTAATGTGCAGCCAGCACTCTCAATGTTTAATAATGCATCCCCATAATCAAAGCTTTGAGGCAACGTCTGCAAAGGAAGAGGCTCATATTGCAGCACCCGACAAGGGGAAAAAATACATAATATATCTGTAAGAGCTCAAAGTACTTGGTGTTGAATAGTCCATTTATGCATTCGTTTGTTCATTTATCCATTCATCTATCTATATATCCATCCATCCATCCATCCATTCATCTATCTACCTAGTGACAGTGCAGAAGTTTGAACACAGTGTTCTCTGACAGGCTGAGCATTTTCTGTAGCTACACAGTGTGAGAGCTTTTTGCACCTAAACGCAGAAAGGGGAACAGAGTGAGAGTTTCTGCTGTCATGCAAGACCCAAACCATCTTCATCGCTCTTACTTTTTCTCTCTTTGATATCTTATTTGTACCGATTTTCCCTATCATTCCTATTTGCACTTTCTCTCACCCTTCTTGTTTTTCTGCCCTTACTGCATTGTTCTTTTCACCTCCCCTCCTTTCACCCTTCCATGACTTATCATTTCTCATCCTTGCTCCTCATCTGTTCTCTTCCTCCCCCCTCCTCCTCCTCCCCTCCATCTAAACCCCCTGTGTCTGCACCCAGCTGATCCCCAGTCCCGTGCTCTGAGCTGACAAAGATCGCTTTTCACAAGAGCTCCTCTCCCTCTTCACATGCACAGACCAGAAGAACACACACACACACACACACACACACACACACACACACACACACACACACACACACACACACACACACACACACACACACACACACACACACACAGTCCTGCCCTGCTAGTGTTACAGTATTGCTGTGGGACCTTCGTGCATTAATAAAGCAGCACAATGGGGCGGTAAATTGTCACATCCATCTCTCAGAAGCCTTTATCTACAGTGGACAGGCTAATCACAGGGTTTGATTTGCACAACACTTGATACCAGGTTTGGGGAAGAAAATGTTAATAGTAACAGGTATGGTAATAAAAGATGTAGGAACAATGAGACAGGTTGGCAGTGCTGCTATAGCAATATTTAGAATCCTAGTGTAGCGGTTACACATTTTTAAATGTCAAGTTTGAAATAGTGTATTCTGTTTGGATTGGGCAGCCAGTGTTGATCTTTGTCAGCATCTGACCAATGAAGTATAAGATGTCACCCAAGATAAGATAACGCACACACCAGACAGACAACAATTATTCTGTTTTTCAATCAACCTGCTGATATTCTACGGGAGGAAAATCCCAGTTTATAGAGTATCCTTTGCCACACTAGTGCAAGGGCTTGTGCACGGCTGTCTGACTATCACACTTTCTCTTCCTTCATTGAGAGTGAGCAGCGATAATGCGTTAATATTAAAATATTATAATAATATCTGATTAATTGTTGTAGTATTAAAAAGCACAGAGACAAAAAACACAGCCAATATTAGGTGGACAGAGATCATAACCTGTATCCTGGCTTGTCTTCTGAAGATTATAGCTTTATAAAAATGATTGAAACTTGTTGAGAGATCAGGAGGCTTAAGAGAGTAATGATCAAAGGCATTTATTGGCTCTCCTCAAAAGAACACTTGGCACATTTGCCACATCTACATGTCCTACATAGATCCAAAGAGTAATAAGCTAAAAGCTGGAAATATTTGTACAAGTGTTGCTGATTTTAGAAACTTCCAGTGAATATTTCATCTTTGATCATCAGTCACAGACTTTTTATTAAAAAAGTGTGTAAATATCCCTGCAGTTGGCCAATGTGGGTGTGCGTGTGGTAGGGTTTATTATTCTCTTACCTTATGAGAATAATGCGGGTCGACTATCCTGGCCAGTCCGAAGTCTCCAATCTTGAGCAGCAGTTGGTCTGTGTTGAGGAAGATGTTGGCAGGCTTCAGGTCTCTGTGCAGGACGTTAGCTGAGTGAATGAACTTCAGTCCCCTCAGCAGCTGGTAGAACAGCAGAGTAGCATGACCTGTTTAAGGGAAAAGGCTCAGATATCAGGAAACAACACACCACTTCTCTTTTCAGTCTTTAATTTCCATAACGATGCTTACCTCTAGTGAATATGCTTCATTATGTGTTATTGTGTACAACTTGTATGGATAGCTTCTCCACAATTAAAATAATTTAAATCACAAAAGGAATAAGGGGAATATTAAACGAAAACGCACATTTTGTGGAATCATTTCCTATGGGCAACACTGTTTTGGCACATAAAGTCAAAAAGCAATGGTATCACTCAAATAGTTACAAAACATGTTTATTTAGAGGATACAAACAAGCTGAAAGAACAAATCAAAATGTTCTGGGCAGGATTGTACTGTGACTTGTGGATAAAACAATGTCTCAGTCAAAGAGTTTCTAAAAGGACAGCGACTAATCCAATAATTCGCAGTGTAAACAAAGCCAGCAGTGCTGCAGAAACAGAACAGTAGTGTTTCAACAAACTGTGAAATCGGGTTTAGGAACATAACATTTCTTTTTTTTTTATTTAACTTTGATCTTTCCATTTCCTTTTTAGTTCCCATACCTGTGGGTAGTGGTCCTTGTTCTAGCAGTCTAGCCAGATCTGTCTCCATGCACTCTTGCACGATGTACAGGGCACTCAGCTGGGTCGGGTCTCTGGGCAGCGGTCGTCCATACGGCGCCAAAACCTCGTGAACACTCACCACGTTTTCATGGAGCAGCCGGCGGGCGATTTTGACCTCCCGCAGAGCGTGCTTCAACGTCACAGCATCGCGCATCACCAACTTTTTGATTGCCACGCGCTGGCCGATGCGCTCATCAACAGCTGAGAGGACCAGGCCTGTTACACCTGTGCCGAGAGGTCGAAGGTCAACAAAGTGACCACCCAGGTCAAAACCATGAAGGAAGAGGGGGGTCTCTTGTCTGGCCATGATAGCTTCCTCTGCCGGTGTTAGGGACAGATGATAGATGGTTGTATGTACTTTTAAATAGCTTGATGGATCCCCAAAATATCACATTTAAAGGTGCTTTGGTTTATATTGTGCACATTAACTGACGAGTTGATATTTAGTTGTGTAGCTGGTGCATCTAGATGTCCGTTATCTTGTAGAAAATATCCAAATTAAGTAAAGAAATCTAGTCTGCTAAAAGGTAGTGGCAGTTTGAGGGGCACCCATATGTTCCAGTAGGGTTACTTATTCCAGATTTGGGTCCAGAATTTGGAACTGAACCAAGAATTGCAAGCCGGATAAAAGAAACACAATTTTTCCTTCAGGCCTACCAAGTGTCTTTGTGCATAATCTTCACCTCCTCTGCTGGTCCTGTGTGGGCAGATTATTTTTACTGTAGCAGCTGAGAATCCACTATGTTCCACATTAAAAAACAACCTATGAGGTTAGTACGTGCTTAATAAAACTAAAATGTGCTTTTTCCTCATGACACTTGATGAAGATGTTTCTCTGTTCCATTATGTGATGTGACGCTGTGCTCTGCTGCAGGGATGCACTTCTAATCTCTCACTGCATTTTGTTCTTGCGCAGATAGTAAGGATGTCAGTGAGTCCTATTAACACTAACCAGGGCAGGGGTATCCATAGAAACAGCCCTCTGTGTGGCTGATCCTGCTTTTACATGTGTAGATGCATCATGGGACAGCAGCAGGAGGACAGCCAGTAATCCTCATCGATCAGTCTTCGATACTGAGGTAGGAGGAAGGAGGCGAGGTTAGGTGAGTTAAATCAATTCTGTCAGCTCCTCCTCTTCTTCCATGATACCAGAGTCAGTCAATCCTTCAGACAGTCAGTCAGTCAGTCAGTAAGTTCATTCAGTGTGAGGTCCACAGTTGGAGGGTGGTCAAATCCCAGAGCTGTGGTACTGTTGCATGTGTTTAGTCCATCAGTAATCTGTTTCCTGTTGCCTTCTGATGAATGTACGGGGTTTCAGCATCAGGTCGTGGTCACTGTGGAGAGATAATGCTATTAGCTGAGTCGCGTAACAAATCTGCTGCTGAGAATGAAAAGAGGCGAACAGAAGAAAAGCTAAAGATGAAAGTAACAGAGGAACAGAGCCAGTGTGTTAACAGGGTCTGTGTTGCAGGAGAGTTGCCATTACATAACACTAAATGGCAGAGTAACCGAATCTAACGTGCCCTAGAGAGGATAATAACATCTATTCAGTGACGCCTTAATATCTGCTATGTGATGCTGTTGACATTTCAAGCAGAGACACTGACAAGATGAAGTGGATTGCATGGCAGCATTGTTTTCAGTGATAAGCCATTTCATTTTCTGATGGCATCACACAGCATAACTTTCTTATTAAACGTGAATAAAACTAGCCGACAACTGAGTTCTATACCCACAACTTGAAAGGTCATATAGTGGTAGAAAACAAAGGATTGGCTTTCTCATACCCCTGGATCCCAGGGATGCAAGAATTCAAACAATCCATAAAACACATATCTTTGCTGTTAAAGGCCTGAGGGCATGTTTGCTTTTCTTTCTAGACGGGGGGATGTGCACTCAATAACTTCTCTTTAACAGCCTTCAACTTACTTACAAACACACTCCATGTCCATGTGAGCCTCAGTCAGGCAGATAGTCAGAGGCTGACAGCGTGTAAGCTGAGAACAGAGGCTGGGAGAGAGGGAGCGTTGACAGTGTTGCTGGGTGGGAGGCGCAGCGCTGGGCTAACTTTATATATAATGCATAACCACTGGAGATGGCACTGTGCCTTTATTCTGCAAATGTTTTCAGCTTATGCAATTTTTTTCAGTTTATGCAACCAGAATACATGTCATAAATACAGATAGTTTGCAGTTTGTTGATGCAATGCAGTAAAATGCATTTAATTGCAATTGTGAAGTCCATTGTCAATTTCTTTTTAAATATAACACTGGCTTAAAAAAATGATTTTTAATTAAGGCAGAAAATGAAACCAAACTCTACACAATATACAATATGATGTGGTGATGGCAGATGAGAGGGTAACTAACACATCACTCTGGCTTTGCGTCGCTGCTTTTTAGTCCCTTATTGTTATCTTCCTCGTTTTACTCCCCAACAACAGGCGTTAATGTAGTTACAGTTCAGATGGAAAACACTGCATCCTCTCTGCACACTGACTTCATGCGGCTGCCTTTGTGTGTCCCCACAGTAACGCCCCTCTGACAGAACAAAAACAGTGAGGTTGAAGTGCATCTAATAACTACATAAAGCTCTATTTAAAATAAGAAAATAAAAGTAAACCAGCGACAACCAGACTCGAGTTCCTTTTAGCTCCTCAACCAGCGTCCCGCTATCTTCATCTCTATGCAGTATCTGTTCGCTGTGCAATAACAAGAGGAAGAAGAAAGAAAGATAACAGCAGCAACCAGCGGTACTCACCGCTTTTATGCAGCCGCAGCCTGCCGTCCAGAAAGAAAGATCGGGGGAACAGATGTAAGAGATACGGGTCCCTCGGAAGAAAGAAAGTGAAACACGACCGGATCTCTCTTTTGTGTCCCTGTGATTCAGATGATATGGGGGGGCAGCCGGTACGGGTCTGTACCGGGGAGATCCGCCGAGATAAGATAAGCCACAGGAACTGCTATAGAGCCGGTTATTGTGGGAGACTGTCCTCTCTCCGTAAGGGGAGAGAGTTGAGAGAGGGAGGAGAGGAGGGATCACCCAGATCAGATAGCAAACATGTAGCAGACCTGAGAGTGGACACACTGCACCATGACTGACTGAGTATCTCTCTCTCTTTCTCTCTGGATGCTGAATTCATTGGTCTCAAAAGCTAAATATCCCAATCAATTTAAATTAAAGCCCAAACCAGCCTCCATCTTGTTCTAGCTTAATTATTATTGTTTGATCATCATAGTCATCTGCAATCCCGCATGGTGTTTGGGATTGAGGTTCCCCTAGTCATTGTGTTGTGTTCGAAAGCTGTTACCGCTCATGGTGTTCGCGGGTCAATTTTTATCCATGATTTATCTCAGTCTAAAACACTCCAAAATAATGACTATCATCCAATATTGTTTTAATTACATAATAACTAACTTATAATGCATTCATAACCGTACAATCCTGTTGTAATTGTATGGCCCCAAAACACATTACACCACATATTGCACAAGTGCATGTGTGTGTTCAGGTTCAAGTGCATATTCTTTGAGAAAGGTTGAGTTCTCATGTGGAGAGGGGGGCCAGAGGGATGGGAGACCAGGTGCATGTTGCGAAAAAAATATTGTTACAGTGGATGAAGGGGGTGGGGTGTCTAAAGTCACAGATGAATCTTGATTGGGCCCAAATTGACCCTGAGTCACCCACAACAATGCTGCTGGGTCTTCCTAGACCCGAACACCAAATCATACACTTTTCTAGAGACCTTCAGACTTGGCTAAAATCTGTTTTGTAGTGTTGTGGAGGATACTGTTGTGGATGATATCATGAAGCGTAGCCTTGTTCCGATAAAAAAACCTAGAGCGTAGTTATTATATAATTTTAACTTGAAACAGACCCGAACACAACATAAGGGCTAGAGAAGAAGATGTAGATTTGTGAAAGAATTATACACTAGCTATACAAACAATTGGTGAAATTAAACATTTGAACTTATATTGGTCAATATAGGCCTACTGGTTATATATTCCCAGTTTTTTCATATTCAGCTCTGAGAGTCATTTTGTGATCAGTTTGTCTTTTCTACTTTGCAGATAGTACTTCAGGCAAACCAATGGAACCCTTTGTGAACTTGATGAACTATGGGATTTTGGCCCTGGGGGTGTATGTTTAAAAAGCCTGTGGTTAGTCTATCCTTATTACAGAGAATAAACATATCACAGTCCGTTTACTTATTTCATTGTTAAATTGAATAACATTCATCTGTCTGCAACTTAGTTAATCTGCCAAAAAGGCCACATTATTAACCCGAAAGTACACAAAAAGTACACTTCAGATGCTCAAGTTCCTTGACATGCTTCACGCTTTGAAATGTCACCGATATCTGTTACGGTTCTTCAACAAAACATTCACATGTAAGAGGTTTATCTCTCATTCAGAACAATGAACATGCTCTCCTCTCACTGATTACTGCACATCACCATGGAAACCTTTGATCTCTGGACACATCGTTAGCTCAAATATAAACACCTGTGTCATGGAACACGATGATGTCATAACTCCAACTGACATGCTCAGAGCAGCAGACTTCAGATAATGGTTAATGGTCCTGCCCTCAACAGCTCTACGTCAATTATGGGGTGTCATCATATGCCGTTTCAATGGAAACCTTGGAGCCGCTCCACACTATTTGCGCCGCATAAGCGCGCCGCATTTGAGAGGCCCCCTCCGCAAGATGAGGCCCCCTCCGCAAGGTGAGGCCCCACGCAGTCTGCGTGTAGGGAGGGACGGCCCTGGATATATCTACACTGTAGCTATTTACAAATGACAATAAAAGTCTTGAATCTTGAATTGTACAATAGTGATGCAGAAATCTGATGAATACTCTGCTAAATGCAAACAATTAGATGCTTGGTCAGTGGTTCCTTTGTGACTATAGAGGGGGGGGCTGTAATCAGAGTGCTGTTGCTGTTTAGTAAAAAATAAAGTAACCCAAACAACAACCGTTGATGTACATTATATGCTTTAAAGAAAAGCTTATTGGATTTAAAGCCACTCTACATCTTTACTAATAGAATACCCTGCTTAATCTGAGGTCTGTACTTAATACGATTGTTGGTGGGATTTAAATATATGCACAGCTAGTTACACGCATATATTTTTTGTTAATATAGAACAGATTTAATTTTACTACATTTGAATCTGCTCCAAGTTATTTTGGTCTGTGTTGCAGGTGAATGTCTGCTCCTTCTCCTGTGTGTCAAGTATAGATAAAACAGATTATAAACGGAATGTAGTGAAGAGGAAATTGTAAAATACTTGTGTTGCTGTCTAAAAAATATTTTTATTTGGTAACAGGGCATCTACCAGAAAATGTAATAAAGACAATTTTGCAAGGAAAGATTCTCTGTTTTTTTGAAGACTGCACCCTATTGTATCAGCTATAGGTTAAATGTCTTTCTAGCACTTTTGAGTAATTTGGGTCATCTGGGAGTTACATTTCCTGGAACTATTTCCAAGGGTGGATTAACATTATTTTATATGGACTTCAAATGCAAGCTAAAGGCAGGAGGAGAGTCATTAGTCACTGTAGGTTAGCCATACAAATCACTGGCATCTTTATAATAACAAGACTGAAAAGAAGCAGAACAATTGAAGTATAAAGGAAGAGCGAATATCAGTCAAGCACTTGGATGTGATCTATTTCTGCCTTTTCTAATTAACACCGATAGTATCCGACAAATAGAGACATCACAGTGTCAGCAGTGGGTGGGTACCACACACACACACACACACACACACACACACACACACACACACACACACACACACACACACACACACACACACACACACACACACACACACACACACACACACACACACACACGGTTTGGGGTAAGCAGGGTTGTTCTGCTGCTTGTTTGATGTCAAATATTGCAGATGTGGAATGATACAAATAAACCCAAGAATGAATCTAGTATTAGAAATGTGACGTGAAGGAATTCTCGGGTCAAGAGTCATCAGATCTCTGAACAGAAAACAGAAAGCAACTGTCCGTCTATCTCCGGCACAGAGTGAGCAGCAGCATTGTGTGTGTGTCCTCCTCAGATTACCTCCCTCCAATAGATCCCTGTCTAAGTAGGAAAGGAAATAAATAACTTAGAGGTCAGGCTGAATGTGACAACATCTGGCTAAGTCTGCCTGTTGGTATGTAATAAATGTTTTTCCATATATGTAAGGCCAGGGAGAGAAAGACGAGGGCACATCTGTAGGTGTGCAAAGATGACTCATGAAGGAATAGCAACACTGCATGAACAAGCGGTTCTTACCCCAGTGAATTCAACACATTTCATTTCTTTTTTTTACCGTAAGGCTGAACACAGTAGATGTTGATGAGCGAAGCCCAATGATATCTCAGTATTATTATCTTTGAATTTTTTTTTAAAATACACCTTGTTGTTTTTAAGTATTAGGTCCACCTAATGTGTTTCAGGAAGCCTACAAAAAACAGTTATATAATATTGAAAAGCGTGGGGGCATCAGGGTTATTTCAAAGTTTGTTCAGACTTAAGACTAAAATAATCAATGTAAAAAAAATGGACGCTCTTTTTAATTGACATAACCCACAAGCAATCACCTCTCTGTTCCATAGAGCAGGCTGACAATGTTTGAAAACAGAAGCTAATAATGAATAAAGATTTTCTTAATTTATGTTCCTGCATTATTGACTGGTAATTTACTTCAAAAGACAGCTACTCTGTTCAGATTTTTTTTTTTTATTATTTACAGAATAAGAGCCAAATCGTCCTTGCTGCACCACCTGAATTAAAAAGTTAACACTTCAGAAAGAAGAGAGCTAGGGGAGGTCAGAAAAACATGAGCACAGCACAGTTGGGTGGTCCTGGTAGGTAATAGAGATGCAAATACACCTCAAATGTAAAAAAAAAAGGAAGAAAGAAAAAATAATACATTTGTAGAGAATTATGCATGACAAGAGAGGGAAGGTGAAAAACAGAGTCATACACAGAGAGATAAACAGACGTGAGTGAAAGAAAGAAGTGATAAAACAGACAGCTTTGGGAAAGAAGCTGACAAGGTTATCTAGCCGAGTGTGTACCAACAGTCCTCAGAGGACGGGCCTGTCCAAATGTCAACACAGACCGGAGCAGAGAAAATGCACTGAATAAGATATGCAGCAGAGAGATACAAGAGGTGGACAAACTGAGACAGGGCAGTGGGGTCATTCACATCAACTGAGGCCATTAACACTGCCCCAAAACACAGAAATATTGTAATAAATACTAAAAGATGTAATGAAACTCCAGTATAACAACTGTCATTAAAGTTTTTCATTTTAAATCTAAATGATTGTCTCTTTAAGCTCTGAAACATCTGAAATTCATATTGTTACCAGTGTTTGAAAACATATTTTCTGCATGTATTTCTTGTATCCTTTAATTTATTAATATAATGTAATTTCTCTTCTACTGCTTCTATATGGAGAACATAAGAGTGTTTTTTTTAGCCTCTGTGACCACAGGAAGTGCTGGATGGACTCAGTAGGATTCTTTATCACCGCCTGCAGGATTTCCTTTATTACTGCAACTACACACACAGCAGCAACAAACCTGATAAAGCACAAACAAATAAACATTTGCTTTAAAGAACAGGGACTGGAAAACAGGAAAACTTAGCTTGATACATAGCTGGTTTGAATGTGTACTTAATTTAAAAAAAGTCAAGGGTACTTTACATTTTAATGGTTGGAATCAGTTATATGACAGCCTCATCAACAGCTGACCAATTCTGTAACCTGTGCTGTAAGGATTGATGACTATGATGAACCTAGACATGCGTTTATGTTCTCATTTATCTTTTTGAACAGTAAGGCTTATGTAAGAAAAACACTCCTAGCTTGCGTATGTCTACGAAAAAAAGGGCCTCTTTATCAGCAGAGTCAGGAGGTAAAAGGGGAGAGATAACCACTGTGCGACATGTTTCATATGATGTTCCAAATGTACAACTGCAATACTGGTCTAGTGAAAAAATAACCAGCTTTTTGAAAATAACCTAGAAAGTGTTTTTGCATAACAATGACTATAGGATTAGACACAACTGTGTCTCCAAAATTCCATAGTTACATGTAGTATATGTGCGAAACGGTAAAATCTTTACAGGATGTCAAAAACACACAAAAAACATGGAATACAAGGCAAAAATAATGTGATGTAACTCCACACAACACTAAAGTACTGTGAAATGCTCACCTTTTTAATTTAGAAATATAATAAACACAACCAACGTCATGCTATGTAGAACTGTCACATAATCCAAAACAGTTATCTGACCTTTATATTTAAATATATACTGTATTCAGTTGGCTATACATATTGCATCCCTAAATAAGGCATTACACCGCTGTGCTTTCACAATCACAAAAGGTTAAAATAAAGTTTAAAGCCCTTAGCCACCATAATTTCAAAGAATGATACAGTAGTTGGGCTGAGACACTATAAGACCTTGGGCTGCTCAAGCATGAAGACGCCTTCATCATTACAAGGGAGAGAAATGTAGAACTTAAAAGCCACTTTAAGCAAAATTATTTCACAAGTCCAAGAATATATTTGTGTTTAAATGCTCTTGAGGGATCCCCTTTACGTTGAGAAAAGGTCTGCCAGTTATCTATTCTTCATATGCCATTATTACTATTTTTACAGTTATTTGCCTGGATGTGGACGTGCACTGCTGAGTGAGTGGTCAGCAAACCTAGTCTAGTAAAATGAAGAGGTGGTTGGTGGTTGCAGGAAGTGATTCAGGCATACAGAGGCTGGTAGCCACTCCTCCTGTTGTCAGTTTTACAGGTGATCACACACACGCTCAGCATGCCAAAGAACTGCAACGGGAAACATAAAGACAATCAGACTCATTCACTTCAAGTGTATTCTGGAGGTCCAACTGTTATGTCATTGGACAAGCTCAAGTACCGTAATTGCTATATTTTAACAATTTCTTTAACATATCACACAGTTAGAGCTTAGATAGCAATTTGCATTGTGATAACAGTGAGTGGTATTTAAAGTAAAGCTCTTTCACAGCTGCTGAACTGTATGTGATCGTCTTTACCTTGATGATGGCGAAGCCCAGAATGACAAGCATGGCGTAACTCAAGACGTCCTGCAGGAGTTGACCCAGCTTCACCTCACAGCCCTGAAACGCATGCAAGTACAGTGAGTGATCACATCCTGGACACACACTTTGTAAAACGTCTGCCTGAAATATTGCCTCAGAGGTGGGCGATAATAATAATACAAATAAAATCATTCCATAAAAGATCATTCCTGTCTACAAATCGTTTTAATGTGGCAGATGGAAAAACATTAATGCAGTTATAACAAATATACCGCTTCTGTAAGATGTACCTGTGTGTTCAGCAGGTCTGGTTGGTCCATTCTGCCTGGGCACTGCGATGGTCTGTTTTTACAGCAGGACAGAGGCACGGTGTTGTTGTGGCTGTTAGACCAGGTGGTGTTGGACCAGCTGGTGTAATTCATGACACCACAGCACTGCAACTGCAGAGAGAGAAAGTGAACATACAAGAGGTAAGGTATTTCATTTAAGTTAAATACAAAGAACAGGAAAGCTTGACACTATATCATCAACCTTATGTCTGAGCGAGTAATGGTGGGCTACAGAGGGGATGTGTGAAGACCTTTTTTCTCATTAGGTCGGCTTGATTTTTGTGATCATACACCGTGACATCGATATACAGTACTAATACAAATACATCACCATACTAAGATTTTGCTGTTATGGTTTTGAGATGGCCTTTTTCTTAAAAGCCTAGCAAGAAAAAAAAGGGGCAAATTGAAGGCAAGGCAAGTTTATTTATATAGCACTTTACAACGCAAGGCAATTCAAAGTGCTTTACAAAAAATGAAAGACATTAAGCATTAAAAAAGAAAAGCTAATAAAATAAACATTAAAAGGAAAAATACATGGATAAAAGTTACAGTGCAGTCTAAAATATGAATAGTTCAATTAAACATTAAAAGAAAAAGTACATGGATAAAAGTTACAGTGCAGTTTAAGATATGAATAGTTCAATTAAAAGCAGCGACAAAAAGAAAAGTCTTCAGCCTGGATTTAAAAGTAGTAAGAGTTGCAGCGGACCTGCAGGTTTCTGGGAGTTTGTTCCAGATATTTGGAGCATAATAACTGAATGCTGCTTCTCCATGTTTAGTTCTGACTCTGGGGACAGAAAGCTGACCAGTCCCTGAAGACCTGAGAGATCTGGATGGTTCATAATTTAGCAGGAGGTCAGAAATGTATTTTGGGCCTAAACCATTCAGTGCTTTATAAACCAGCAGCAATATTTTTGAAATCTATTCTTTGACATACAGGAAGCCAGTGTAAAGACTTCAGAACTGGAGTGATGTGATCTACTTTCTTAGTGTTAGTGAGGACTCGAGCAGCGGCGTTCTGAATCAGCTGCAGCTTTCTAATAGATTTTTTAGTGAGACCTGTGAAGACACCATTGCAGTAGTCGAGTCTACTGAAGATAAAGGCATGGACAAGTTTTTCCAAATCCTGCTGTGACATTAGTCTTTTAATCCTAGATATGTTCTTTAGGTGATAGTAGGCTGATTTAGTAACTGTTTTAATGTGACTGTTGAAACTCAGGTCAGAGTCCATGACTACACCTAGATTTCTGGCTTTATCTGTTGGTTTGAGCATTGCAGACTGAAGCTCAGTGCTAACTTTTAAACGTTATGCCTTGGCTCCAAAAACCATTACCTCAGTTTTATCTTTGTTTAATTGGAGAAAGTTCTGACACATCCAGTCATTGATTTGTTCAATGCACTTACTCAGTGTTTGAATTGGAGCATAGTCTCCTGGTGAAATTGTTACGTAAATGTGTGTGTCATCTGCATAGCTATGGTAACTTATTTTGTTGTTCTTCATTATCTGAGCCAGTGGTAGCATGTAGATGTTAAAGAGAAGAGGCCCCAAGATGGAGCCTTGAGGAACCCCACATGTCATATTTGTCAACTCAGATGTATATTTACCTACAGAAACAAAGTTGTTTCTATCCTTTAAGTAGGATTCAAACCAATTTAGAACTGTTTCCGAAAGTCCCACCCAGTTTTCCAGTCGGTCTAGTAATATGCTGTGGTCAACAGTGTCAAACGCAACACTGAGATCTAATAATACTAACACTGAAGTTCTGCCACTGTCTGTGTTTAAGTGAATGTCATTAAAGACTTTTACAAGAGCAGTCTCAGTGCTGTGGTTTGGACGAAAGTCTGACTGGAACACATCGAAACAGTTATTTAAATGCAAGAAATTGAAGAACAAGAGAAGGAAACAAAAGCAAGCATGCAAGATAGAGTGCAAGCAAAACAGGAAGAGGTTAAAGAGAATGAAAATACAACTGAGAAAAAGCTAAGCTAAATATACACAGTAGAATATAACACCAACCTGAGTCTGCAGGTAGTCAACAGCTTTGGTCTCAGTAGTCTGTCCATCATAATGCACGAAGACTTCACTCATAGAGCGCTCCAGATCTGCGTTTATCTGGACACACACAGACACAAGGTTGGTGGCCATGTTCAGAAGTAACATCGCAAATTTAAAATAGAGGTGAAATTCTGAGTATAGTTTACTGTCAGCACCAAGCATTGTGTGACGCAATCTGTGACTTTACTTACCTTGCCTTTGTAGATAAAGCTAAACACCAGAGCAGCCACTTCAGCAGCAAAGATCGCCATGATGATCAGAAAAAACTGGAGGGGGAGAAGATGAAAGAAGGTGTGATGAATATAAGTGGGTAAAAAAGAGTGATAGGATCAACAAAAGCTAAAATGGTAGCTAACATTATAATAAGTGTGCCTTCAGACACTAAAGCTAAGCAGGCGGTTGAAGAGCCTGACAAACAAACGTGTGTCCGTGAAGAGAGAGCACTTACAAAGCTGAGTCCGACTTTGGACTCCCGGAGTGTAGCGCAGCATCCAACCAGGCCAAAAATAAACATCACCACGCTGATGCCGATGATAATAGCGGCTGGGACCAACGTGTACTTGTCCTGGATGAAACTGTCAAAGTTGTCATAGCTCTTGATTATATGGGCTCCGACGTAGGCCAACACCACTCCTGCAGCCTGCGGGGAAACATGTAACACATCAAGGTGGGGAGCATAAACACTTAACATGCATATCAGAATGGTTCCTTATCACATATGATCACTAACAAGTCATTTAAGAGTAAGCTAAACTAATGTAAGATTTATTTATTATTTAATTGAATTATTCCTAGACCCTATTTTTCTATGTTTGATATTGAGTAGTTGGTATTCCGGGAATAGTACAACCTCAGTATACTCAGACTAAGCTACTGCAAACACAATGTCCTGCAGAAACAAACACTTTGATAGAATTCAAGTGATTAGTGACATAATGTGTGTTTCTAAGATGATAATGATGCTTTAGATGAGAGTGCCAGCTGAAAAACTGCCAACATCTAAAAAGAAGAATCCTTCCCTTCATGAATAGCGATATAACATTTTAGTTGGTTAGTTTAGTTTGATTCTATCATCACAACATGGTTAGTTAAAGAAAAACAGGAAGCAGAACAGCTTGGATCAGCGCTTTATTCAAACTTCAAACGCTATAACAAATCAAATAGATCTGTTTTGCCTTTATTATCTGCTGGGGTCTCATGTGATGAACACCCGATGTGAAAGTCATTGATGGTCTTTCAGATGTGGATTAGGCATTAGGTCACACCATAATCATGGCTTTTCTTCAAGTCATGCTTGAGCAGTGAGCTAATCAATCATAAGACTGTACATGGCAATTGTGTCCAGACTGTACTGCAGTATCACATTGGGTGTGTAAAACTGGTTTCTAATGTTATTGTAGAATAACACAATCTGGTCTAAAAATAAAAGTTGAGAAGGTCAATACGAAACAAAAACTTCAAGAACAGAGAATGTAAATAAAAAATCAATGGCTCTAAAGTATTAATCTCATCAACAGCACTCTTCACTTCCCTTTGCCCTTTGAAACCCTTTATCAGATTAAATCCAGACTCTAGTCAGGGATGAAAAAAAGCCAGCAGTGTGGGAGAAATTGCAAAAAACTAAATCTGCAGTGCTGAGTGACAAATACTATATCGTAAATAACACTTCAAAATCTCAACTGAAATTAACTATAAAATATAGCTGCTTTTATACACAGCAGGAAGATGAGAATATATAACATTTCCTTAGATAGATGGACATTTTCTGGCGAAAAGACGTTGCAACTGCTTTATGCTGAAAGTCAAAAATCCCCTGCATGTGCCATTCTCAGTATCACTTCCCCTGCAATAACTTGGGTTAAAGATTGTGTACTTGTCTTTGTTTGTAGCAACTGAGCATGTGTGTTTTGTGTGGCCTAACAATCATTCAACCTCCACTTCGGCCTCATGACTCACTGCTCCTAATCACTCCACAGTCACGAGATCGCTGTGGGGTAGTTTCTCTACCCCCTTCCCCCCCTCCACCACTCACCCCTAATCTTTTCAGAAATTCTGATCTTGTTTCTAAGAAGCAGCACAAAGAGGATTATACAACGTATAGCCTCCTTTCTGGAATGTGAGACACCTCTGAGGCTTGATTGTAGCTTGACAAATGGACTAGAATGGTCTCAAAGATCACAAAAAAAACGTGTTGGGGGGAGATTTGTAGTGTTCAGCTCATAGTTTAAAGCAGCACTGTTGATACCCTTTATTCAGTAATCAGATCAGTGATGATAGTGAAGCTCATTATGAAAGCAATGACACCAGAAACAACCAAACAAAAAACACTCTTCTTGTTGTTGACCGAGATAAACCATGCTTCTGTTTCCCTTTCAAGTACACACACAGGCCAGTTATCTGACTCAATAATCAAATTACCTAGACATCTGCGACGGACAGGCACTAAAGTGTACTGGTTCCCCTCAACACGCATTTCCTCTGTAGACAGAGGAGAGCTGACAGCTGGGCAGAGACATGGTGAATATGATGATCCAACAAGATATGGAAACTTTGAAAATGAGTCAGAGTTCCAGCTGACTGGCTGGCTGGTTGACATTATTACAGAAAATCTTGTCAGTAGGCCTACTCTCTGGAACTATTACTAATATCCTTTAAGGAATCATGTGACTTCATAAAAAATTACCTACGCAGATGTGAACCGCATTAGGATACAGTACAAATGAGGAAGTACAGTTTAGTGATGGCGACTGCAGTGGCTAGAAAACGGGCTACCAGGATGCCTACCCAGTCACAACTCTGATTTGTAAGATGGAAACCTTAAAGCGCATAGGAGGAACTGACTAGGCTACTAAATAATAACAAATAGCGATGTTTGACAGAGGGCAACACACATAATGTCGCAAAGCCAATAAACTGGTATATTAACTCAAATGTGAGCAGGTGGATATAATTCAGCGCCTTACCCAGAATACCAGGCTGAGGAAGAGCAGGACGGTCTTGGAGGTGAAGATCCCGCAGTCCATGTTGAGCGACGGAGGTGCAGAGAGTGAAGAAAGGCTGGGAGTCCGGGTACACTTTTTATCTCGCAGGGCACCGAGCTGCTTCTCCTGATGTTTTGGTCACAAGTTTCCGCGCTCTGTCTGGCTGCAGTGACTCTGATCACATGGTCACATGCTTCGGGGAGGACAGCGAGGCAACACAACCGGTTCAAGCGCGCTCAGCCCCCTGCAGGGAGGCTGCGTCACACCAGAGGGGAACAGTCCCGCACAGAAATATAGCCTAAAACCGAATAATGTTCAGTAAGGTAATGTGATCATTAAAACTGAATGTATCGTTTAGTATTGCTGTTTTTTTAATTGTGGTTTGAGCACTTGGAAAACATATTGAGTAACATGTTAATATTGAGTAACAACATGTTGATCTTGTCTTTATCTCAATTAATATGCTTTAGGATTTACTTCAATGTGAACATATTTTAATCCAGTTTTTGGAAATAAGACTATGCACCCCCCACTTAGATTTTATTTGTGTAGTTCTTCTGAAGTCAATAATGAGGCTGTCATGAATCTGTAAACTCATTCAAACGGATCCTCAGCAGTTAACAGCAAATTATATCCCTTGGCCCTTTTGAAACAGAAAGAGAGTACTGTTGAGATACAGCACAGGGGACCTATAGGCTAATAAACAATGTTGGTTGTATGTTATGCCTCAGCTGAATTACAGTACAAGGGGTACGAATATACATCCATGCTAAACCCGCTAAACCATCGGCCTGCTTGCACCTCGCGTAAAACGGCGGATACCGGAAGTACGGTGTCGCCCTCGGCCCAATACCCGTATGTGTGTGTGAAAGAATTGTCAGTGGACTCATCCACAGCTAAGGAAATGCACTGTGCATTTTGTATTCCATCACAAAGCTGATTAATCAAATCACCAGCCAGTATTTATGTTCTTCTGGTTGCTGTGGAATCTGAGAGGGGGATTTGCTTGATTTTACCTGTTATTTCCTCTTTTTGTTTGCCTTCAACATGGTCTCCATCACTTCAGTCATGCATTCTTTTATACTCCAGTTATTATCCAGTGGGAAGTCCTTACCTACTGGCCTAGTTAAATCAAAGTGGTTACTTTTTTTTGGCTGGGTAGTGTAGTTTTACACACCATCTTATTTGACTTTCTCAGGACATAAAACTGTTTTTTGGGGGCAGACCCCTCAAAGAAAAAAAAATATTTACACACGTAAGGTCATCATCTTAATAGTTTTGTATGCTCATCCGTGAGCAGAGCATCAAGTTGACATGTCTACAGCTGAATGCGGCGATTACCATTTTGTTCAGCAAAACGCCTCACAAACGTATTAAGATCAACAGCTTTAGTGCGTTTTGATTCAATGCTGAGTACAGCCAAACTGACAGTCTCTTCTCTGTCATTGTAGACCGCAAAACCTCATTCCTTCAGTGCTTGGGTCCGAATGCTTCTCATTTTGCGCCGTCCCGTTCAAATGAAAATCGCCGCCAATCATGATTCATATGTCCACGCTCGCGCCAGGACCGGGGGAGGGGTTACATGACGTGCATCTTGTGCTGCATTCACTTGCACTCGGACATTAGAGACTTTCTCTCATAAATGTCCGATGAGCCACAACTAGTAGGTGAAACTAGGCTACTAGCTACAGTACAGATGGAACTATATGAGCTGTTAACTCTCGCTCTGAATTATTATTTTTTTAAACTCGCGCTCAGGTTGAAAGAGACGAGACACACATTTTTCCCAACCGCATTCCGTGAAGACCCGCCCTACTGTGCCTCTGATTCGCAGATTGTTTGGGGGGGGGGGGGGGGGAACGCTGACGGGATGCTGAATGTGATTGGACCAATGCGTTGACAGACACACACAGACAGTGGACAGTGGAACAGGACATGCAGAGCGCTGTTTGCAGTCTATGGACATAGCGGATCATTTTGACTCGTTGCGTTGTGGCGATGTCTCGCAGATAACACAGATAATACAGATAATACATATGAAAAGTATCATTTGCTCAGAGTCCAGAGACAGTTGTGGTTCGGTCCGGATCCGGACCAGAGTCCGGACTTTGAGGATGCCTGAGCTATAGAGAGGCGAAGTCCCTCCCTTTCCGGGAGCCTCCATGGGACCCCGGAAGCGTAAAATTATACATTGAAGTCAATGGAGAGAGAAAGGTTATCTTTTGATCCCGTTTGAATTGTGCCACGAATGACACATATGATGTTTGTCAATTTAAAAGAATATTTTGCAAGTCAAAAAAATTAAAATGTGTCGTAAAACTGTGAAGTTACACATTTTTTTGTGTGAAACCGCTGAGTGAACTACAGGTCTCTTGGTCTCGCACAATACGCGTCACCATCACAAAGATGGCCGTCACGTTAGCAAATTTCACCTGTTTCTTTCAGAATGAGAATAAAAGTATAAAACGAGGTGACTACAAGTCTGGACATGTTGAGCGCTGTACATACACGAAAGGGGAGTTATTCGGTTCTGTAAGAGCAGCGGGACCGGCTTTACAAGATGTTGGTGAGTAATATGAGTGCAATGTGTAACGTTAATGTCAGCTAGCTAACATTAGCTAACAAGGTACACTAACGTGTTTTGTTTCAGTAACTAGTGTTCTCCTTTAGAACTTTGTGTGCTGTGGATAACATTAGTGTTCACAAGAACAAGGTAAACTCCTGTGTTTTGTTTTAGTTGCTCTTCAGATTGAAGCGGCCAGTTTTATATCGACTATACTGTATGTGTGATCTCCTTTTACATCTCGTTGTGTCATTTGAGTTTATTTGCTGTGTGTAGATTCAAGGGTTTTGGTTATCTTGTCAATTTGTTTGGTTATCCAGGCACAGCTGTGCGTGACTCCCTCGGTTACACTGGTATGTGTTTTCCTAATGTAGAGAGCATTGATTAATTAATAAACTACACACTGTGTCTAGATCCTGACCAAATCCTTTTTTATTGTTGATCAAATGTTTTTCAAAAATGTATTCATACACATTTAGAAAAATACAATGTACAATCACAACCAGTACAACACACATTACAAAAAATACAGAAAAAACAAACAATAACAACAATCAGACAAAACTATGGAAAAATAACCCCTCCCACCCCCAGATCCAGACCATCCTTGTATTATTGCTCATTCAATCTATTATAGCATGCTAACAAACATGGTACTTACTTTATTTGTACAGATCTGCATGGGAGACGATGGCGCGATGCAGAGCGCTGTCTGTGATTGTGCACGGGGGATGTACAAATGTAGCCACGCTGCAGCATTGGCAATATGTGCCATGTGGCAGATCAGCTCCACAGATGTTGAGTGCCAGTGGAGGAAGCCTGGCACTTCCAAAGTAGTCCAGCCGGTGTCTCAACTTTACCAACAGTGAGAGGAGACATACAACCCACTGGCCAGAGACATCGCCACTCAGGATGTAGACTGGTTCAGGTCTGCACTGAGGGGCGCACAGTGTGGCATGGCATGGCTTTTGTCACCTGAGCCAGAGCCGCGGCCTCAACATCAGGCCATTGTCACCGTGCCGGAGCTGGTGAAGGGGCATGGGGGTCGGTGGCTTGAGGCAATTCTTGCCTCAATGCGACTGAGCAGAGACCAGCAAGCTGCCATCCAGACAGCCACCGGAGGACAGCGGACAAAGTGGCAGTTACACAGGCGGGGCAGGTTGACAGCCAGCAAGTTTGGTGCTGTGCTGCGGTCGGGACTTTCATCCACTCCATGCGCGTCCCTCATGAAGAGGGTGCTCGGGGGGTACAACTTGGACGGAGTCATGGCTGTCAACTGGGGGGTTGTAAACGAGGCCGAAGGGGTGAAGGCTTTTGTGCAGGCCTATCAGGAGACAGTGTTCGAGTCTGGTCTCTTTGTGAGTGAGTCGGTGTTTTGGGAGCATCCCCCGATGGACTTGTGCAGCCATCTGCCCTGCTGGAGGTGAAGTGTCCACCATCATCATTATATAGGATATATATATATATATATATATATTTGTATACATATCTGTAAATTGTATAATTTTATTTGATTTAAAAGTATTTTTGATCTCTGTCTATAAACACAAACTGAGTAAGATTGACAATAAAGTTGACTTTGAAAAATATATATATTCTTTATGAAAATAGTTGACTGTTGGAGGAATGAATCCAAATGAAACGTTGGACTGAACTACAACTACGCCTTTAAATCTCTACGGACTGTTTTTCAGCGGGATGGCAAGTTCCTATCTTTAAACATTTATTAGTTTTTTCTCAGAACAGATTTGATTTTCTGAAGTTAATTTAACTTAACCATGTAAGGTCATTATTAAAAAGGTACAATCAATTTGTTTAGGGTTGAATAAAATAATGATAAACATTTCATTTGGATAATTTACTGACAGAATAAGAAACTCAATGATGCTCTACTCACCTGTTCCTTTTTATAAAGTGAAACAGTTGAAACGATAGATTTTAGTAAACTTAAAAACAACCTTCTCCAAAAGCTATCAAGGAATATACCTAATACTTGTTTTAGAACTTTATTACATATTTTTATATAAATAGTTTGAGTGATCCATAATTGACAGAAGCTTGTGTTTACACTGACCTGTTACTCATATATTAATGTCTTTGTAACTTATTTAAACCACTACCTCACTAATTTCTTTCATTCATCACGGTTCAGTAAACTAAGTGACACATGAACCAGTTTAATAATTATAATAACGTAGGATTGCAACTCTTTGAAACTGTAGGTGGCTCTTAAAAGAGCCGTTTGGGTGTGCTGGTCTCGGGTCAGTCTAAGCCCTCTCTCGCGGATGCAGCGGGATGTCCTTAGGCATGATGTTGACCCTCTTTGCTTGGTTCATCTTACTGGGGGGCAGCTACATGGATGTCGGTGCAGTCCACAATCATTGTGCAGTTGAAGGCAGAATGAATTTATTATTGACTCCGAATGAAGCACAACTTCATGTCATACAATACATTGACTTTATTTGTAATTGTGTAAAAAAATAAAGCATTGATTAGCAAGCAGGACCTGCAGGAACAGAGCACGGTGATGGATGGAGCTGGGAAGAGAGAAGAATAAAGAAAACAGATCAACTTCATTATCGGATATTAAAAATTCAATTTCAAAACAAGTTGCCGCTCCTACAGTTTTCTAGTATGTAAAGATGATTTCACATGACCTATGCACAATATCACACTCAATACATGTGTGTCTCTGGAGGGTGCATTGTGCCTTTGATGTATATAAATAATATACCATAACCAAATACTATTACGTACAGTGGAAATCAGGTTGCCAGAGCTGGTCAGTCCAGTGTGCATGTTCCTCAGGGTCTCAGCAGTTACAGGTGAGGTAAAGAAAATAAAAGAGAAAAAGGTCAGTAACAACACTTTGAATAATTATCTCTTTTAATAATGTTCTATCAGTAATCACTCAACTACTGTCTTTCCAACAAACAGATTGACTCACTATCATCACAATGAAACACGTCCAGAAGAATGGACCACAGATGGAAATTAGCTATTAGCTATAATCTGGCATATTGCATCTCTTCTCTTTGCTGAGATTAATGTTTTTGTATGCATGGTCCTTCTATAAATAAATACATGTCATGCAAAGCTGCCTGCCTGCCTTCCTTCCTTCGACTCTCCCTGATCTTTTAATGTTCAATGTTAACCATTTGAGCAGATAGCATTAAGTAGAAAAGATCGCAGATGCTAATCTGCCGTTAGCCTACCTCCCGCCCCCTTAGCACCTGGTGGAGGGGGCGATAGGCTCCTCTTCAAATGTTTCACAAAATACTTACCATCATGACTACTCTTACTGTTTAACATTTGGGTTCACTTCATGTTAAGGCTAATACAAATGACAAGGCTAAGTAATGTGATGCTAACTAACGTGCTCGCTACTAGCTATGTAGCTAGCTTGACTGTGTTCCATGCACAACATGTGTATTACCTGATATGTTTGGTCCAACGACTCCTGGTCCTTTCATCAGACGGGAAGCGATAGAACGAGCTATGATCTATAAGTATGATCACTTATGTGATTACAACCTGGTACAAAGCACACAGGCATCTTGTAAAAGTGAATTTATTTTTAGCAATCTCTTATTTATTGGAGGGAATAAATCAGTTATGAGATCTTCTTCTTCTTCGCTTTAATTACGAGTCGCAACCACTTGGAGCATTATCGCCTGTGACATCACTTACGCGAGCCAGAATGGGATTTGTAGTCTTTGTAGTCGCGTATTTTTCATAGTCTTATATTTCAACAGTTTTACGACAAAATGTGACTTTTTTGACATGGAACTTATTGTTTAAGATTGACAAACATCATATGTGTAGTTCGTGGCACAATTCAAACGGGATCAAAAGATACGTTTTCTCTCTCCATTGAATTCAATGTACATTTTTCGCTTCCGGGGTCCCATGGGCCGGAAGTAGATGGGCGTGACTTCGCCTCTCTATACCCTTCTCTTGCTTTAGGTCAGGCATCCTCAAAGTCCGGACTCTGGTCCGGATCCGGACCGAACCACAACTGTCTCTGGACTCTGAGCAAATTATACTTTTCATATGTATTATCTGTATTATCTGTGTTATCTTTGAGACAACGCAACGAGTAAAAATTCTGCCACCCCAAAAATAGGCCTTGCCACCCCAGTTGGCAGCTTTGTTTTGAAAGAAAAGTTGTGGCTCATCGGACATTTATGAGAGAACATCTCTAATGTCCGAGTGCAAGTGAATGCAGCACAAGAGGCACGTCTTGCTCGTAACCCCTCCCCCGGCCATGGCGCGAGCATTGATGGGAATTCCGGCTCTTCTTGGTGAGCCGGATCATTTGGCTCGGCTCACCAAGAAGAGCCGGCTCTTTCGGCTCCCAAACGGCTCTTCAGTTTACCACATATTATACCTTTTAATTAAATCAAATGTAGGTTTTGACTAATGAATGATGTATATGTGTACACATATATCACTTAAATTATTCAATACATCCTGTAGGAGCCAATTAATTGTGGGTATAAAGGTAGGAACCTATGTGCGTGGAGAAGTCTTCAGCTGTGTTAAGCTGTGATCCGCTCGAATAAATCCTTAAAACCAGCTATTGTTGCCCGAATTATCACTGAATATCGTTCCTAATGTGATACCAAGTCCATCTGAGACCCGTGTACACCTTCAGACAGCCTCCCAGTGAAGCGTACGTTGTTTACTCAGAGTTTGAAAGCAGCGTGGAGAAGTTTTCAGCTGTGTTAAACTGTGATCCTCTCAGGTAAACTGTGATTCGCTCAGGGGAAATGGGATCCGCTCAGATTAAACTGTGTTACATCTTCTGTGGCTATCTACCAGCGATCATGTTTAATATGAAAGACACACACATACATCCCTTATAAAAACGCCATTCTGCAGCACTCATCCAGATAAGATGTGACTGTTAACTCGTTTTGCAAAGACAGCAGCAGAAATGTCATTGCTGCATGTGCAGGGATATTTAGACTTTAAAATGCTGATGGGTCATTAATCTTGGTCTCGGCAAACAATATTAGGAATCCTCTATTCAAACTACATAATATTCAGTGTCCATCGACATGAAAATAACAAAAAAGTTCATGCTGGACTCAAACCCGAGTCCCAACAGCAAAAGTCACTCCAGCCCTGCGCGTTATGAGTGCGCCACGGATTAACACGATACTACCCAGAGAATCCAGAATAAAATAACAGTGTTCAAAACACTCATGTCAATTACATTATATGATATTGCATTTACCTGACACGTTTATCTAAAGCGACTTACAATAAGTGCATAAGACCAAGAAGCAGTGGCGTAGCCAGGAATTATTGTGTGGGTGGGCCTGGAGAAATGTAGGTGGGCCAGGGGGAGACATATTAAGCATGGGGTCTGAGCTGAAACTTCATTAATGATTTTTATTAATGCACTAATAGAACATAAGCATACATTAGCAGTGAAAACAAAAAACATAGGCACGGCGGCCTCAGAATGTGTGTAGAACTGACATCCACATAGGGATGGGTATCGTTAAGGCTTTAACGGTACTACTACTTTTATCGATGGCGCTTATGCTTATGCTCCAGGTTCAGTACCAACCACATCATAAAGTACGCTGACGATACAGCAGTGGTGGGACTCATCAGGGACAACAACGAACAGGCCTACAGGGAGGAGGTGAAACATCTGACAGACTGGTGTAACACCAACAACCTGATGCTGAATGTCGATACAACAAAAGAGATTATTGTCGACTTCAGGAACAAAAAGCACTGTCACCCACCACTCCACATCAACGGCACAGCAGTGAAGACTACAGCCAGCACCAAGTTCCTGGGGGTGCACATCACAAGCAGTCTGACCTGGGGGGTATACTGCGAAGCAGGATTTTCGCTTAGCCGGCTAAATTCAGGGAAAACTCCGGCTTTCCGGTCATCCGAAGCTGGTTCTCTTTTTAGCAGGCTAGATCTCCATGGTAATATATGCTAAGCAGCTAACCAGGGGGGTATACTGCGAAGCAGGATTTTCGCTTAGCCGGCTAAATTCAGGGAAAACTCCGGCTTTCCGGTCATCCGAAGCTGGTTCTCTTTTTAGCAGGCTAGATCTCCATGGTAATATATGCTAAGCAGCTAACCTGGTCGGGACCAGGTTAGGTTGCAGGCTAAGAGCTCAACTCAGTGAAAGCACCGCCTGCTGACCAATCAGAGCTCAGTGTGCGGAGTTTAAAGCGATCAAGTCATATTACAGGAGAAAGGAAATACAGAAAAACTGCCGTCGCAGGAAAGACGGCCGGCAAAAATCACCGACTGTGTGAACGTGAACATCAATAGAATATCACCTCCCATCTTCAGAGCAATCTGACTATTATAACATTAGCGTTAAGAAAGCTTACTTAAATATCGGCCACAACATAAGTAACCGGATCAGAGTACATTAGCCTACAGTCCGGGGCATATCACTTCATAAGGTATCATATATCTCCTTATCTGAGTCAGCTGAGCCGTATCTGGCCGTGCAACACTCACAGTGTCACATACTGTATGCAGAAGTATTATTTTAAGCAACACATTAAGTTGACAAAACACTCGAGACAAATGTAATTGAAGTCAGATCGTGTTTTAGACGGGGCAGTGATATCATAAACCTGTTAATGTACGCATTCAAACACTTTTTCTTTTGCCAGCTGTATTCACCTTGCACGTGCAGCTATGTGGCTTTTATCCTGGATAAAGTGTTTAAGTCATGGATGTTTAAAGTTTAACTTCTTCATTTTTGACTAGTATTAAAGTTCACTTTTCATTCAGGAAGTATGACGCTGTGCTGTCAGTACGCTTCTCCATGTTTGTGATTGGTCGAATGCTCCAAATACCACCCCTTTCATGTGAACGCGCACCTAACTAGATAGGACACGGCTGGCTTGAGCGATCCACTTGATAACCAGCGTCGTAGTACAGTTTAGCGAGAGCGCGTATGTTTTGGATTAGGCCAACCGGCTAACTCAAACATATCCAGGTTAGGTTGAACCAGGTTCGTAGTATAGGCCCCTGGTCCACTCACACTACATCACTATTTAAGAAGGCACAGCAGCGCCTACACTTCCTGCACAGCTCCCCCCTCCCATCCTCACCACGTTCTACAGAGGAACCATAGAGAGCGTGCTGACCAGCGGCATCTCCATCTGGTCGAGAGACTGCAACGCCAAAGACTGGAAGTCGTGGATGGAGCTACAGAGCTGCTAGAAAGACAGTCCAACCCGGTGCATTCCTCCGTCTGGATGTGGAGCACTTTGGCTAAATGTTTAGACACATTGCTCGTGTTACCGCCCTCACATGCTAAACTCTTATTCCACTTTTGGTAACGAGTATTGTCCACATCGACACGGCTATAGTTTAACCACACCTCTGAGCGCGTTCTCTCTGCCATCACCTCCGTGTGTGTGTGTGTTGCTGCATGTAGCAGCTGCGTGTGTGTAAACTGCCCCGCCCCCTCGCACACAGACGGGGGATAGATCTCTTAAACGGAGTTGGCGACACTTAAACTGCAATGTAAGTTTGTAGCAATAATACATACAACATATATCGGGGGCACAGGTTGTTTATCCTTGACAGTCGCACAGTGGGCACACACTGAGTGTTTTCATATTCAGCAAATGTGTACACGCTAAACTGCAGACCTCAAGAAGAAATAATACTTTCATTCACTCACGGCAAAAGTTACTTTACTTACTATAAAAAGTCACGGTAAAAAAATGCACTCCCTATTCCATTGTCATGAAGGTGGAATCTAACTATATCCAGAATAAGTTTTATTGGATCCAGGCTAGAAACATGTTTATTTCTGCTGTAAAGTTGGGCATTTTAACATGGGGGTCTATGGGAATTGCTCCTTTTTGCATCCATCCCCTGTCGGCCACTAGATGAACTGCAGTTTGTGGCACTTCCTTCTGGGCTTCCCGGTTCTGCGCTATGAAGCGCTGATTGGCTGTGGGTGGGCCAGACGTGCATGTGGGTGGGCCCAGGCCCACCCGGGCCCACCCACAGCTACGCGGCTGCCAAGAAGATACAAACTTGAAGAAAACAGAATCATAAAGTACATCAGGTTTCATAGAGCCAAAACATTTAAAGTGCTACTCAACTGGCTTTAGATAAGCCATTCCTTTATTAGTATATAAGTGCTTTGTTAATAATTCTAACGTCAATAAATCCTTTACAAACTATTCTTGTTGTCAGTCTTACATTTGTATCATATATCGTTATTAATATGATGTCGACTCGATTTGATACTCGTTTATACTTGTATAAATGGGTATCAGGTGTACAGACTTATCATTAATTGGGGCATGGGTCCAGTCTATATAAATTTGATTAACCTTTCACAATGTTGTGAGGTAGTGAGGAGATAGAGAGATACAGAGAGAGATAGATATAGATAGATAGATAGATAGATATAGACAGATAAAGAGAGAGATAGTGAGAGAGAGATAGAGAGATAGATAGATAGACAGATAAAGAGAGAGATAGCGAGAGATAGTGAGATAGTGAGTGAAAGTGAGATATAGTGAGTGATTGAGCGTTGCCTGTGAGAGTGATTGTCCTGGTGAGTGGTTGTGGGTGAGTAATTGAGGTGCAACTGTGTGTATTTGAGAGAGGCTGGTATTGTACGTTTCCGTGTATTTGTCACTTTGTTTGTTTGTCTTTGTTGTATTAATTTGTTTGTGTATGAATACGTGAGGGTAAGTAGGTAGGCAGGAGTAGGCGCATAGGCGAGACAGGTGTAAGTAGGTGTTGGAGTAGGAGGAGGGACAGAGAGCGTTAGGAAATGGATCCCAGAATTGTAAAACAAATTCTGGATCTGAAAGTCCACCACCAGTATCCTGAGGGGTCAACCAAGAAAGAGCAGTATGTCATGAAGAGGAGAGCTGACACCTTCACGATAAAGGGTATGGATGCATATGGACTCTAGAAAACAATGATAATATGCTATGGTAAAACTAATACATCTAATATTATGTCATATAAACACCAGACGGAGAACTGTACTACATCTGCAGGCGCAAAAAGAATCAAACCGAGCACCTTGCTAAAGTGGTCTCTACTGCTGAAGAAGCAAACGATTTGTTTGCGGAGTTTCACTGCAGCAATATTGGTGGACACTGCGGAGTGGAGAAGACTCACTGTGCCATCATTGCTCGGTACTATTGGCTTGGCATGGAGGGTGACATACGCGAGTGGGTGAGTTGGTATCTTCAAAATAATGAGGTGGAATACACATTCAGGTTCAAAAGTAGCACAGAGGAGTGTAATGTGTATTTCAAAATTGCTGATGCTGTATGCGCAAACACCCTATCAGTTTAACATATAATTTATTTGCACTAAATATTTCTCATAACTGATGTTTGTCTGTTTTAGATTGCTCAGTGTCCACAGTGCCAGGCCAAGAGAGCCAACATTAAGGAGAAGCAGGAGTACAGTCCGATAGAGGTAAAATAAACCATGGCATACTGGTATTGTCAGTGTAGAAACACGTCAACAGTGATTTACTGTAATGCTCATGTATTTATTTCCCCCCAGGTTACGGAGCCTTTGGAACTGGTTGGGATGGACTTAGTGGGTAAACTCACAGTAACAGATGGTGGCAACCAGTACATATGTGTAATGGTTGCCACCATCTGTTACTGTGAGTTTACCCACTAAGTCCATCCCAACCAGTTCCAAAGGCTCCGTAACCTGGGGGGAAATAAATACATGAGCATTACAGTAAATCACTGTTGACGTGTTTCTACACTGACAATACCAGTATGCCATGGTTTATTTTACCTCTATCGGACTGTACTCCTGCTTCTCCTTAATGTTGGCTCTCTTGGCCTGGCACTGTGGACACTGAGCAATCTAAAACAGACAAACATCAGTTATGAGAAATATTTAGTGCAAATAAATTATATGTTAAACTGATAGGGTGTTTGCGCATACAGCATCAGCAATTTTGAAATACACATTACACTCCTCTGTGCTACTTTTGAACCTGAATGTGTATTCCACCTCATTATTTTGAAGATACCAACTCACCCACTCGCGTATGTCACCCTCCATGCCAGGCCAATAGTACCGAGCAATGATGGCACAGTGAGTCTTCTCCACTCCGCAGTGTCCACCAATATTGCTGCAGTGAAACTCCGCAAACAAATCGTTTGCTTCTTCAGCAGTAGAGACCACTTTGGCAAGGTGCTCGGTTTGATTCTTTTTGCGCCTGCAGATGTAGTAAAGTTCTCCGTCTGGTGTTTATATGACATAATATTAGATGTATTAGTTTTACCATAGCATATTATCATTGTTTTCTAGAGTCCATATGCATCCATACCCTTTATCGTGAAGGTGTCAGCTCTCCTCTTCATGACATACTGCTCTTTCTTGGTTGACCCCTCAGGATACTGGTGGTGGACTTTCAGATCCAGAATTTGTTTTACAATTCTGGGATCCATTTCCTAACGCTCTCTGTCCCTCCTCCTACTCCAACACCTACTTACACCTGTCTCGCCTATGCGCCTACTCCTGCCTACCTACTTACCCTCACGTATTCATACACAAACAAATTAATACAACAAAGACAAACAAACAAAGTGACAAATACACGGAAACGTACAATACCAGCCTCTCTCAAATACACACAGTTGCACCTCAATTACTCACCCACAACCACTCACCAGGACAATCACTCTCACAGGCAACGCTCAATCACTCACTATATCTCACTTTCACTCACTATCTCACTATCTCTCGCTATCTCTCTCTTTATCTGTCTATCTATCTATCTCTCTATCTCTCTCTCACTATCTCTCTCTTTATCTGTCTATCTATCTCTCTCTCTATCTCTCTCTCTCTATCTCTCTCTATCTCCTCACTACCTCACAACATTGTGAAAGGTTAATCAAATTTATATAGACTGGACCCATGCCCCAATGAATGATAAGTCTGTACACCTGATACCCATTTATACAAGTATAAACGAGTATCAAATCGAGTCGACATCATATTAATAACGATATATGATACAAATGTAAGACTGACAACAAGAATAGTTTGTAAAGGATTTATTGACGTTAGAATTATTAACAAAGCACTTATATACTAATAAAGGAATGGCTTATCTAAAGCCAGTTGAGTAGCACTTTAAATGTTTTGGCTCTATGAAACCTGATGTACTTTATGATTCTGTTTTCCTCAAGTTTGTATCTTCTTGGTCTTATGCACTTATTGTAAGTCGCTTTAGATAAACGTGTCAGGTAAATGCAATGTCATGTAATGTAATTGACGTGAGTGTTTTGAACACTGTTATTTTATTCTGGATTCTCTGGGTAGTATCGTGTTGATCCGTAGCGCACTCATAACGCGCAGGGCTGGGGTGACTTTTGCTGTTGGGACTCGGGTTTGAGTCCAGCATGAACTTTTTTGTTATTTTCATGTCGATGGACACTGAATATTATGTAGTTTGAATAGAGGATTCCTAATATTGTTTGCCGAGACCAAGATTAATGACCCATCAGCATTTTAAAGTCTAAATATCCCTGCACATGCAGCAATGACATTTCTGCTGCTGTCTTTGCAAAACGAGTTAACAGTCACATGTGATCTGGATGAGTGCTGCAGAATGGCGTTTTTATAAGGGATGTATGTGTGTGTCTTTCATATTAAACATGATCGCTGGTAGATAGCCACAGAAGATGTAACACAGTTTAATCTGGGCGGATCCCATTTCCCCTGAGCGAATCACAGTTTACCTGAGAGGATCACAGTTTAACACAGCTGAAAACTTCTCCACGCTGCTTTCAAACTCTGAGTAAACAACGTACGCTTCACTGGGAGGCTGTCTGAAGGTGTACACGGGTCTCAGATGGACTTGGTATCACATTAAGAACGATATTCAGTAATAAGTCTGCCAACAATAGCTGGTTTAAATGATTTATTGGAGCTCGCAATGTTTTGAACAGACATGCCCATGTCAACTCGTTTTTCTTTTTGTAGTCCTCGCTGTTCGCGTCCGGATATCGCCATCGTAACTACAACCTCACACACTGGTACTGAATGTGCATCAAAGTGTTCCTATCCAGCCAAATATACCAAAAGATTTATGTAAACGACAGAAGAAGCGATCGAAATGTGTATCTCTGTCGAAGGCCACGCCTCCACATCTGTCAACCAGTTGATCAGGGAACCAGTTAAACCGGAACACCGGCCCGAACCGAGAGATTCACAGGCTCATGTATGCAGCGAACATTGCACATTTCCGGACAACTACTCTGAGAGTATGATCAAACATAACATGGGATTTAAAGAACAACCATTACTCAATGGAGATGCAGTACCATCGGTCTTTCTGGTGTCATCACCGACCAGGACACCAGTTCGGCCAGTTGAGAAATCGCCCTCTGCAAGTGTGAAGCGACGGAGGAGCAGAAGTAGTGCTCGGAGTAAGAATAAGGTATGTTATAGCGCATTTCCATTGCAGCGGCTAGCCCCGTTTTAACGTCCAGGCCAGGACAGTTTTTGGTGGCCTTTCCATATAGCGTAGTACCGGCTAGTGTGTATTTTACCCCAGTTTTTTCCGGCCCCATAAAATCGTGATTCTATGGCCAGGGACAACGAAGCTGAGTATGCTAAACTAGAGAGGGAATCGCTAGCAAGGGTGGTACTACATGCATACATATAGTATCTTATATCATCTTCCCATTATACACACATGCATTTCCAAACATTTGGACTACCTATGTTGCAAATGTATTATCTTTTCAATTTACACACGGCATCTATTGCACGTCTGTCCGTCCTGGGAGAGGGATCCCTCCTCTGTTGCTCTCCCTGAGGTTTCTCCCATGTTCCTTTAAACTGTGGGTTTTCTTCGGAAGTTTTTCCTTGTACGATGTGAGGGTCTAAGGACAGAGGGTGTCGTATTGTCATACTGATATGTATGGCTGAATTCCCCCATCCAATCTCTTCACATTGGTCAAAACTTGTTCCTCTGCTGACGAGTCCGAACTCAAATACTCCACCATGTTTCCGTGTGTTGACAAAGTGAACGCATGGATGACGTCACGACCATCACGTGACTACTGAAAATGGCAAACATGGCGGCGGCCAGACGGAATATACAGGTCTTGATAAAAAAGAGCTATAAAATCATTATTTACCGGGGAATATCGCTGATCTCTTCAGGGTATGGTTTAAACATAATGTTTCACTAAATACTGAAGTTTTGATTAATTATCTAATGAGTGGACCATTCCTTTAATGATTAATAAAGTGTTTACAACTTAATTAATAACCTAATTATTTATGAAATCTTCATAAGGGTAGTCTTATTGTAAAGTGGTACCGAAAAATCGAATCAATGTTCCACAATCCGTCACTAGATGTCACTTATTGTACCAATACGGTTTATATCATATACAACATATTATTATTATTATTATTATTATTATTATAGTAAAAATCTAATCTAAACTAATGTAATATTCAATCCCACACTTGACGATTGAGAACATAAATTCGTAATTTACCTCGTTTAAAGCTTTGTTGTTGCACTATATCAATATTTATAATATATTTTGCGGGCAGGTAGCCTACATTGAATTACAAGTAGAAGAATAAGAAGTAGAGGTAGAAGAAAAAGTATTAGAAGAAGAAATACGCTAACGCTACAAACAGGCACAACTCTGCTCTGTTTTTACCATAGACTTGTTTTTACTGACATCATGTAACACTTTATTTCACCTTGCTTTATGTTTTTTAATGCACATTCCGGAGTTTCAACCGGGTACCGGCCACCGAAGACTTTGCCCGGAAAACGGAGACGTTTTGGTCTGTGGACTGTGTTTACAGCTAAGCACACACGCTAACTACAAGCTCACTTGGGGTTGAGACTTTTTTACACGTTGCTTGACTGCCTGCCCACATATCTGATCCAAACATAGTAACGTATATTGGGGGAAATAATTATTTAAAGTTATTTAATAATTGTGACATTTATCGTACTTTTTGATGGATGAATGATGCTCAAAGTGAGGGGGCAAAGAATACAACTGAGGGGGCAATGCCCCCTTTTGCCACCTCGTGGCGCCGGGTCCGGCCTTAGGCTGGCCACAATAAAAGGCCACTCTGAAACGTGCATTTTTGCTTTATTGGGGGGGTCTGAGGGGATCCGAAAACCAGTCAGTATCTGGTGTGAGGGGTAGGATTAGGGTTAGGTTGGGGAAGAGCGCAGGGCTCCGGAGGAGCGTGGTGCACTGGCTCTCGGTAGATAGGTGTTTAAAAAAACATTAAAAACCTCCGTAACCATAAACCTTATAAAAACCCTTTTAAAAAGCATCATAAAAGCTCCGTGAGGACAAGACCGTTTCAGACGAATGGTTAAAAAGTGCAGAGCGGAGCCGGACCACGGAACGGCAGCAGAGTATGTTAAAAAGCAGATCTCCCCGTCCCAGGATCTGGGACGTGTGTGTGCGTGTGCGGAGCTTGTCCCAATGGAATCCATAAAACACCCTAAATGATAGGGGGATCTAAAATGGCCAATTTAAAAGTGATTCCAGTTCTATTCGCATAAGCCATGCATCGTAGTGTAAGTGCAGTTAAAACACAAGTGCAATGATAAAAATACAAATAATTAAAACATTTTCCCCAGTAATGTTAATTTAAAAAGTAAAGGGAGTGTTAAAATTAACCAGTGTTGTGCTAGTTACTCAAAACCAGTAACTAGTTACCATTACTAGTTACTTCATTTCAAAAGTAACTCAGTTACTTTACTGATTACTTACACCAAAAAGTAATGCGTTACTGTGAAAAGTAACGTTTTAGTTACTTAAAAAAAGGGCTCCCATTATATTAATGCCCTTATAGCCTTCATTTCAGTACTGTTATTGCATTGGAGAATAATACAATCTGTTGATCAACTTGACATGCATTATATGCAATCTGGATAGCATCGATATTAGCTGGCTTTACATATTCTTTCTCCAGGTAGTTGGAAAAAGTTTCCCGTTTCATATGCCGTGTGCCGCCCGGACATGCTATCATGCTAACTAGCTCCCTGAAAGCGGGTGACTCCACTGTAGCAATAGCCTGCATGTGTTCTACAACATACCGTGCAATGGCTTTATCGACTTTCCCCTGGCTAGCAGTCCCTTGGTTAAAATCCAGCCGCTGTTGCTTAGGTGGAGGTGGAGGTGGAGTGGCGTCGGCTGAGTCTCTGTGGTGTTAGCTACTAGCTTCGTCCCAGCATGTTGTTCCTGCAGATGCTTTAGAGATTTGAATGACTGGTTTGGGCAGTAGATAGGCTCTTTGACCCGCCAGGACACAACTTACATTTAACTAAAACGTTATTTTCTTTGTGCTCGACAAAAGTGAAATAGTGAGAATATCTCCAGGTGGAGAAACTAGACTTGAGCTCCGCCGCCGCCATGATAGTCTTGTTAGTAAACAACACAAACACGCCCACAGCCCGTCTCCGCATGTGACACAGGAAGTATTTAAGTACATTTACTCAAGTACTGTACTTAAGTACAGTTCTCATCTCTGTTCACCTGGCTGTTGACTATATATATAAAAAAAACTAACGCAGTAACGGAGTAACGCACCATGTAGTAACGGTAACTGAGTTACTGAATTTAAAAAGTAATGCGTTAGAGTACTAGTTACTGCCAAAAATAACGGCGTTACAGTAACGCGTTACGCGTTAGTCCCAACACTGAAATTAACTAATAATAATAAAATAAAGGAAGGCACACCGGGTTAGTAAAATCGTATACAATGAACTGGATGTCACTGAAAAACAGAAACCACTAAAATCGAGGTCGGGTAAGTTTAAAAGATTCCAAAGGGTAGCTGTTTTTTTGGCTCTGTTTATTTAAAAGGGTAGCAGGTACAGTAGGTGAAGAGTTCCTCTCTGCGGGTGGTTTTCTGGCCTCCAGGTAATAAAATAATTTAAAATAAATATAAATAAACAAATAAAAGAGTCCCTCCTCATGTGGCTTTGATCATTTTCAGATAAAAACATACACATAAATACATTTAAAATTATAAAACATGTAAGAAGTAATAAAAACATAAATATGAACACCATTAAGATAAATAAGATAGTGCTGAAAACATGCGATAAAAATGTAGCACACCAATACAAAAAGTCCAGATGAGGAGGATCTATAAATAATTAATAAATAAATATAAGTGCTAAAATATGTGGAGGGCGGATTAAAACAGGCTGACACACCCGCAGAGAAGGGAATTAAAATCACCCATCTGCAGGGGAGAGACCCCGGGGGGGGAGGAGATCACACAGTTTATTAAAGTTGATAAAACATGTTTAAGTGGTGGGAGGCGGACCCATCAGTTCTATTTTTCATTTAGTCCGCCCGGGTCAATGGTGCCCAGGTTGATGGATCCACCTCCGCTCCGCCACTCGCCTCTGGCCCGTGCTCCAGCCGCTGCTGCTCTCCAGGCCCATTGACTGTACATTCCGGAGGCCATGGAGTTTAAAATGGTTGTATAAAACGCTTGTGCCGTCCCCGTCTCTAATTCTATATTGGTGTTGTTTAATTCTGAGGCTGATCTCATTGCGCGTTTCCCACACATAGAGTCTCTGGCAGGCCTTGCACCTAATTGCATAAATAGCGTTTTTTGTGTTAGGTGTCAAGGCCTGCCGTACATTGCTCCCCTCTCGAGAGAAGGGATTGAAAATGTGGGGGAGGCGAACGAAACCAACCTCAGAGACCCGAGGCGCCTCCCTAGTTTTAATGCTTTTATTTAGTTTTGTGTGGACCAGGAGGTCCTGGAGATTTTTGTTGCGTCGGTAGGCAGAGATCAGCCGGCACGGCCGCAGCGCATCACAGTCCCCCCTGGCCCCCTCAAAATTGGCCTTTAGTTTGCCTAAAAGGCTGGTCAGGCTCCCTGAGTAGGTTGTGATGAGGGGGACCAGGGCAGGGCCGGGCGGAGATGTCTTTGTATTTCTCCATGAAGGTGCGGCTGACCTCCGCCTTAATGCTTCTAAGGAAGCGCCTCGAATAGCCCCTAGGTCTCAGCGCACTAAAGAGGATTCTGGTAGCCTCCTCCACATCCTCCGCGAGGGTGCATATCCTGTGGAAGCGGATCAGCTGGGACTTAATCAGGCCTCTGTACGTGTGCCCAGGGTGATAGCTGGTTTTATGGAGGAGTGCGTGGCGATCTGTGTCCTTAAAGAAAACCCTGGTGGTGAGTGTCTTGCTGTGGTCGCTGGAGCTGCGGAAAAACACCCCAGTGTCGAGGAACTCCACAGTGTGTGTATTTAACTGATGTTTGAGTTTTATTTTAGGGTGATGTGTGTTGAGGATGTCTGAGAAGGTGAGGAAGTCCTGTTCTGTGTGATGCCAGAGGCCAAAGATGTCATCCAAGTACCGGAAGTACAGAAGGGGTTTGAGGGGGAGTTTAGTGAAGACCGTTTCCTAAAGGTAGGGTTCGGGTTAGGGTTAGGGTAATGTTGTGAATCGAGTGGCCTGTGTTCGTTGTCCATAACATACGCCTGCCCATACCATAACCCCACCACCACCATGGGCCACTCAATTCACAACATTACCCTAACCCTAATCCTAACCCTAATCCTACCCCTCACACCATATACTGACTGGTTTTCGCACCCCCCCAGACCCCCCCAATAAAGCAAAAATGCACGTTTCAGAGTGGCCTTTTATTGTGGCCAGCCTAAGGCACATCTGTGCAATAATCATGCTGTCTAATCAGCATCTTGATATGCCACACCTGTGAGGTGGGATGGATTATCTCGGCAAAGGAGAAGTGCTCACTATCACACATTCTTTCAGATTTGTGAACAATATTTGAGAGAAATGGTTATTTTGTGTATATCGAAAATGTTTTAGATCTTTGAGTTCATCTCATGAAAAATGGGAGCAAAAACAAAAGTGTTGCATTTATATTTTTGTTCAGTGTATTTACCCGAATACCCGGTGCATGCGTAGTTTCTCCTTACTTGACTCCCGCTTAAGGCTGAAAGACTTCCGCTGAACGGGAACTTAAAGTGCGTCGTTAATATCTGCTTTGAAGAGCCAGCCTTGCCTGCACGCTATTAAGATTACATTATCTCCGTGCGTAGAAAGGGGGAACATTGACCTTGTCATCGAGATTGCCCTGAGCAATACCAATCATGCTAGTAGCCTACGCTAAAGCGAATAGAGTTGTAATGAGCAGTAGTGCTTGAACAAAGTGACTAGAACGCGACCGCACCTTGAAATATTTATACAGTCGGGCAGCACTAAGAATCTGTTATTGTGTAGGAAACGGTTTAATGCCGCAATGATAGTGACAGTAGTCAAGATGACTGATTACCTTGGTTGCTAAGCAACATCACCTGTAGGATGCCAGATAACCTTAATGACGTTGTTGTGATGCCGACGGCGTAAATTCATACTGAAACGCATCGCTAACAGATGGGAAATATTTATAGCTGCTTATATGACAGTCGGACAGTGAATGCTTAACGACGACTGCTGCGTGTGAGTTAACAGTGGAATAGCTCCAGTGCACAATGCACTGCCCGTGAGGCGAAAGGGCTGCGAGGAAGCCTCCACACGCTGCATTTCACTCCGGGTCTCATCATGAGGCGTGTACACGCTCAGGGGATGAGTGGAGGTGTGTGCATGCTGTCCACACGAGGCGTTATAACGGCGCTCATGGGTTTATTATGACCGCCTCGGAGGCTCTCGCGGAGCAGACCAGGAGCGGGGGAGCCTCACTCCCCTTTGATTCGCCGCCGGGAGACCCTGTCTCTGGGGTGGCGGAGACGTGGGACGTGGTGATTATGTTGGCCAAAAAACGCCATCAGGCCCGGCTCCAGAGAAGGGGTGGCTGGTAAACCAGCATCTGTGAACCCTTCCACCTTGGTAAGGGGAACAAATGTGGCCACCGGAGCCTTCAGGGTCCTCGGGTTTGCCGCCGCCACCTCCTAGAACCTCCTGATGGACGGGAAGCGTGGCCAGATCGGGTCACTCCTGACCGTCTGCACCCGCGAAAAAACTCGCGCACACCTCTCCTGAGCTAGGGGAACGGGGAGATCTCTGCAGATGGCCGCCTTGCGTATGATCTCCGGCAGTTCCCCTAGGATGCCACCTATCGCCGGTAGCGCTGTGGTGACGGAGAAGGGGAAAGCATGTTCGGAGCGTCCGCTCTCCGCTTCCTGTCGCCCGAGGGGAGACGGGCACAGTGTGTGCATGCTACCTGCTGGTTTAGAGCCACGTACGTGTGCTCTGACCCCAGGCAGGATTCACATACTGTGTGCTGGTCATAACTCATTATGAACTCAGAGCCACATGAGGGACAATCTCTCACACATTTGGTACTCATGTTTACTCTGCAATTGAAGTGTCTCTTGTGCTTCAGTAACGAGGTGCTGAAGAAAAGAGGGAACAGATTGTCAGGCCTCCTTCCTATTTATACCGGAAGGGAGCCCGAGGGTGGAGCCCACCTTGCGGGTGGGCGTGGACTACAAGTGTTTCAGTGCTGCGCGAGTGCGCAGGGGGATTACCCAATAGCGATAGCCAGGGCCGGCCCTAGACTTTTGGGGGCCCAAAGCGAGCTTTGGCTTGGGGGCCCCCCTCGCTCTAGCGCTCTCACTTCACACAACACGGAACCAACTTTTGTCTTATGATGTTAGTATAAGCACACATATTGTATAAATAAGCATGTAAACACCATGGACCTAACATCCTCTAGGGGGGTCCGGGGGCATGTTCCCCCGGGAAGATTTGTTTTTAAATATTTAAGTTAAAAGCATCAATCTGGTGCACTTTGAGGGCAAAATTAAGAGATCTATGGATACATCTCTCAACACCCATATGAAACAGAACTGTAAACAGATTTATCTTTATGGATATTTTACAAATCACTCCCCTTTCAAACTGTATTCTTGTTTTGTCATATAGTATTTCATAACTGTTTTTCATTTATTCTCTCTGGCTGTCCATCTCATAATGTTCACATAAAAACTAGATGTCAATAGGAATATCATTCAGAAGAATTATAATTTCATGCAAAAATCTGTCACAAAAAGAGGTTGCACATTTACATTCAGGTGTTGTTATGGCAACGTCAGTGGCCAAACAGCCACATTTACTGCTGCAAATACGTTCAAACATGCTGTCAATATGTAAAGCAGTGGCAACTATGCCACCATTTCAGCTGACTTTTTCTCAGAAATACTGTCACATAACATCCATATATTTCAGTGCTAGGTTGATGCTTAGCTAAGCTAACTACGAAACACTTTAACTGACAGGACTCAGGATCAACTGTAAGGTAGCTTCTAGCTTCATCTCGAACAGTAAGTCAAAATTTCCCAGAGAGCTTTCTTTGAAATCACTACGTAACGCTAAAAAACATTACATTTAGATTGTATGACAAAGTGTTTATTTAATATATCTGGCTAGCTATAGCTAATTGCTAACGGTTTTGGTTACCCCGCCATTCAAAGTAACGTCAACGTAGCTGTAATTTATGCTTTGCTTACATGTTTGCATAACTTGGAAGTTACTGACATGTACATACCTTGTTTACCTGGCTCAAGTGGTGGATCTGGGATTGTTGTGTGAGCCAAATGAACAAATGTTCTTATGTCCATCTTCAAAAACTCTGAGTCTGAGACTGACAGTTTATTTTAAACATTGTCACAGCTCACAGGATGGGTACCTGTCAGCCAATAAGACAGATGTTTATTTCCATTCAACTCTCTGGTTGGTCTGGTGCCTTGCCTCTGTTGCATTCACTGAACACGGGAAATTACATTACATTACATTGCATTTAGCTGACGCTTTCATCCAAAGCGACTTACAATAAGTGCATTCGACCAACAAAATACAAACTTGAAGAAAACAGAATCATATAAGTACATCAGGTTTCATAGAGCAAAAACATTTCAAGTGCTACTCAACTGGCTTTAGATAAGCCAGTCCTTTATTAGTATATAAGTGCTTTGTTAATAATTCTATCGCTCGAAGTGGAGTCGAAACAGATGAGTTTTCAGTCTGCGCCGGAAGATGTGTAAGCTTTCTGCTGTCCTGATGTCAATGGGGAGCTCATTCCACCATTTTGGAGCCAGGATAGCAAACCCACGTGTTTTTGCTGATGGGAACTTGGGTCTCCCCTCGCAGTGCGAATTACAATCCTGCCGTCCTCTCTAGTGTCATGATGAGGTTCAGGTAAAGCACGGTTAATGTATTATATGAGTGCCTCAATAATATAATACATGACTTTGAGAGTAGGCAATCTAGGCATATTAACAACATTAATTAAACATACTTATCACGGCGACGGTGCGGTGCGGTATGCTTGTGTGGTAAGGACGTGGACTATACCGACCACATTATCCGTGATGTTCTGCTCAATGGCATTTATGACTCGGACATACGCCGCGAGACGCTGGGGACACCTGACGTCCTGGTCAAGCCAGTTAACGACGTAATTACACTCGTCGAGAACAAAGAGATGGCCCGTAACGCTCTCCCTTCGTCCTCCCTATCCGTCATGTCGTCATTCCGGCGCCTGAAGACGACTCCACCGACGAGCCCCGCCCGAGCCCTGCGGACGGGGCTAAACGTGCCTCGTGCCTGGAATGTAAGAGCGTCTTTAACGTCTTCACGGAGGGGCTTCGCGGGTGGAATCCTAAGCCTCACCAGGTGTGCATCGGCTGCTACAGGGCCCGCCGACGACAGAGGCGTCAACAGCCGTCATCCGACAGTCAACAGACCGCCATGGGTCGGAGCTGGTCTCCCAGGTCTCGTCGGTGCGAGCGGGAGCCCGCCCTGGCCGGCGTCACGGGAGCCATCGCCGCGCCCCTACGTCGCACGGCTGTGCCAACAGGCCTGCACCTATCAGACTCGAGCACCACATCTTCTCCAACGGCGAATGGAGACGAGCCAGGCTGAGAGACCACCCCCGAGCATTAATCACCATCTCGATGGACATGCCAGTCGGGCTGAGGGATGGCACCAGCAACCGGGGCTCGGCCGACGGGGCTCGGATATCCGCCGTCGCGGACACAGGCGCGCAGTCAGACCTTTGGACTCTGGAGGAGTTCCTGGCCTGCGGTTTCGCGCGGGACGACCTGCGACCCGTCAGCCTCAGCCTGTCGGCCGCCAACCGCTCTCCTATAGCCATCGAGGGAGCGTTCTTCGCTAGGCTCTCGACGACCTGTAGCGGGGGGCGTGTTACATCCTGCCGTTCCATGGTACACCATCCACTATGACACCGACCTGGAGCAACACTGGTGTAGGACCATCGACTTCCTGACGCGTGTCGGCTGGTCGGGCATCGTGTTGAATCCGGAAAAGCTTCAGTTCGCGGAGAGGTGTGTCGATTTCGCTGGCTTCAGGGTATTGGAATCTACTATCAAATACCAAAATACTTGGACGCCATCCGGGACTTCCCCACCCCAGGCTCCACGACGGACATCAGGAGTTGGTTCGGCCTTGTCAACCAGGTGGCTAATTACGCCCAGTTGCGTGACACGATGGCTCCATTTAAGCCGTTCCTCAGCCCGCGCTGTGTGTTCCTATAGTCCCCCGTTCTAGAGGAGGCCTTCCAGATGTCCAAGCAAGCCATAATGGAGGCCATCCGCGAGGGCGTGGAGATCTACGACAAGCAGAAGCGTACCTGCCTCCGCCCTGACTGGTCCATGCGTGGCATTGGCTACTTCCTGCTCCAGCAACATTGTCACTGTGCCTCGGGCCTACCGGACTGCTGTCCAGGAGGATGGAGGATCACCTACGCTGGTTCGCGTTTCCTGTCCCCTACGGAGCAGCGCTATGCGGCCGTCGAGGGAGAGGCCCTAGCTGTGGCCTGGGGTCTGGAACAGACGCGGTACTTCACGCAGGGGTCCGACTACCTCGTTGTGGTCACCGACCATAAGCCATTGGTGAAGATCTTTGGCGACCGTACGCAGGATGAGATAACAAACTTGCGTCTGTTTAGACTCAAGCAGCGCACCCTCCCATGGCGCTTCGACATTGTGCATCTGCCTGGCAAGATGCCACGTCAAGGCATCCTTCCCCCTCGGGCTCAGCGAACGGCCTCTCACTGGGGCTGCCGAGCAGGCCTGACGCCATGGAGTCAGCACTCATGGCCTCCATCCGCGACGACGCACGGGACCAGGATCAGGACCGCTTCCTGCGTGCTATGCTGCAGTTGCGAAACACACCACGACTGCAACCTCTCCTCAGCGCAGATCATCTTCGGCCGCCCCCTTCCTGGCTCGCTCTCCTTCATGAACCGCCTCGAGAAGTTCTCGAGCCCGCATATCCGCCTGCTATGGCGCGAGGCATGGGCGGCGAAGGAGGACGCCCTTCGGACCTGTATGTCCCGTACCACCGAGTCTCTGCGGACTCACTCAAGACCGCTCAGCCCATTGGCACTCGGTGAGAGGGTATTCCTCCAGAACCAGCAAGGCCCGAGCCCCCACAAATGGGACATGTCAGGGATCGTGGTGGAGTTGCTGGGCCACGATCAGTATCGGGTTAGGGAATGCTCCGGCATTGGGACAAAATTAACATGGGATCACTCCGGTCATTGTACGTACTTCGTCTCACTGGAATATTAACGGTCAGATTGATTACAACATCGACCCAATTTATCCGGTCAATGACGGGAGAGTTTTGAAAGTGACAAAACACTGTTTTCACACATATAAAAACACTTAAACAATGTTTACCCAGGATTCAGGCACCTTCCCTGGCTTGTAAAATGTGGTGATGCGCCCTGAAGGTATCAGACTATTTAAAACATGTATACCCAGGATTCAATCACTTTTCCTGGCTTGCAAAGTGCTGTGAAGCAGCGTGTTCTCTGGGTGCACTCTGGGTGTGCATGGAGGGGTTTAGTCCGAGTGAGGAGTGCTCAAGTGTGGGAGGATGTGTAAGGCAGAGGAGGGTAAAAAAAAAAGTTAAAGTGTGAACCTCCAGCAGGGCAGGTGGTGCTGTGAATAAGGCCGAATATTGATGCTGGTGTGCGGACAGTAAAGGACCACAAAATCCACCACCTTTAAGTGTTACCAGGGCCATGAGAACATCCTCCACAGGAGGGTGGGTGGTGCTGTGAATAAGGCCGAATATTGATGCTGGTGTGCGGACAGTAAAGCACCACAAAATCCACCACCTTTAAGTGTTACCAGGGCCATGAGAACATCCTCCACAGGAGGTTGGGTGATGCTGTGAATAAGGCTGAATATGGATGCTGGTGGGTGGACGATAAAGCACCGCAACATCCACCATCTTTAAGTGTTACCAGGGCCATGAGAACATCCTCCACAGGAGGGTGGGTGGTGCTGTGAATAAGGCCGAATATGGATGCCGATGGGCGGACGATAAAGCACCGCAAACTCCACCCCCCCTTTAAGGTTCCCAGGGGCACGAGGTTCTTGAGGGTGTGATCATCTGGATTTAGTCCGTGGGGGAGTGCTTAATTCCGGGGGCCCGGGGACCCAAGGTGCGCGAGGTTATGGAAGTACGCATGTCAGGGAGAGATGCTGGAGCTGCTTAGTCCGTCATTTGGGGCTCTGTGAGCCGCCACAGAGAGGTGCTTTTCCCGGTGTATTTCATGGAAATCTGACATAGCCTGTTTGCTCATGTCAGGGAGCGATGCTGGAGCTGCTTAGTCCGTCATTTGGGGCTCTGTGTAGGGCCACAAATAGGTGGTTTTCATGCTCTGTCTCCTGGTAGTGTGAAATAGCCTGCTTGCTCATGTCAGGGAGCGATGTTGGAGCTGCTTAGTCCGTCATTTGGGGCTCTGTGAGCTGCCACAGAGAGGTGCTTTTCCCGGTGTATTTCATGGAAGTCTGACATAGCCTGTGTCCTGTGAAATAGCCTGTTTGCCCATGTCAAATCTGGCTATTAATTGATAACTTTTAATAGGAATCTCTGTTTGACATATGTTCAGAATGTGCTATTTATTCAGAAATAGCACATTCTGAATGACCCAGTCGTTGTGTACCTCTGTGTCACAGCCCGCTGCTGCTCTCTCCCTGTATTCACAGCACTTTTACCCAGCTTTCATACACTTATTCCTGGGTAATTAAACCAGTTTAATGCACTTTTTAACACTGACATACCCAGGATTGAAGCTGCTTTCCTGGGTTACATAGTGCTGTGAAACAGCCTGTCCTCTGGGTGGGAGAGCGAGGTGCTGGAAGGAGCTCTCTGGTTCACAGCCCGCTGCTGCTGTCTCCCTGTATTCACATAACTTTTACCCAGCTTTCACACACTTATTCCTGGGTAAGAAAGCCATGTGCATCACCCTGGATCTCTGCCTGTGAGTGTGGGACCCTGCTTACAGCAGTGACTCTGCTGTACATTTCATGAGTCAAATGTGGATGAAATGGACAGGTTTCAAGCTTCTTTCCTGGGTTACATAGTGCTGTGAAGCAGCCTGTCCACTGGGTGGGAGAGCGAGGTGCTGGAAGGAGCTCTCTGGGGCACAGCCTGCTGCTGCTCTCTCCATGTATTCACATAACTTTTACCCAGTTTTCACACACTTATTCCTGGGTAAGAAAGCCATGTGCATCACTCTGGATCTCTGGGTGCCTTTGAGTGTGGGACCCTGCTTACAGTCCGTCGTTTGGGGCTCTCCCGAGAGTGGAAGTCCATTGCCTCTAAATAGAGGTAAAATTAGGTCTGTCACTTTGGGTAACCGCACCACTGTCAGACGTCTCCCGAGAATGGACGTCCATTCTCTCTAAATAGGGTCAGGGTTGACGGTTCGGGATGTCTGACACTGCGCAACCGGCAGTTCCTCCGTGCCTACACGCCGGCCACACCCTGCGCCACCAAATCGGCCAGCCTACTCGGCCGAGCCTCGTGAGCAGGCCGCCTGCATGTTACAAGCCTGAGTCCGGCAGCTGGGTACGGGATTTAGACCGTTAATCTATTCCAGCTCATAGCTTTCCAGTCTGGGGGGGATGAAGAGTTTATCGCCGGCCACAGGGTGTCATCATCCTTGTCAATAAACTACCGAAACTGACATTGAGGAGTGTGTTTCTTCAGTGTGCGCGTTCTCTCTCTCTCGCTCGCGCCACACATACACACACCCTCCCGGTCCTCCCGATGTGCCAGTCCGGGCCTGCCGGTGAGCGTGGAAGTGTGGTCTGCCGTAAGCGGGCGGCAGGAGCGGGGCTGTCAGCATCAGCTTGTAGATGGTATTTTAAACTCAATGCACTCTGAAACTACGGGGCGGCCGAGGAAAAAAAATACACATGCGTTAATCACGTTAAAATAATTAGTGGCGTTACATTTTTTTTACGTTAACACGTTATTAACAGCCCTAATCAAAACGCATTTCTTAGAAAGATAAGGAATGCACACATGCTCGAATAAAGTGTAAGATTAGACAACAGACAAAATCCACGGTTCTGTGAGATCATAACTTGTGAAAGGAGAACGCTAACACGGCTAGTTAGCTTTGATAATGATTGTGTTCTGAAGAGCGAGACTGAGGGATATCAGGTGAGCAGGAAGTGATGATGATGATGATGATGATGATGATGATGATGATGATGATGATGATGATGATGATGATGATGATGATGATGATGGCGACGATTATGATGACGATGAGGATACATATTTATGTACTGAGTGTGTTCAAGCTGTTGCTCACACCACAGACACTCAACAACAACAACATTTACAACTACGACAACAGGAGCAGGAGGCGGCAGAGAGTTAGGACCAAAGGGTACTTCTCTCTTTGTCAGTCAGTCCACTTTCTAGTCCATGTCAAAACCCACAATAACCCAATAACTCGATTGTGTGTGTCTGTTTGGGGGGGTCAGAGGGGTACAGTAGCAGCTGGTTTATGCAGTGTCAGGCAGCAGGGGAACGCTGTCTTTCAGTCGGCAGCTTCTAAAGGCAAACAGAGAAAAGAAAGTGAGGGGGGGTTGACAGGGGCCAGAAGAGAGAGGCTGCATTCAGATGAGTGTTTTAGTCTGACTTGTACCCTCTCAAAGTCAACACACATCTAAGATAGAGGCCATTACCCAGAGAAGAATCAAAAGAAAGACAAAAGAAGGAACTGTGATTGTAGCTGCAGTAAAGTGTAAAGTAGGAAGAGCAGAGAGGGGGTAAGGAGTTGGTGGAATAATAATCATAGGATGAAGGAAAGGAAGAGAAAAAGAGGTGGGGGGGGAGAGAAGAAAGATGAGGAGGAAGAGCGGGAGGGAGGGGAGGAGGAGGGACGGAGGGCATTGAGAGAATGTAGAGGAATGTGGGAGCAGGTGGTGAGTGCTGACATGAAAAGCAGTGGTGACAAATGCTGCCGTGCAGCCGGCCAGCAACAGAAAGCCTCTGAATGAGGAGGGGGCATCGGATTTCACCAAGCACAGCAACAGCTCCAGGAGGAGGCGGGGGGCTGAGGGAACACACAGAAATCAGTGCAGCTACATCAATTGGATAATAAATGCATACACATAAAGATCAACTTTGATATTTTTTTAATGATACAGAAGTTTAAAAAACATGGGATAAATGATTAGAAAAATCTTTCAAAAGTCTCCTATTACACAATATTTAGGCATATATTATAGGTCTCAGATATATAAAGTTATACAAAAAACATGTCTCTGAAGTGTTTTGCTCAAAATACCAAACAGGACTTCCGGAATGAAGAGTGAGGAGTAGACGTGTTTTCCTCCGCTCCCTCGCTTCCAACTTTTTTATTAGGTAGAAACCTCATTACTCACTTCATACTTACACTAGTCGATACATAACAACTGAGCAACTTTATACCTTAAGGAGACATGCCCGCAAAACAAGTCAAGAAAGACTCTATGCCTACGGAGAAAGTCGCTACTAGCGACGTTAGCATGGAGGCGCTAACCAGCTTGTTGGAGAGCCATAAAGTGTCTCTCTCAACGGAATTCAAAACTGTCATCGCCGCACTCGAGTTCAAAATTGATCTGGTTCATGCGACTATCTCTGATCATGGGCAGCGTATTACCTCTTTGGAGTCGAATGCGGATTTGGTCGATGGGCGCCTGTCGACTTTGGAAGCTACATGCGCGGAGCTAGCCGCTAGCAATGCTAAGCTGCGGGCGATAACTGCAGACCTCAAGGCCCGCAGCCGCCGCAAGAATATCCGCATCATTGGTCTCCCGGAGTCGATTGAGGGCCCGCGACCAACCGCCTTCTTCTCCGACCTACTACCCCAGCTTCTGGTGGACCAAATCCTGCCTACTTCTCCTGAACTGGTCCGGGCTCACAGGTCGTTAGCCGCGAAGCCGAAGCCTGGGGAAAGACCGAGGCCTGTCATCATCCGATTTCACAACTTCCAGACCAAGGAAAGAGTCATCCGTGAAGCCCGGAAAATGAGAGCGGATCTACGGTACGAGGGGAAACCGATTGCCTTCTACGAAGATTATATTCCCGAGGTTGTGATGCAGCGAGCTCTGTACCGCAAGGTGATGGCGCAGCTGTATAAACTCGGACTCAGGCCTGCTCTCCAGTACCCGGCCAAGCTGATGATCACGGCGGAGAATGGAGACAAAGTTTGGCTGTCATCTGTCGAGGAAGCTAAGAGGTATCTTGCCGCTAAACAGAGGTAGCATGCACTGCTATAAAACACAGTAGCTATGGTCGGCCCATCTGCTAACTTGCCACATTACTGAGTGGTCTAACTTGGCTGCTCGTTAGCATAGCCCGGACTGCACTATTGCTACGCTGAACTGTACGGCAACTAGTCATGTTACTCTACGAAGGACTCCCTGTAAGCACATTTTTTACGTAGACTGGTCACTGTTTCTAAATATAGCACTTTAAGTTGAATGTCAGTCTCACTGTTTACATATGTTTGTGATTAGCTGGTTGTGCTCAGATAATTGGTGTTATTCTGCCAGGTTGATGTCGGTTATGGCAGCTAACTCAGGGGTTTTTAATGGGGAATTTGTTCACTGTTCAATGTAGAGGGAACGGAGGTTAAGTAAGGGAAGGATAGGACTGACCCACGTCAGGAAGGTTTGTATCCAAGGAGATACACATGTTTGATGATCCCAATGGGACTTGTGTGTGTGTGTGTGTGTGTGTGTGTGTGTGTGTGTGTGTGTGTGTGTGTGTGTGTGTGTGTGTGTGTGTGTGTGCGTGTGTGTGTGTGTGTGTGTGTGTGTGTGTGTGTGTGTGTGTGTGTGTGTGTGTGTGTGTGTGTGTGTGTGTGTGTGTGTGTGTGTGTGTGTGTGTGTGTGTGTGTGTGTGTGTGTGTGTGTGTGTGTGTTTGTTTCTCCCCCCCCATTTCCTGTTTTCTCTCTCCCCCTCCCCTTTTATTTTATTCTCTGCTCAGGTTATGCCACAATTTAAAGGACTATGTCAGTGAGTGGTAGAAATATCCGGTTTATTTCCTGGAACGTTAAAGGGATGAACAATATCACCAATGCCAACAAGGTAATTTCACATTTGCAACACCTTAGAGGAGACATCTGCTTTTTACAAGAGACACATCTCCGTACGGCGGAAATGTCTCGCGTCAAGAGGCCATGGATGGGTCACTTGTTTCATTCGAGGTTTTCCGAGAGGGCTAGAGGGGCAGCTATCATTATACACAGGGATATTGCCTTTGAACTAAACACTGCTATATCTGATCCGAACGGCCGGTACGTTATAGTATCTGGCAAATTACAAAATACACCTGTGGTCCTGGCCTCGCTATATGCTCCGAATTGGGACGATGACAAATTCATATCCAAATTATTTACTTCTATACCTAATCTCAATGAGCATCAAATTATAATTGGAGGTGACTTTAATCTGGTCCAGGATATAGAGCTTGATAGATCGTCCACTAAGCAGTTTACTCTATCTAAATCGACCAAAGTCTTAACATTTCACGCCGACCAGCTGGGCTTGAGGGACCCGTGGAGGACTAAGTTTCCCTCCAGTAAAGTTTTCTCTTTCTTTTCACATGTCCACCACACTTACTCTCGGATAGACTTCTTCTTACTTGACGATAAACTATTACATAATGTTCTTTCCTGTGAATACCATAGCATAGTTATCTCCGACCATGCACCTACTTCTGTAGAAATCAATTTTCTCCATGGTAGACCACCCTCTAAATTCTGGAGATTTAGTCCTCATTTACTGTCCGAACCCAAATTTAAGGCTTTTCTTGCAAAACAAATCACGTTTTTCTTTGAGATAAACGACACTCTGAATATTGGTAGTGATATACTCTGGGAGTCCTTTAAGGCTTATCTTCGTGGGCAAATCATTTCTTTTGTCTCACATTTCAGGAAATCGGAGCAATCCAAATTGACAGAAATTTCAGCTGATATCCGAAATGTAGACAGCCAATACTCGGTTAATCCCACCTCTATTTTGTATAAAAAACGGCTTCAGCTTCAATCTCAATATGATCTGTTATCAACTGGTAAGATCGAGAGGCAACTTCTGCAAACCAGGCAACGATTTTTTGAGCAGGGAGATAAGGCAGGCAAACTGCTTGCATATCAATCGCGAGTGGTCGGTGCCTCCAGGTTGATCCCTAGAGTGAAGTCGCCAACAGGTGATATTACAACAGACCCTGCTGAAATCAGTAATATCTTCTCAGACTACTATTCTGAATTATACACCTCAGAGTCTTCTCCACAGGATTGGGACAACCCTAACCCCTTAGACACTCTAGCTTATTCCCAGGTTGATGGAAGAGGTTCTGGTGATCTGGGAGCTCCGTTGACCATCTCTGAAGTAACGGAGGCTATGAAATCTTTACAGAGCGGTACATCGCCTGGTCCTGATGGCTACTCCACAGAGTTTTTTTTAAACGTTTTGTGCTGTACTTGCCCCGATCCTGGTGAGAGTATTCAATGATGCCTTTCTGAAAGGCAAGTTACCACCTACTTTGTCTGAGGCATCAATCACTCTACTGTTGAAGAAAGATAAGGACCCACTCTTGTGTGGCAGTTATAGGCCGATATCCCTTTTAAACGTAGACTTTAAGATCATGGCTAAGGTTCTATCTAGCCGTCTCCAGAGGGTGATGCCGGGCCTGATCGATCCCGACCAGACAGGCTTTATCTCAGGACGACAGTCATTTTTTAATACCAGAAGGTTGTTTAACATTATTTATTCTCCCTCTACTAGTTCCCCTGAAGTTGTTCTCTCTTTGGATGCGGAAAAGGCATTCGACAGAGTAGAGTGGGGATATCTGTTCTATGTACTTAACACATTTGGTTTCAGCAGGGACTTTGTTTCATGGATTCAACTCCTCTATACATCTCCGGTAGCTTCAGTTAACGTCAACGGTGTTAAGTCTGGTCTGTTCTCGCTCTCTCGCGGAAATAGGCAGGGTTGCCCTCTATCTCCGTCATTATTTGCGCTCGCTGTCGAGCCTCTAGCCTTATGGCTTCGTAGTGAGGAAGGATTTAGGGGCATCACGCGCTTCGGTTTTTTGCATAAGCTCTCTTTGTATGCAGATGACCTTTTATTGTACATTTCCAGCCCATCGTCTTCCCTTCCTATAATTCTAAGCATTTTAGAGCAATTTAAAAAGCTATCTGGCTACAAACTCAACCTCCAGAAAAGCGAGTATTTCCCTGTTAACACCCTCGCTGAAAAACGTCCCCAAGCTCTCTTTCCTTTTAAGAAGGTCTCAGAGGGATTCAAATACCTGGGTATCCATATTACTAAATCGTTTACAGAGCTTTTTGCCAAGAACCTTAGTCCATTAGTAGAGCGCTTCAAAGCAGACTTAACTAGATGGTCTTCCTTGCCTTTCTCCTTAATGGGACGCATTAATTTGATAAAAATGGTGGTGCTACCTCGGTTCTTATATTCCTTCCAACACATTCCAATATTTATAAATAAATCCTTTTTCTCAGCACTTGACCAGCAGATTAAGTCTTTTTTATGGTGCAACAAGAGGGCTCGTATCAGAAGAGTAGTTCTTCAACTCCCTAAGTCTGAAGGTGGTCTGGCCCTGCCTAATCTCCGCCAATATTATTGGGCATGTAATATTAATAAGCTTCTTTTTTGGAACACTAATTTGGCACAGGGCGAACACCCTCGATGGGCCCAGATGGAGGCTTCCTCTTCGGTCGGTGGTATGTTCTCAATTGCCCTTTCCAATTAAACAAGTTGCTCGCAATCCGATTGTAACTAACACTTTAAAGATTTGGGGTCAGTTTAGGAAGCAGTTTGGCCTACAAGCGTCATCAGGTCTAGCCCCGGTCTATCGCAATCACCTTTTCCTACCGTCGTGCTCGGATCCTGTCTTTCAGACTTGGTCAGACAAAGGCCTGCGGTCTATTAACGACCTTTATGCTGGTGGTGTTTTCCCTTCGTTTGCAGATTTAGCCAACAAATTTGACCTTCCAAGTTCTCACTTGTTCCGATTCTTTCAGATCAGGCACTTTGTGGAAAAGAAATACCCCCAATTTCCAGGCCGGCCTCCTGATTCGATAATTGATTCTTTCTTATCACTTAAGACCGATTCAAGGAAGCTCACCTCCATTATATATAATAACATTTTTAAGATAAATCCTACTTGCTTAAATTCCCTTAGAGTTGTATGGGACCAGGACCTTGGGATTTACATGTCAGATGATCAGTGGAGATGTATATTAGACCTGGTACACCTCTTCTATATGTGCAAGGCATAGCTTACTGCAGTGCAAGATTCTGCACAGAGTACATTACACTAACGCTAAGCTGGCCAGGATATACCCCGACAGGTCTGACACATGTAATAGATGTAAACCATCTCCGGCTGACTACATGCACATGTTTTGGTCGTGCCCTAAACTATCGGAGTTCTGGTCTGCAATATTTGATTCACTTAGGGAGGTCTTAGGTGAGACAGTGGACCCTAGCCCCCTCACTGCCCTTTTCGGAATTCCTCTGATGCCCAATGCACCCATTACCTCAAAACGAGTTATCGCATTCACCACTCTGCTTGCCAGGAGGCTTATTCTCCTTAAATGGATACATTCCTCCCCTCCCACCCATAATAGATGGATTCATGAAATCCTGTATTGCGTCAGGCTTGAGAGGATTAGGTTCTCCCTTAGGGGCGCCCTGACGACGTTCCACGATACCTGGCAGCCTTTTCTGGACCACATTGACACCCTTACTATTGGTGAAGAACCCAATACTTAATTCTCAGCAGAGCATCCCCCCCCCCCCCTTTTTCTTTGAAATACTATTTAATATTCACCCTTTATTTAATTTGTTTTTATTTCCTTGCCCCCCCCCCCCCCCCCCCTTGTATGTCTGTGTGAATGAGATTGCGGGGTATTGGGGTTTGTGTTTATTTGTCAACTGTACTAGGAAAACACGGTATTTTACATGTAATGTCTTGAAAATGTCCGTTTGATATCTGTGCGAAAACTAATAAAAAGATTTATTAAAAAAAAAAAAATACCAAACAGAACACCCATTCTAGCCATGCCTCATATCAGTGGATGCGCTAGGGGGTGGCTACTTGGGCTCAAGCCCCGGATGTTTTCTGAAAACCCCCTGATGTTTCAATTTTTTTTTTTAAATGTTGTTGAAAATGTCTCGGGAGTAATGTGCAGTACCGGAGTCCACCAGAGAGGCAGCCGCTGTGGGACAGTAGCCTGCGTACTGCGTAGCCCTCCCTGCCCTGAAGAAGAAGTGATCCTTCCTGGTGCCTGACAAGTTTTAAGCTAATAGTCTATAAAATTATGGATATTAGAACGTTATTTTCATCGAAGCAGCTGGCGCCACAAGCTGCAGCAGCAGCAGTATCAGCAGCTGACGACAATGTCATCACCAGCAGTGAAGAAATGGATGATGTTTCAGGTTTGTGAATCTAATGGTGATATCTGCACTCTGGCTGACTGAGTAAGAAGTGAAAAAGAGTGAGTTAATGTTATAGCTAGTAAACATGGAGTAACCACACTAAGTATACCCTTATATGTTAGTATGTATACAGAACATGACTAAAAATTATCCTAAGATGTAACGTTAACCCTTCATACCTCAGTCTACTTTTAAGACACTAAAATAACGTATTCCAATTTATATTTTGTTTTCGCGCGTGGAATTATACCGGATCTCGTTTCAGTACACATAACAACGGAACCATAGCAACGGAACTGACAGGCAACGGAACTGACAGGCAACCCTCTGAATCAGACTCCGATTGGCTGTGACTGCATCCACTCAGAGTGTCCGATTCAGAAACGTGACTCTTATGCTGTGTTCACACCGGACGTGATGCGATGTGTAAACGCAGCATTAGACTAGAGCGACGCGATAGGAGCGACTAGAGCGAAGCGAATATTCGCATCGCGTCCGGTGTGAACGTACCATTAGACTAGAGCGACGCGATAGGAGCGACTAGAGCGAAGCGAATATTCGCATTGCGTCCGGTGTAAACGCAGCATTACACTCTTTACGTCACAAACAAAGATGGTGGATGAGAATAGATCTATAAAACGATAAGCAATGCGCCAGAATCAAGGTGAGACTATTCGCATCCTTTAAAACTCTACGCACATTCGTTTCACCTAAATAAGTAAACGACTGTATTTGAGTGAGTTAAGGCATTAGTTTGCTTCATTAAAGGGTGTTAATGAATAAGTGTTCTCTAGTGCCTTTTGTCCGCTTTAAGGTATTATTAAGGTAGGGTTAATGTTGCTCTCAAAGTGCACCAGATTGATGCTTTTCACTTCAATATTTAAAAAAAAAAAACTTCCCCCTAGAGGAGGTGACGACCCCCCCTAAAGGATGTTCGGTCCACCCCCCACTTGTAAAAAATAGCACTTTACCCCTGCATCCCCCCCCCCCCCAACAACTCCTGGGCTAAGCCCCGGATCTCCTACAATCCTAAATCAGGAAACACACATTTAAAACGGTTTGTACTGAGAGTGGAGGTGTCCTGAGATTAGTGCCTGCAGGCAGGCTCCATGGACCTGTCAGCTCCGGACAGCGCAAAATGTCATGAACGCAAGAAATCTACCCTCGTGGGGGCGTGCTCATGTGATTGGCTTATAATTGAGGAGACATCTGATTGGCTATAGATAGAAAAATTACAAGTACGAATCGGCTGACCGTCAGGGGAGTCTCAAAGAACCCACACACGAATGCACAGCGATCCGTGCACAGAGAGCGGTTTGTGTTTGCAGGTTCAGGGGATTTAAACGGAAAACAAATAGTGAGGATCAAAAATACATTTGTAAGACTTTTTTCTGTATTTGGATTTTATTTACATGTATAAGAAACGGAACACATTTGTGTGTGCATTGAAAAACACAAGTGTGAATCCTTCTGTGTGCATGTGTGTATTATGAGACTGTTCTGAGCCCACAGAAGAGGCACAGCGTGTCTACGTCAATGCACTCTCAGTAGATTATTCTATCAACTGTAAGCTTTATCAAAAGATTTCAATCCCCGATTTCTGGTTTCATTCACAAAGCTGGAATGATCAATAGCAGCAGCTTGGTGAGCCCCCCTCCCTGCAGAATGGATCCTGGAAACATTTCCCGGTGTGTTTGATGTGGTCTGCTCAGTAATGTCTCTCCCTGCTCTCAGACCACAAACACTTACCTGTGAGAGGACCATGAGTTACTCTCATGAGTATGAGTTGATTCAGCAAGGAGCCGTGTTAACACGCAAACCCAGAACCACAGACAGCCCTGGAATGGAGTTTAGTTCACTTCTCCAAAAACTGTTTGTCGTGGCTTAATCATAAAGAAATACAAAAGAACATTTTACTCCTTTTAACTGTCGCTTGCAGTGCAGTGCAGGGCACCAGTAAGCAAATCTAACTCAGCAAAATATTCAATGTCCGGGCAAGAACGTTGTCTTTGTGCATTTATTTTGGTAGAATTCCAATAAACCAATATATACAGTATATAAAACAATGGTTTCACATGTGGCTTTTCCTGTTTTCCCTGGGGAACAAACACTTGCTTGAATCACTCAGTGCCCATAACCACCTTCAAATTAAAAGCATGAAGAACAACATTAACTAAAATAATTCAAATAAATATGAATACATTAACATTACTGCAAATACAGCTAAAACAATAAATGTTTAACTATTAAATAATATAGATCAATGTATAGCTCCAATACTGTTGTATAACTCTGTTAAAGGCCTAATGTCTAACAATAATATATAATGTCTTACTTTTTTATATAAATGATTGTATCTCTGTACAATATTTACTTATCGTAATGTTTGCGTTCTGCACTTTATTTTGGTGATAAAATCGGAACTCTTATTGTGAAAGGGTTTTAAATAAGAAGGTCCACGGAGCAGTAAACACTTGACACACATGAATAACGACGGATAATAATAAGTAACTTTGGTTGTTTAGCACCTGGCTGATAAGGGCACAAGGTTTGTCATAACTGTATTTCATGTCTTGTTGTTTGGGGTTATTTTGTAGTTGTGTGTCCATGCAGACTGTATGGACGTAGTGTCCGTGACGTCACCCATAGGATTTGCCGAGAAGCTTTTAGTAGGCGTAGTCGGCCACTAACGTCTGGACAGTGACGTCAGAGTCTAACTCCCTCCCTCTAACTGTCATTCACACGTTAATAAAATTAAAATAAGTACCGATACATTGCAGAACAATTGTGACGATTGTGTGCAGCTTAATAAGCCTTGTTCAACATAATTTATTTAGCTAATACTACAGCGAGCTGCAGGCGAACCAAGTCCGCATTTTGCTGCATTCCTTGTTTATTTGTTACGTTGTTTACTTTATTTGTTACGTTGAGCTGCTGCTTTTGGGTTCATCTGGCTTCGCTGTTTCTATGATTGATGAAGGTCCAGACTCCGGAGATGTGGATGTCAGGGATGTGACCTTCCAGTTGTTAAATGTTGTTTAGTTTTCTTCTGCGCTGGTTCTTCTGACATGCAAGTGTATATATTCTTTCTATCTAGGTTAACGGCTGACACACACAGAACAACGTAACAAATAAAGTAAACAATGTAACAAATAAACAAGGAATGCAATGAGCGTGCACAGCGTAAAACCAAAACTCACAGACATTTCAATGATTTGTACGGCAAAGTTAGGTTTGGAAACGGTATCATTTCCTTTTTGGCGGGAATGCATGACACGGCATAACACCGAAGCCTCCCTGCGGGGAAACTTTGGCGCTGTTCCGAGTTTGTTCTAATCTGTCAAAATGACGGACTGCTTTCAGATTTTTCCGTCATGGTTAAAAAATATCCGTCATAGACGGAAAATATTCGGTTAACGCGACCTCTGGTTGCACTTCATCAGAAAATGACTCACTTCCAGGTGTTCAAAACGCTCATTGAGGGAAGTGATGCAAACATCAACCACCCTGTTGGAAAATGTCACTTCCATCTTTTTTAGGGCATTGGCCATTGGCTCATCAGGTGCTTCATAAGAGAACTGCCTTTTGGTTGACCTCAGCCTCTTCTCCTTGAGGACAGCATCCATGTCCTCACACGTGTCTTTAGCACTGATCTGAGCAGAGGCAAATCCAGTGGCTCTGTAGTCTTCCAGGGTGGCCTTCGTCTTTCTCAGGAGGTCAACTGCGATGTCAAGTTGCATTGACACACTGCATGACCTTACTGACCTGTTTGACTTTACTGAGGATGTCGTACCACACCACAGTGCAAATGGAGAAGTGGTAGGACCCCACTTCCTCAGCCAAAGACTGTGCCTCTATTTTGATCAGCATGTCAGTGGCCTTGTCCCTCACCTCCAAAAGTGCATCTCGAACATGTACAGCCTGATATCGCACAGCTTCCACACTGTTGACCCGGCTCTCCCACCTGGTTTCAGACCATGATTTCAAGGTAGTGGTGACATGGCTCTTCAAAATGTCCCAGCGCTTTGTGGATTTGTGGGGCGGTGGTGGCGAAGTCGATAGGGACTTGGCTTGGGAACTGGAAGGTCACCAGTTCAAGTCCCCGAAAGACCAAGTGCTACCGAGGTGTCCCTGAGCAAGGCACCGTTCCCCACATTGCTCCCCGGGCGCCGTTCAAAATGGCAGCACACTGCTCCTAACACTAGGATGGGTCAAATGCAGAGAAATAATTTCCCCATGAGGGATTAATAAAAGTTCATCTCTCATTGGATGCTGAAAACAATGTAAAAAGCTTTTGGAGGAAGCCAAAGTATCCAGTGGCATCGAGGGAGCTTTTCGCTGCATCAGCTAACACCAGATTGAGAGTGTGTGCGCCACATGGCACGGATAGTGCCCTCGGGTTTAGTTCAAGTAACCTGGCCTGAACTCCTTTGTTTTTCCCTCGCATGTTGGCACCATTGTCATAAGACTGTCCCCTACAGTCCTCAAAGGGGATATTCAGTTCTTGGAGCCTGTCCAGGATGAGGGATGACAAACTCTCGCCAGTTGATTCCTCAGCGACAAGGAACCCCATGAAGTGTTCCGTAACTTGTGGCATCTCCTCCATTGTAACAATCCTTAAAATAACTGATAACTGCTCTGTGTGGTGTGAAGTCCAGAATGATGGAATAAAAGATTATGAAGGTATTGATCAGTCTTCTCATATTTTTAAGCCTCAATTTGTCCTTCCCCTCACCCCCCCCTCTAAGAAGTCCTAATTTAAGGGGTAATTTCTCCCA